>NC_063434.1:23240035-23599957 GCF_020379485.1 Brassica napus | reverse complement strand
GGAGTGGTAAACAGTTACCTCCTAAAACCCTCACCAAGGATGCTGAGAAACTAGGTGAGGGGGTTGCCATCAACATAGATGATGAAGTGGTGATTGTTGATGAGAAGATCAATGACGAGATCTTGGAAAAGATAGTAGAAGCCAAAGGTAAAGGAAAGGTTGGGGAAGAGAAGAAGACAGTAAAAGATGGTGAAGTTGTTACTCCAGCAAGTGAAAGTTCTTTTGTTCCTCCTCCCTATGAACCCAAACTACCATTCCCTGGTAGATTCAAGAGGCAGCTGCTAGAGAAATACAAGGCTCTGTTTGAGAAGCAAATGAGTGAAGCTCAGGTTGCAATGCCCATCATCGATGCTTTTATGTTGATTCCTCAATACAGCAAGTTCTTGAAAGATGCTGTAGCTGCAAAGAAGAAGGAGATGGAAGGCATGATGATTCTTACCCATGAGTGCAATGCCATCATCCAGAGGCTTGATGCTTTAGAGAAATTAGAGGATCCAGGAAGCTTCACACTACCTTGTGCTCTTGGACCTATGGTATTTGAGAAAAGTCTCTGCGATTTGGGAGCTAGTGTCAGCTTGATGCCTTTGTCTGTTGCAAAGAAGCTTGGATTCACCCAGTTCAAGAAGTGTAGACTCTCTCTGGTGTTAGCTGATCGTTCAGTGAAGTATCCTGTGGGCATCTTAGAGGACCTCCCTGTGAAGATTGGAAGGTATGAGATACCTACAGATTTTGTGGTGCTTGAGATGGGTGAGGAGGCTCAAGATCCATTGATTCTAGGAAGACCATTCTTAGCTACAGCAGGAGCTATTGTTAATGTGAAGGAAGGCACGATTGATCTCCATTTGGGTAAAGAGAACATCCTCCACTTTGACATCAAGAGGAAAATGAGGAAACCAACTGTGTTCGGGCAAGCCTTCTACATTGAAGAGATGGACACCCCTGCTGATGAGCACCTTGAAGAGTTACCACCTGAGGACGACGAGGAGGGAGCATCTCCCTCTACTCATTCCATATAGAAGGTAACCCACCACACTCCCTTGTATATACCATTTCATTTTTGCATATTAGTCTTCTTTTCGGTATCTCTCTCTCTACTTGACGACACAGAGACTGTGTCACTCAAGTTTGGGGGAGGTACCAAGTATTTGATCATGTTTGCTTTGATGTTGTTTCATTGAGTCATGCATGGCATACCTATTTGCATAGATAAAAAAAAAAAAATCAATCATTTAGTTTGCATCATTTGCATTTTTAGGAGAGTCTAGAGCATATAGGTTGCATTCACTTGCATTGGGAGCAATGATTTGAATGCCTTGTAAAGAACACTACGTTGCACTTGACTAGCTTTTGCACCTCTCAAAAAGACTTGTATGTTTCGAGCCTTGAAAACTCTTCCTGAAACTTGTTGATTGCTGAAACTCAGTCTTTGAAGCCAACTACAACCTTATTAGAAATGAATGAACTTAATGCTTCTTGCTTAGGGTCCCTTGTGTACTGAGTCATGGCTATACACACTGGAGTTGTCACATCTTTTATGCCAATCTTTTTGACAAACTCTAGTGGTAGACCACTCCCAAAACCTTTCCTTCCTTTTAAGCTTTCATTGTTTGATGAGTGAGGCCTTCTTCGGAAAGTCTTACATGCGCATAATGTTGAGAGTATCGGGAACGACAATGCTTGATCTTCATTTTTGCTAGATTGGACACTCTTTTGTCTAGCTATAGGTGGGAGGGTGAGTGTTGTGATCATGATTTGGGAGAAATGAAAAATAAAAAGGATAGACTCTTTGTGCTTAAGTGAATCGATTTTCTGGGATAAGTAGAGAACCTCTAGCTCTAGTTTTGAAAAGTCTTGGCCCCCAACCTAAAAAAAAAAAAAAATAAAAAAAAATAAAAAAAAAAAAGAAATAGAAAAAAAAAAAAAAAAAAAAAAAAAAAAAAGAAAAAGGGGGGCTAGCAAAGTTGTTAGGAGCTAAGAAATGTTTTGAGGTTGTGAAAAATCCCTTGTAGATTTCAAAGAGAAGGAGTTAAAGTTCTTAGGATCTTTTGGTGAGAGATGTGAGTAGGGTTTGACATTGGGAAATGATTGTGTGATTTGTATGTTTGGGAAAAGGGTAGAACAATGGAGATTGAGCATTGTATGCATGAGTTGGTCCCTTTCTTAGATATATTATGTGCAATGTCAAGGCTACTTGTTTTGAGAGTAAACCACCTTAAAGATCATATGTTTTGAACCTCTTGAATCACTTGAATAAAAGCCTTCCCTTACCCAACCAAATGACTTGGACCAACTGACCATTTGCAAGAATTCACCTGATGTTTTGTGCTTAATGAATGTGAGAGTTGGTTGATTTGAATGTGTGGATGCTTGATGATGAGTGTAAGAACAAAAAGAGTTAAGATAGGCCTAGAGAAGCTAGAGTGTAATAAGAGAGTGTGCTAGTTGTGTTTCTTTTGGCTATGTGCTCCCACCTTCAACCTCTCTCCCTATGAGTTCTAGAAAGTTCACTTGTGGACAAGTAAAAGAACAAGTTTGGGGGAGTTGATATCTTGCATATTTGCATTGTTTTATCCATTCATCCATTAGCATTTTCATCATATAGATTAGGATTTAGCCATGTCTAGGTTGCATTTTGCATTCATTGTCCTCATTAGGTGTTGGAGTGCCACATGGAGTTCTTGGGGACATTTGGATGCATTTGGAGCTTAAAGGACGTGAAACAGGTGATCATTGGACGAGCAGAGCATGGGAGCGAGGTTCCGCAGCGACGTCATGAGGTCGCTCCAAAGCACCTCTCAGAGCGACCTAGCTAGAGCGACCCCGTGAAGTCGCTCGCCATATTCATCCCGTAGGAAGCTAGAGCGACTTGCCCAGAGCGACGCACCGAGGTCGCTCGCATCTCACACCCTTCTCGGAGCGACCTCCCAAAGCGACGCACCGAGGTCGCTCGCATCTCACACCCTTCTCGGAGCGACCTCCCAAAGCGACACCCCGAGGTCGCTCGCGTCTCTATGGCGAGACGACACGAAGCGAAGCCTGGAGCGACCTCTCAGAGCGACCTACCAAGGTCGCTCCCGATCCAGAGCGACCCGTTGGAGCGACACACCAAAGTCGCTCGCGACCTCTCGCCCGGACACACCAAAAATCGGCCCTGGAGCGACTTCCCGGAGCGACACCTGCAAGTCGCTCCGCGTTATTTTGCTGCCGAAAATCATGATTTCTTAAGGACCTTTTTGCAATTTATTTTGGACGTTTTGCACTTGGAAAAACCTATGTTTTAAACATCTTTTGTAGCCACCAGTGGCAGATTATCTTTTATCTTTTGATCTATTGAGAAATACACAAGAACTCTCTTGAGAAGTTCATCTTTTGGATTTTGATTGTTATGTTCTTGTGTTCTTGTTGATTTCTTATCTATTTCTTTACATGATTAATCTGAAATCCAATATGGGTTTAAGAGGAATCATGGAGATTAGTGAGTAATCACCTTTTGAATTCATGGGTTAGGGAGATTAAGGGTGATTAGGTTAGAGCTAGGATGTTTTAGTGTAGATCATTCATATTTCCTTGCTAGTAGAGTAATCATAATGCATCTTCTGAGTTGGCCACTCAGTTGTTGATCCTTAGGCATTTCTCACCCGAAAGGTGTTCGATGAAATGCCCGAGACAACTCTCCTAGGCTTTTAGTATACTTTGCCAAAGACATTTGTTGTTAAAGATGCTAAGATAGCTAATAGACTTGTTAGTAATGATTGCTTTCATATTATTCAACCAAAGACATTTGATGTTTGAGATATGTTAGCAAATGAGCATTCATCTAGACATAGAGCTTGCTTAGAATTGTGTCTAGGCTTAAGGTTGATAGTTTGATTGATCATTTGCCATCCTTAATTCGATACTTGATCACCCAAGGTCTAATCCCTATGCCCATGAGTTCTCTTTTCCCTTAGTTAAGAAAGTATCATTCTGTTATTGCATTCTAGTTTAGTAGTAGTTTAAAACCCATCGAAATCATTGGTTGCACTTAGATTAAGTGAGTACTTGCATTCTCAGTGCTTTGATATCCCTCAGAACTGGTTCGACAATCTTTTATACTACAACATTTGTCTTAGGAGCCTTGAAAACTCCTAACATCAGCGCCTAATTGGGTTTAGGCCCAATTAGGCCTTATTAGGCGTAATGATGGCGCCTTGATCTCCGCGCTTATCTTTTCTTATAAATAGCTCCCCCCCTCTCCACTTCTTTTCATTTCTCTCCGCAGCGCTAAAGGTACTTTCTCTCTCTACGCTCCTTCTCTCTCTTTATCTTTGTTTTTAGATCTGCGATTATCCGAGATGTCGTCACCCCGTCGTTTGACGCGAGAACAAAAGGGAAAGGGGGCGGTATCTTCTCGGGATTCTGACGATACCCATCACGAAGCGATGATGGATTCGGAAAATATGAACTTATCGCAGCGTCTCTTGGTCTCGGAAGCGAGGGAACAGTTCCGGGGCGATGACGACGGTCAGGAAGCGGTCGACACCTCGATTGTTCCGATCAGCTATTATCCCGGGAACATCTTCGCCGAGGAGAGTCCAATGGAGGTTTGGAGAATTCGACCTTCGGTCGTCGACGGACAAGATTGGTCCAACGTCGAGAGGACGAAGTCCACCGTGGAGTCGGTGGAAGCTATCCTCCGAGATCTCAACGCACACGGGGTCTCGTTCATCATTCCAAAGCGGGACCAGAGGCCTTGGTCGCCTCCGAAGGGATATCAGTGCATCTACGAGTCGTATTTCAGGAACGACACGAAATTATGGTTCCCGATTCCTCGAATCGTCACGGCTTACGCGTTCCGCAGAGGAGTCGCTTTGAGCCAGTTGATGAACGGTTCTCTCCGGTTGATGGTCGTTTTATCGGTGATCGCGGCTGAGGCGGGGACATCGATGAGTGTGAGGTCGTTTGAGGAATTGACTTCAGTTTCGATTTCCGACGATGGGCTCGTCTCGACGAGAATGCGCCCAAACTATAACGTGGTCACGGGTTATCCGACCAAAACTTCAGACTGGCAGCGCTCGTACTTCTACGTGAAGTCGAACAGGTCGGCGTTCGAAGAGCCGCCGAAGTCTGGTTACCGCGTTCTCTGGAATGCAGAGATGGGTACTGCACGCTATCTTATGTGACGATTGTGGTGTGTGCTCGTCTAACGCTTATATTTTCTTTTTGTAGTTGGTCATCCGAATCTCGCTACGTACCCCGAGGATTGGAAGGAGAGTGCTCGGATTGTCGCGTTGCAGAAGCAAGATCACTGGGAGGATTTTACTCGGGAGAGAATTCAAAGATCTGTAGAACGGATTGCGAGTCGTAAGTTCTCGCTCCTCCTTTATGTTTCCTATCAAGCGAACAAAGTCTTATTGGGATTTTTCTTTGTTTTTCGCAGAGCGTTGGGTTTCGGACTTGCTTCCTCTCATCAACCGATCGACCCTGAAACGGTTGTCTCTTTTTACCCGAGCCGAGCAAAAGGAAATCAATCAAGCCCGAACAATGAAGCAATTGCCCGATCTGAGCCTTATTACGGCGGGGAAGATAGGTGCCAAAAAGGGTACTGACGGCTCTGCGGGAGTCGAGATTACGGACGTCGTCCCCGTTATCGCCGAGCAGGCGCCCGCTGGCGGTTCTTCTCAGGGAAAGGCCTCGAAGAAGAAGAGAGGCAAGGAGACTCGGAAAGAGTCTGACGAGATAGGTCAAACCGATCCGGATAATCCCTCGAAGAAGAGTAGTAAGAAGAGGAAAGCCGCGGAACCACCTGTGGAAGACGTTCCCAGAAAAAAGAAAACGAAGAAGCAAGACTTCTCCGCGCCCCGACCATCCTCGGTTTGCGAAGAGGAACTCCGAGCCTTGGTCCCTGACGCTACTCCCGAGGTTGGGACCTCGGATGATGACGAGAATGAGACCATCGCTTTGCGTCGGAGAAGACGAGAAGGCTCTCAGCAGAATCGCGGAGCCTTAGTGGGTGATCAAGGCCTCTCTGAGACTCCGAGGGAATTGCCAGCCTCTGAAAGACCGCGAGTCCCTCTGAGGGGCGATTCTTCGGCTCATATCACGGAAGGTTCCGAAACCCGTGTGTCCGGCCGTCCCAAGGAGACCCCGGAGGATGGGTTTAAGTTCGAGTTCAGCCGAGAACTCCCGCTGGCCTGTTACCCGGAGGATTGCGCTCGCTTGCTGCGACTAGTCAAAGGCGGTCCTGACTTGCTTCCTTCAGTGGGGGACCTCATCTTTAAAGATGAGTATGAACATGCTTCTTGCTCGTCGGTAAAGGTACGCGGTTGCTTGTTTCCTTCTTTCCTGAGCCTAAAATTATTTTGGCTAAGTCTCTCCTTTTTTTTTTTAATCAGAGTCACGGCGACTGGAATGTTTTGATCGGGAAGTATGACTCGGCCCTTAGGCGGGCCAGAGAGCAGATCCGCGAGAGCGAAGAAGCCAAGAAGAAAGTGGAGGAGGCTCTTCGGGTGTCTTCGCAAGAAAAGACTGAGGCCGTTGCTCGGGAGAGGTCTCTCAGGAAAGCGTTTGTCGAGACGCGAACATCTGACGCAGCTGAATTGCAGATGTGTAAGGAAGCGATGAACAACCTCGAGGTTGTGGTAGATAAGCAGCGGAAGGAAAAGGTCGACCTAGAAAGGAGGATAGCCGCGGAATCGCTTAGGCATTCCGAGGAGATGACCAGGCTTCGGAAATCTCGTAGGTACGAGGTTACGCACGAGAGGATTCGCGTGTTGATCGCCATGATTGCTAAGGCTGAGAAACGCTTCCATAGGATTTCTCTTCGTGAGGATCAACGGGACAAGTATGACGATGCTAGGTGCCTCTACAGCCAAGCCTTCGGAACGAGGAAATGTCTCGAGCAGATTAAGGCCTCAGGCGTCGAGATCCCGCAGGAAACCATCGATTTCTTCGCTGAGCAAGAGAGGCACTATGAAGAGGAAGCAGAACGCTTGGAAGTAAAGGAAATTCCGGCAGAAGACCTTCGCCTCTCCCCGTTAGTGTTGGAATCCCGGTTTCTGATCGAAGAGATTTGGCGTCAGCTCGACCCGTTTGGATCGAACATTGGTTTAATCGATTCAGAGGCTGCCATCGCTCTTCGTACTCCCCTCGCCGACCGAAATCCCCAATCGGCAGACCCGACGGAGAAACCTGCTCAAACGGCCGTATCGTCCAATCAGAATATCGACCAAGGCGTCGATCCAACGGGGCGAACATCAGAGGGACCGGTTGTCCAGAAAGACGGGGCTGTGCCTACCATCGTGCTGACTGATTCCTCTGCAAAGGCGTCGAAGAACGCCAGCTCGTCGGCTTCCTCGTCAGAAGACCCGGGGAAGGGAGGCGACCTTCCAACCGAGACGCCAGCCGCGAATGTTACCGAGGCAATCCCAACGAAGTTTGGCCGCGTATCGGGTCCCGGAGAGGGTGACGGCAGTGGCGACAAGGATCTTCCTGTGGTCGATTGATAATCCATGTTGTTTGTTGTAACTTCTTTTACTCTTTTTTTTTGTTGCCTTGATTCCTCGGAATCTATGAATTCGGCATTCTGTAGAAACTTTGAAATTCCTATTAAGTGTTTATTTGGCTTCGAATCGTAATTCGTTTCTCATTAAGTTGTTCCTGACAACCTTGTCCGTAATTGAATATCAAAGATATATAACAAGAAAAAACAAGGCAAGGAGTTTTAACGAGTTTCCGAGGAAAAGGTATCTGGATGCTCCGCGGTAACCGAGAGAGATTTGGTCGGCCAACTCATTATTCTCTGATTTGCGATAAGATCCAGAAATTTCGCTCGTGAGTCGGTCAATGCCTCAAGCATCGGTGACGCGGGACTCTGTTTTTCCCGTCGTTTGATATCTGATCAGGATATCTTCGACCAAGTGGGATGAGTGCTCGTGCGCCGCTTTCGAGTTAAGGGGCTAGCATCATTTGATGGGTCTTTTACTCGGGAGAGTGAGACGAAATGTGTTTTTGTTAGGTTGGGGCTGGACCCCGTAGAGGGGATGCCTACGTACCTCCGGGGAGGATCAAGCCTTTCGTAGTTCATTTTGGTCCAAGTAAAAGTGACTTGGTAGTCATTTACTTGGACGAGTAGAAGTGACCGTAGGGTGCATCTACTCGGGTTTTTTTTTTTTTTTTTTTTTTTTTTTGGGAGTAAAACGGTGATGTAAATCATTTTACTCGTTCCGACAGGTTACTCGTTTTACGAATAGAAGCGACGAAGATGCATGGAGTTCCAAGCTCGTGGAACTGCTTCTCCGTGGGAAGTCTCGAGTCGGTATACTCCTGGTTTGACGACTCGAGTGATCTTATATGGTCCTTCCCAATTTGCGCCGAGTTTTCCAGCGTTGGGTTCCTTGGTGTTCTCAAAGACTTTTCTCATAACCAGATCGCCGAGCTCGAGGGGACGCGAGCGGACCTTTTTGTTATAGTAGCTCTCGATTTGGTTTTGGTAGTTTTGGATTCGGAGTAAGGCTTGGTCGCGCTTTTCCTCTAGCCCGTCGAGGGCATCTAGCAGCATTTCTTGATTAAGTTCGACATGCTGAGGCATCTTGGACCGGCGGAGACTTGTTACATTGACCTCGGCTGGAGCCATTGCTTCCATCCCGTAAGCGAGCGAGAAAGGGGTAGATTTTGTCGCTCCTCGGGGGGTTGTCCGGTGCGACCAGAGCACGCCGTCGAGTTCATCAGCCCAATGTCCCTTTTTGAGATCGAGGCGCTTCTTGATTCCGTCGATGATGATCTTATTCGAGGATTCTGCTTGTCCGTTTCCTTGAGGATACCTCGGCGTTGAAGGGCTTAGTCGGATGTTCCACTTATTGCAGAAATCTTTAAAGTTTCCGGACATAAACTGTGATCCGTTGTCCGTCACGATCTCGTATGGCAGGCCGTGGCGACAGATAATGTTCTTCCAAACAAAGCCGCGAACCTCCTTCTCTGTAACCTGCGCGAAGGCTTCTGCTTCAATCCATTTGGTGAAATAGTCGGTCAATACCAGCACGAAACGACGTTGGCGAGAATTCGGCATTGGTCCGATGATATCCATCCCCCATCGCATGAATGGGTAAGGTGCTGCGGAAGTTCGCAGTAGCTCGGTTGGACTGTGGATACTCGGAGCGTGTCGTTGGCATTTGTCGCATCGTCGGGCATATGCTTCGCAGTCGGTATTCATAGTTGGCCAGAAAAATCCCAAGTTCCGAATCTTCAGGGCTAGTGACCGACCTCCGGAATGGTTTCCACCTGCTCCTTCGTGAGTCTCCGCCATTACTAGCTGCGTTTGCTCGGCAAAAATGCATTTCAGGAGGACCTTGTTAGCCGTTACTCGGTGGAGTTCTCCTTCCATGACGACATAGTGCGCGCTGCGCCTCTTTAATCGTCTTGCGGCCCATTTATCCGTTGGAAGTGTGCCCGCGGTGAGATATTGGATGAATTCAGTCCTCCAGTCGGGTAGTAGCTGATCTTGGTCTATCATCTCGGAGTCGTCGTTGGTCTCTGATAAGGGCGTTGTTTCGGGTTCTGTGGTGACGAAGTTAGCCGACTCCGTCGAGATGTCGATGCTTGGCTTCTCGATTCGGTGGATTGGAATAGTTCTTTTGACTTGATCGCGTAGCTTGCTTCCGAGTGCTGCGAGCGCATCCGCACAGACGTTTTCTCCACGAGGAACCTTGGTGAGCTCGAAGAATTCGAATTCTTTAGCCAATGCTTGTACGACTCGGAGATAAGCATCCATTCTGTCGTTGCGCGCATCGTAATCACCGCTGAACTGACTGGCGACAAGCTGTGAGTCGCAGTATGCACTGAGTCGCTTTGCCTTGACTGCTTTGGCGAGGCGAAGGCCCGCGATGAGTGACTCGTATTCTGCTTCGTTGTTTGATGCTGGGAAACCGAAGCTGAACGACTGTCGAATGAGCTCTCCCGATGGGGATTGAAGCTGAACTCCTGCTCCAGAGCCTTTGTTCGTCGAGGAACCGTCGACATGCAGGATCCATGTTGAATCCGAGGTTTCCAAATCTTGAGCGAGTTCCGGAGATAACTCCACGAGAAAATCGGCGAGGACTTGAGCCTTAGCAGCGGTTCTGCACTTATAGGTGATGTCGAGCTCTCCGAGTTCGATCGCCCATTTGGTAAGACGGCCGGCTCTGTTCGTGTTTTGCAGGACGGTTCTGAGCGGCTGGTCGGTGAGAACTTCTACCGAATGTGATTGGAAATATGGGCGGAGTTTCCTCGCTGATTCGACGACGGCCAGGGCCATCTTTTCGAGTGTTGGGTACCGGGTTTCTGGTCCAGTCATCCTCCTGCTCATGTAGAAAACAGGTCGTTGTTCTCCTCGGTCCTCCTTGATTAGCACGCTGCTGACTGCGGCGGACGAGACCGCAATGTAGAGGGATAAAACGTCGCCTACATCTGGTTTCGCCAGGATAGGGGGGGTCGTCAGGTAACATTTGAGCTGACCAAAAGCCTCCTCACATTTATCATCCCAGACGAATTTTTTGTTTCCTCGGAGGAGATCATAAAAAGGGAGACATTTATCGGTTGACCGGGAAATGAAACGATTTAGTGCTGCAATTCGGCCTGTCAGTCGCTGGACTTCTCGGCAGTTTCTTGGACTGGGTAGATCGAGCACGGCCGATATTTGCTTAGGGTTCGCTTCGATCCCTCGCTGCGTCACTATGTAGCCTAGGAATTCTCCGGATGATACGCCGAAGGTGCATTTGGCCGGGTTTAGCTTCATCTTGTACGCGTTTAGGATGTCGAAACACTCCCGTAAATGTACCAGGTGGTCGTCTGCTCGGATTGATTTGACAAGCATGTCATCAATGTAGACTTCCATCGTTGTACCGAGCTGTTTGGCGAACATGCGATTGACAAGCCGTTGGTAGGTCGCACCGGCATTCTTCAACCCGAAGGGCATTACTTTGTAGCAGTACGTTCCTCGGTCGGTTATGAACGACGTCTTCTCTCGGTCATCAGGATGCATCATGATCTGGTTGTATCCCGAGAAAGCGTCCATGAACGTGAGCATTTCATTGCCGGCGGTTGATTCGACAAGCCTGTCGATGTTCGGAAGCGGATAGCTGTCTTTCGGGCAAGCTTTGTTGAGGTCAGTAAAATCGACGCACATGCGCCACTTGCCGTTCTTCTTCTTGACAACGACTGGGTTAGCAAGCCACTCCGGGTAACGAACTTCTGCTATCGAGCCCGCGCTTAACAATCGCTCGACTTCCTCGACAACTGCTTTGGATCTTTCGGGACCCAGCTTTCGTCTCTTCTGTCGAATGGGCTTGATATTTGGGTCTACGTTTAGCTCGTGAGTCGTGATGGACGGGTCGATTCCCTTCATGTCGGTCATCGACCAAGCAAAGGTAGACAAGTTTTGCTTTAAGAAATCTGTGATAGTGCGCTGCATCTCGTCCGACAAGTAAGCGCCTACTCGTAGCACTTTACTTGGGTCCGATTCGTCGACTGGGACTTCGAGCACCTCTTCCTTTTGTGGGCAGATCTTGCTTACAGGAGGGGAGATCGAGTTGACTAGTGATTGAGATCGCTGCAATTTGACCGTGGCGATTAGGAGATCTCGCGCAGCCCGTTGGTCTCCTCTTACTGTCTTAACCGTACCGTCCGTTCCCGGGAATTTAACGCACTGATGATACGTTGATGCGATTGCTCGCATGGAGTATAACCATGGGGTGCCTAGTATCACGTGGTAAGGAGCCTTGGTGCTGACTACCGAAAACTTGACCATCCGAGCTACTCCCTCAGCTTGTACCGAGAGACGGATAGTTCCCATGATCACTTCAGAGGAGCCGTTGAAGCCGGTGAGAGTTCTGGAAGATGGTTTCACGTCTTTTAAGTCGATTCCCATTTTTTCGAGAGTTTCGCGAAAGATGATATCGACCGAGCTTCCGGTATCGATCAGTACTTTGGTGACGTCATATTTGTCAATAGCCAAAACGACAAGAAGAGGGTCGTTGTGAGGAAAGTTTACTCCGAGAAGGTCTTCGGTCGAGAAAGAGATTGGAGGATCAGCTGGGGACTTCTGTGGCCAGCGCTGCGAGGTGTCCACCATTCGTCGGTGATCTTTGACCGCTCGTACAGAATCCCCGCATGGTGGAGATCCTCCCATAATCACGTTGATCCGCGGCCTGGTATTCGATTGCTTCCTGGTGAGAAGAGCTCGGAGGTCTTCGCTTTCCTTCGGCGGCCCGGCTTTTTTATGGTCTAACTTTGTACGCAGATCACCGACTCGCGCATTAAGTTGATCTCGTAGGTCGACGATATGGTTATCGTCGGTAGTTGCCAGCGAAGATCCTGGGCTCAGCGAACGCTTACTTCTTTTGGCGGTGAGCTCGACTCGGAGATCGGAAGATCCGGGAGTCTTGTCGTTCGTCGCCGTGGTCTTTCGTTTGAGAAGTACGCGCAAGTCTAACGGGTCGAGGGTTTCCTCGAGATCACTCTCTTCGTCTGATGAGGACTCCGGTTGGGCGCGAATAACTTCAATCCTTTGTCTGGCTGCCGGCGGATCTTCGTCGGCCGAGGCGTCACCATCGTCGCTTGGGTGTGGGATTTGCTCGGCATTCCTTGGCCTTTGGTCATCTTGGCGCGGTTTAGCCGGATTTTTTCGCTGATTTTTCCTGTCCTTGTTTCTGCTCCAACTGTTCTCGCTTCTAGGCTTCGGAGGAGGAATCTTGATTTCACCGCTTTCAAGTGAGGAGAGGAATTGCGCGAAAAGTGTTTTGCATTCTGAAGTGTCGTGGCCTTTTACACCGTGGAGTTTGCACGATTTAGTAAGCCCTGGTGGGGTCCGAGAAGATCCCGCTGCCGAATCGACCTGGGCGACCGTGGCTGGGGCGGTTGCTCGGGGGGATTCGTTTGGAGGATCCGTTTCCCGATGAAAGGTGTTCCACTTCTTCCCGTTTTCGTCAACAACGTAGAGGAGGCCGTTCTTTCGGTTATTTTTATCGCTTGGGGCGTGCTGACGGGGTTCGACGTGAGCCGTGACGGCGTTCTTAGGAGCTGATTGCTTCGCCGGGTTGTGCTTGCTCAAGATGGCTTTAGTGTCTTCTTCCATGCGTATGAAGTTATGGGAACGAGCAACGGCATCTTGCAGCGTCGTGGCGGTGCATCGATAAAGATCTTCTCGGAACTTACATTCCACAAGGAGATTATTCCTCAAGGCATCAACGGCAATGTGGTCCGGGATGTTGATCCTTGACACGACGGATTTAAAGCGCTCCATGTAATCACGAAGATTCTGGTCCTTCGTTTGCTTGAGGTTCCAGAGGGTCGAAGCCGTTGCTTCGCGCTTGGTGAACATGATGTAAGTCTTGAGGAAGGCCGAGGAGAGCTCTTTGAAGCTTCTAATTGAATTCTCTTCGAGTCCCGAGAACCAGGTTAAGGCTTGCTCGTTGAGTGTTTCAATGAAGAGTTGGCAGTATCCCGCGTCTCTTTCGTCGGGGGCAAGTCTGGCCCTTGCTACCGCAATATTGAAGGCTGTCAAATGCTCGACGGGATCTCCTCCTGGTTTGTACTCTGGAAGGCGCAACTTGTCCATCTTTCGGAGTTTAACCTCCGTCAGTTCCTCGGTGAAAGGAGTACGCGATGTTGATGCGATGACACTGTCAATCTCGGGTACTGCGCTCGTTGCTTGGTGGATCCTTGAACTCATTTGTTGGAAATTTAGTTTAAGCTCGGCGAGTTCTCGGACGGTCGATGGATCTGACGTTGTAGGAAAAACATCGGCGGCTAGGGTTTCCGCGAGTTGGAGAGTAGGATCGACTGGGTTCGTCGATCGTCCTTCCGCCGGAGTAGGGGGGTTTGTATTGAAAAGGTGACGACGAAGCGGTTGAGAGTTACCGGTGGAGGCGCTAAGAGCAGCTACGATAGCGGCGAGTTGATCGTTCGTCGTCTTCTGAACTTCTTCTTGATGAGCAAGTCGGGCTATGACTGAACTCATGAACTCCGACGAGAGGAGGGGAGGAGGCGTGAGTGCCGGCTCCTCTCCGGAGGTATCAGGGTTCGTACCTCCGGTGGTCATATCGGTCTAGAAACGCTAGGTCTGTTCTGCCCCACGGTGGGCGCCAATTGTTTAAGGTGAGTTTGGTCTCGGTGAAGTAAACAATACTAAAAATGGGTCGAACAGAGGCGTTTATTAGATTTCGAGATGATGTTACAAAGGTGGAGAAAGTAAAAGCAGGCCGGAGCTCGTGAGAGCTTAAACCGGAAAAGTACAAATAGCAGAGAGATGATTGTACGGATGATAAACCCTAATCTCGCCGCTAAGTTTGTGTAGCTCAGTGTTCATGATCTTTCTCCTTTGCTTTCCTCTCCTTTTATACTCTGTTCGATTACCTTAACCTAATCTCTTTTTACTGATTGAGCTTTGTCGGCCCTTCGGGCCTGATTATGAGGCGCTCGTTCCGAGCCGTTTAGTCGATCAGCCTCGCTTCGCTTGCTCTCCGCTTCGACTAACGGCGCTTCCTGGTTAAGTTGAAGCCTCGAGAATCGGCTTCTGCGCCGACGTCGACTCGGTTTGCTGGATTGGGCCTTTTGTTCGATGGGCTTTGTGGATGGGTTAAATCCATCCCCAACAGTAATGATCAGCTACTTTCCTCGCAAAGTTCTTTGTGCTCTCCTCTTCATCATACTCTGAATCTCCTCCTGATGTCCTCAACCCCAAACCAAAATTAAAAAAAGAATCTGACTTTTTAAGCTTTACAAATTATATTAAGCAAAATATTCCAAACCTAAAACAAGTAATCTCTTACAGTGTCAGAATAAAAGCTTGACACACCCAAAAGAAAGGGAAACAACATTCAGTGGAATCGATTCGAACCTGGAGGGTTGGGTTTGAATCTGGAGGAAGGAGGAGGAGTAGAGGTGGAAGGAGATTGGGAGAATCCTCGTTTCATACCAGATTCAAAGTAAGCAAAAAGCCCCTTTGCTTCCTTCCTATATCAATCAATATCTAATTAGCAGCAGCTGGTATGGTTTGATGCTTCTCCAATGATTAGAAACCCGAGAGAGAGAGATGGAGTTTGTATTTGTTTCAATTGAATCTTCAAACCTTCGAATCAAAGCAAAACTGGTTTATATTAGTGTTGTTTGTTTCAGCAGCCGTTGTTCGTTTCGTAAATGCAGGACATTGCCGCAGACGCAGAAATTAGATTTAATTACGTTCGTTTGGTTGCCGCAGACGTAATTTTCATTTATTTCATACTTTAATTTTATGAATTTTTAAAATTATATTTTAAATAAATAAAATATTGTAAAATTTCATATTTTAATTTTATGAATTTGTAAAATTGTAAAATTGTAGATTTAACAATATTTTTTATCATAAACAAAAGCTAAATAATACATCAAGTCTTAAATAAATAAAACAAATATTTCAAATATCACATAGAACTGATAATCAAAGTTATAAGCAAAAAAAAAAGTCATTAACTAAAACATTTAATACGGTAAACGACCTCTACCATATTCATCTGTGATGCTCTTACGCAAAGCTTCCATCGCTCTATCACCGATCGGCTCATATACAATATGTTCATCATCATCATCATCATCATCACCTTCTTCTCCTTCTTCATCACCATCAGCTCCTTCTGCTTCTCCTTCTTCATCATCATCACTTTGCCATTGTACAAAATCATGATCTTCTCGATGTGAATCACGTATGAAGTTGTGTAGCACCATCGTCGCTGTCACGAGCTTAATCCACTTGACCAGACCATACTTTGGATGCTTACGATCCAAAATCCTCTATTTTGCTTTCCATACTCCAAATGTCTTCTCAATCACTGATCGTAATCCTGAATGCTTTCGGTTGAACAACTCTCGTGCACTAACTGGTCGGATATCCCGAGTCAACTAGATAATATTTTCCAGGAGGAGGATGTGGGAAAGAAGCCTCATTCCTCGCACAATGAGTCAAGACCTTTGTATTATGTGCTCTACCAGGTACACCGAGATATGCGTATATGAACTTCATGTCGAAGTTACATATAGCAAGAACATTCATTGTAGGATCTTGCTTTCTACCTTTATATGCTTCTGCATTTTAACTTGGAGGGCGAACCGGCACATGAGTTCCATCGAGTGCTCCAACACAATCTCTGAAATGAGGCCAATACCGATCATCATTCCTCAAAACAGGACTCACTCTTCCAAACTCGCCTTCTTGTGGTCTTAATGTATCATGCGCAAACTTGAGAAGAGCACTCAAAACTTCATCAAGCTTCCTTTGGACCGTATCCACTGATCTTTGATACTTTGCAGCAATATCCCGCTTCATCTTATCTTGACCAACAGTCTCGAGAAACATCACCACAGATTCTTCAAGGTATACATGGTGAGTCTCTTTCAATCCATATCGCTCAGCTAGCATCTTGCACAAAGCTTCAAAAGTCCTTTGATTCATTTGAAGAATGTCCTAACATTTAACCTCTTTGTTATAATAAGTCTCTTTGTTATTAGGTCGGCTGATAAGAAATCTGTTGGCTATGTCTATCTAGAATAATATTTAACCTCTGGTTCGGAGATTGACAAAGGAGTATATATTTTTTTTTACTTTTTGAGAAATAGATTAATGATAATCTGTCTACAAAAAAGAAGAAGGGCAATCGGGATGGATTAAAAAACAATTTCAATCATCTGAATCTCTATCTATCACCGTAATTATTGTCATCATTTCTTTTACTTATTAACCAAATATATAATATTCATTTTCATATTTTTGCCATCACATTTTTCAAACGCAACCACCATCTCTTTGATATTTAGGTTAGAATTTATATTTCTAGTTTAATAAATAGAATTTATATTTCTATTTAAGTTTAATGATTAATGTTTTGGGCTTAGTGTATGTAAAGTTTGGGTTGATGTTAGGGTAACTATTATCTCTTTACCTCCAATCATACAATTTAAAATTTAAACAATATGTACTATGTTATTTTGTTTGTTACAATTCTATTTTAATAATGCTTCATATATTATGTACTATGTGCATATTTTGATATCCAGGTTAGGCTTTATATTTCTTTTAGGATTTAGTGATTAGTGTTTTAAGTTTAGTTTATTGAAAGTTTGGGTTGACACTGGGGTAAATATTACATCATTTTCTCTACTATAATTCGTTTGTTACTATTATATTTTAATAATGTTTGTTGTGTCATCAACTTAAACAGACTCAAATTAACTCTGTAAATATTTTAATAATATTTTATATTATATACTATT
This sequence comes from Brassica napus, assembly GCF_020379485.1. Classification (NCBI taxonomy): domain Eukaryota; kingdom Viridiplantae; phylum Streptophyta; class Magnoliopsida; order Brassicales; family Brassicaceae; genus Brassica; species Brassica napus. Next base: position 23,582,701 of record NC_063434.1, on the reverse strand, counting down.
TATATAGTTTGACATTTGGGTCAGAGTTTATATTTTTTTTAAAGTTTAGTGATTAGTATTTTAAGTTAGTTTATGGAAGATTCGGTGTTCATCAAACTATTTAATAATTTTATTAATATGAACTATGCCATTTAACATATTTTATTCTATATATATAATACCATCACTATCATCGAGAATGCTATAACCACCACAACTCTGACAACACTTTTTCATTTAAGTGACATGGTATTACCGTCAACTGCCTTTGGAAAAGAAGAAAAACAGAAGGAAAAGAGAAAAAAATGTTCGAAGATCTAGTTACGTCAACATCAATGCTATATTCATAATTTTGCTCTCAAAATTGGTTATTACATAAATTAACCCAAAAATAGATAAAGATATAAATTTCCCATTTTATGTAATACTCCATCCATTTTATTTTGATAGATTTATAATGTTTTCATACGTATTAAACACATGTTAATTTTCATCATTTATACTATAAAATCATTTGGCAATTATGCGAGTAATATATGTCATCCAACATTTTCATGATAAAAACTGTATTAGCTTTTATAAAACAAACTAGTTTTATCAAAATGTGTATATTTCCTAGTATCCCATAACTGCCCTTCTTTTCCATGTCTTTTCTGTCAAAGGATATTTCCAACCCATAATATTACTTTAATAACATTGTTTACAAACAAAAAAATATATATTATTTTAATGCAAAATCATATTATTTACTTATTTCAGCATTAAAATAGTGTCATCAAACACAACACCAAATTTCACATCAAAACTAAACTTTTTTTTTATATTAGTAAGTTTATTTATTTTTATTATATTCTAATATATAAAATTTATTATGTAACTATCAAATGCTAATTACTTGTGAAAACGGAAAATTTACCTACTAATTTTACTTGTTCATAGTGAATCACTAGTTACAAAATACAGCCCACTAGATAAAGAAAATAAAATAAATTGTGGATATAAAATCCAAAAAAATATCCTATATGAAAATAGAATCAAGTTTTTATTATAAAGAAAATTAGATTATGTATGTATGTATGTATGTATGTATGTATGTATGTATGTATGTATAAGGATACAGTTGAATAAATCAGAATCTAATCTAAAATCATATGTCGGTTCTGCTTTCTTCTACGAAACGTATTCCAAAGGTTGTTTATACACATTTTTTTTGCATTATTATTTTCAACACTACTAAAATATCCTTACATAATTGACAAAAGGAAAACTAACTTTCTCAGGAAAACCTTTCAGTTTTACTCACGAACCAACTGAAGGGTATTCCGGTCAATATAGCGTATAATGCGCATCCTCAGAGTCTTTATAACAAACCGTTGATCCTTATTTTGATCCAACGGCAGCCACGTCGATCCTTGTGATTGTTTTCTATTGGACGAAAATCACTCAGCCTCTTTACGCACTAGTATATAATAATAGATCCACGAGAGTCTTTGCGTCCACTGTATAATTCCCTCTCTTGGCATTCAAAGTTTTTCATTACTTCGTCTCTCTAGAAATGGCCGGCCGTGGAAAAACTCTCGGATCTGGAGTCGCCAAGAAGGCGACGTCGAGGAGCAGCAAAGCCGGTCTCCAGTTCCCCGTCGGCCGTATCGCAAGATTTCTCAAGAACGGCAAATACGCCGAACGTGTAGGTGCCGGAGCTCCGGTTTACTTAGCCGCCGTTCTCGAATACCTCGCCGCAGAGGTAATTAAGTACTAAGTTCTTTAGATCTGTATGTGGATCAATTTGGTTAAACCGTGGTTAAAACCGGTTTGGGGTTTGTGAATTTGGGGGTCTGTGTAGGTTCTCGAACTGGCTGGAAACGCGGCGAGGGACAACAAGAAGACAAGAATCGTGCCGCGTCACATTCAATTGGCGGTGAGGAACGATGAGGAGCTGAGTAAGTTGCTTGGGGATGTGACGATTGCTAACGGAGGTGTGATGCCCAACATTCACAACCTTCTTCTTCCCAAGAAGGCTGGTGGTGCTTCCAAACCTTCCGGTGACGACGATGAGTAGATCAAGCTCTGTGAGGATGGTTCAATGTGTAGCGTTTAGATTTAGATTAGGTCGTTGTTTTATCTCTTCTGTTGTGTAGAAGTCCTTTTCGTTTTGAATGAAATCATGTGATCTTGTTATGTTTTGACTCTCGGTTTAAACGAACCCACATGCGAATTTTAATTCTCAAACCAATAAACCCAAATTTGATCTCGATCAAAGATGCTAACTTTGTGAAATTCAGATTAAGAGACCACAACTTAATCTCTTGTTCTGTATCTTATAATCTTGGTTTCCCACAACGGTTGTAGTTTGTTTACTTTTATCAAGTCTCAACTGTATTGCTTTTTTTTTATTTATATTCAGTTGTTGATCGGTTCTTTCAACAACTTCTTTTCTTCTATGCTGATATGATCTGTTCAAAACAATGATTGCCTGACCTTCCTAGGTAATCAACATAAACTCTCTCTGACTGGTCTTAAAGATTTGATTAATCTTTAACTTGTAACAAGTTTCTTTGAATTCACCATAAAAGAGATATAATCTGGTAATGTGTAAGGCTAAATCTGAGTAGTCCTGCTCTGGCTCAAGATCGTTAAGAACCAAGGCGTGATAGGCTAAACAACAACTATACATTAGATTGTGCATTTATCTAAGATGAGAAGAAACAAGCACCCACGATGGAAATAGAAGCCAGGGACGATTGAGCAACATCAGATAGCATTTAATACACCGCAACAGTCTCTCAAGGCCTGTTCTTTATCAAAAACACCGACCCTTTTATAGGGATCTCTCTTAATCCCAAGGAACAAGAACACACTACACATTGGACAGTTATCAACTACTTCTTCCCAGTGATATTAGAAACCAAATCCTTAAGGAACTTAGCTGATTTGGTGATAGGTGAGTTCATAGCCATCAAGTTATACAAAACAAGCTCAACTTCCTCCATAGAAGGCCTAGCTTTGAACTGCGAGACCACTCTCAAAGCCCCATCCCCTTCTTCCTCTTCAACGAGAACGTTCCATCTCTCACCACTCACAACACCGTCCCTCACACACTTAAAGATCACTCCTTTCCTCTTGCTCAGTATCCCCCTCACTTCCAAACCCGTAAACGCGTAAACCACATCAAACGAACCCACGAAGTCGTCTCCAAAGCTCTTCTCCTCCTCGAACAGCCACCTCGGATTGATCATGACAACAGGCTTCGTGGCGAAAGCTTCCGTGGATACCCTCACGTCTTCCAGCTGCGATCTCTCGGGAGCCATGAATACCGCCACGTCAGCAGATTTTAAAGCTCTGTTGAGTGGTTCTGAAACGGGAGACATGGCGATGTGGTTGGTGTTGTCGGAGCGGAAAGCTTTGACGGCTGGTTCGATGAAAGAAGGGTCTGGCCAGAGGAAGAGGAGCTTGACGGAGTTGGAGCCTCTTCTCGAGATGGGCATGTCGCTGAAGATGGAAAACGCGAGCTGGGAGAGAGAGGAAGGCGAGTCGTCGTCGAGGATGGGGATCTCGAGACGGAACCGGGGCTGTTTGAGTTTCTTGAGCTTTGGGGAAGCGAGCTTGGGGTTGTTGAGGGGTTTGAGGAGACAAGAAGAGAGGCAAGTCTTGGCTTGGAGGATGGCCTCTTCTTTGGAGGCGGGAGGAGAAGAAGGAGAAGGGAGAGAGGAGCAGAGAGGAGCCAAGAAACGAGTTCTGGTGGTGGATTCTTTGTTGAGCCGTGGTGAATGGCGTGAGAGTGATGTGGGGAAATGAAGATGTGAGATTCTGGACGTAGGATGGTTTGATGAAGGAGGTGATGGGTTTGGAGTTTTGAAGGTCTGTGAATGGAACTTGAAGAGAGTAGAAGAAGCCATGGCTGCTGACGAGAGAGGACGAACAAGAAGGAAGAGGATAAGGTCATTCAAATAAGAATTTCGCATGTACGAAGTTATCTCACACGTGTGGATTTAAAAAACATATTCAGTAAATTAATGTTGATATTAATTGATAAAAACTATAATAAAAAGATATACTAATAATTATGATTCTAAATAGGCAATTGTCAATAATAGCACCTTTGAAGTTTATGTCTCAAAAATAGTACTAGAAGGAGAAAGTCACAAAAATGATATTCATTAAAGGGTAAAATATCCCTAATACCTTTGGTTTAAAATTAAATAAACAAACAAAAATAAATAAAAATAAATAAAATAAAAATAAAAAAATGAAAAAAAGAATTTTTTTTTTATATAGTTTCAGATTATATGTTTTCAGATTCGAATTTTTATAATTTTTTTTTTCAAATTTTTTTTTTCAAATTTTCTTTTTATAATTTAAAAATACTTTTTGAAACTGTTTTTAAAATTTTTTATTTTTTATTTTAGTTTTTTTTTTTTATAAAATTTTAAACCCTAATTCCAAAACCCCACCCCTTAACTCTAAACTTAACTCTAAACTCTAAGGTTTGGATTAATTAACCCAAGGGGTATAAATGTATATTTACCTCTTTAATGAAACCTATTTTTGTGACTTTGAACCTTGAGTGCTACTTTGGGAACATAAACTTGGTTTAGTGCTATTCTAGTCTTTTTCTCATTCTAAATCAGGTCAGTATATAATATATATAATTAAATAAATAATCAAATTTAAATAATTTATGTAAATATATGGGTTCAAATAATATCATAAATTAATATTTTTTAAAAATTATATCTAAAATATTTACATTGTAAGGTATAAAAATACATTAAAATCAATCAATTTAAAATTTAAAATATATATAAGATCGTGGAAGTAAATGTACCTATCTATTCTATTAAAACACAATCATATTCAATTGATAAATGTTTGGTCCAATTATTTACAATCCACTTTTTAATAATTAACTTACACTATTTAACATATTAATGTATATATATAAACGCGTTTAAACTGCCACTTAATTGCAAACTATGTATGATTTCATACTCACTCAGTTAACGTGAGTATGATTTCATATAACAACTTGCATAGGTAATGGGTATATGGGTATGGTTATACAAACTTGCCTAAGTAAAAATATTACGTACGGGGTAAAAAAATTCTTAAATTTGATATCAAAATCAAAATGTATTAACACAACATTTATTATTGTGCCTGACTATCTTACACAATATTGCATCCGTAGTGACATCGTGCAATAATAATTGAAAAAATTTGGGAGAACGAATACGTCCGACAATGACATTGAAAAAAACTGTAATATAAAAAAAAACATACGATATAATGAAGATCAATTCTTGTGGGGGGGGAAGGGGGGAATGCAACTTAAAGGCTAGCTAGTTTGTAATACAAATATGAATCGAAACTGTAAAGTTTGCATAATCTATTAACTTTTCTATTGGGCGACATTTCTTTTTACTACGTACTGCTTCGAAAATGTTGGGATCACATGATTTAAACTCTAACTAGATACGGACCCGCGCTATGCGCGGATATTGTTATGTTAATCTGCATTTAAATTATTTAGTTTATATTATATGATTTCCAAATTTGTGGTTTTTCTTTTGTGTTATATAATATGTTTTTCTTACATGTATAAAATTGATTTGTATTATAATATTATTTGTAAATGGTGTTAGTTTACAATATATAATGTCTCATATGTACTAATTCAGTGGTTTGGTTTGTATATTAATAGTGATATTATTTTCATTGAAAAAAGAAATAAATTATGTTTATATTTTATATACTTTTTTGAAATCAATCAACGTCAACAAATTCGACTAATTCTCTACAAACCAAACTCATAACTATGCATTTATACGTTTTTTTTGTCAACTGGAGGCATCTATACGTTTTTATATACATTATACCACATACTGTTTTGAAATAATTAATATATTTAATAGTTTAAAACAAAACAAATTTTTTATCTACTATTTAACATCAGGATCAAAATTTATAAAACAAAATATATATGTTAATTTTTATTGAATAATTAACATTATTGAATTTCCTTATGTTACATTTTTCAAAATAAAAATTTAAACATATTTGCCCAGAACATAGTAATAAAAACTTGTATAGCCCATTAATTTGCAAACTAAATAATATTATTTTCTATAATGGATTAGGTCCATTAATAAAACACATTGTGATTATCATTTTTTAACACCATTTTGATTATCCAAAAAACACATTGTGATTACCCTTTTTTGTAACACCATTTGGCTTATCTATAACTAAGCAGAAACATGTTGTTAAAAGAAACAAAAAAAATTAAGCAAAAATATTATAACATATTTTATTCCGGAAAGTAAAAATAGTGTCACCCATTCAACTAATTTATTCTGAAAAAACTTTTGTTTTTGTCGGTGAAGTCTCAAGGGATCCGAAAGCTCAAATCAAGTTCTTCGTCTCTGTCTCTCACTCTCTCTTTTTTTTGTCAAACTTTCTCACTCTCTCATTCTCTATTTTTCGATAGTATGGATCAAGTTATTTACCCAAAATAACAACGAAATCAATTAATATTCTTATCATTTAAACCTTCTCAAGACAACATGAAGTTTTATAGGTCCATCGGGAAGATTCAAGGTTATCACCTTTACCCATCCAGATCTTATACTTTTTGATATTCTTTGTCGTCGTCTTCATCGGCGGCAGCTCTTAATCTCAAGTAGGCTACGAATTGGTTGTCTGACGTCAACAAATCTCCGGTCTGGCAAGACCGTATCTTCGACATCCTCATTGTCTTGTACGGAATTGTTTCCGTCAGTGATGTAAGACCATGATTGTATTGTCTTGTGTAGACCATCAATGAAGATACTATCTAAATAATATCAAATCTAAATAATATAGATGATAAGTTTTTTTTTCGCTTCTTCGAAATACAATGAAAGAAAATCTTGAAAATAACCAATTCAAATCAAAACTAATGAATAAAAATGGGAAGTTGATAGATATCGAAGCTTGAAATTTAAGGGAAGATGATCAACAGTTCATAGTCTTAGGGTCTGACTGGTATAACCGCAGCAGTTGCGGTTGTGGGAGTTTGCGGATGCGGATGGTTGCGGTTTTAAGAGATTTGTACGACTGGTACTACGGTTAGAAATTGATGAATTTGCGGATACTTATGACTGGTTAACACCAAATACAACAGCTGTTAAATAAAAAAAAAACAATATTTACATTTTATATAATTATAAAAATATTAAACATCATAATATTATAATAAATTTAAAAAATTATATTTTAATTTTTTTAAATTATAGAAAATATTTTTATTTTTAAATTTTATAATATAAATTAAAATATAATAAATATATTTTAGTATTTCTATTATTTCAATTTAAAATTTCTATTTCTATTTTTATTTTTGTATTTATATTGTTTAAAAAAAAATTATCCTCCCGCAACCACTCGCAATCGCAAACGCTAGCTGGAACCACCGTTTGAATTTAGGAGGTATAAAGCAGTTTGAAGCAGTTTAGAACAGTTTGAATGATTGTTACAAAACGCCAACAACTGCTGCTAACCGCAAAAACTACGTTTACGGGCGGTAGAGGGGAAACCAGTCATGCCCTAATCTATACGGTTAAGGAAAATTATTTAGTGTAGATTTGATCACATCAGCTTCAATGTAGTTAGAATATTCTGCCTAAAATTATTGAATGTAGATTTTTTGTTAGATATACAGATTTTGAAATTTTTGAAAATACAAATTTACCAATGTATGTATTTTTATTTAACTAACATATTTTTCATTTAAGTGTATTACTTTAGCTAATATTACAAACTTATACGATGAATAGGTACGATTCGTACGAAATATAAAGAATTGTCTAACTATCTTATGTACCAAAATGCACCTTTTGTATTGTTACTGATGAACTGGGTGTAGAATTACATAATTCTGGACAATCAAGCTTCCTTGCTGACTATTTTATGTTCATAATGGTAGGTTAGATAATGATAAGCATTTGATGGCGCTGGTGCAGTTCGTGTATTGAAGATAAGTAAATATGATTAGTCTATTAAGCTAGGTCAGAGAGGAAGAGATGAACATATGCTTAGCTGCAGTATTGTTTGGAATTGTTGGTTTATTGGTTATTTATGAAATTTGTATTATTATTGTATCAGTAGAAAACCGAAGTATGGTTCGTGTAAGTTCGGTTAGATTTAAGTGACTCGGTTGATATAATGAATAATTGTATCAAGCGTATAATATAAATGGCACAGATTTAAACAGACCATGTATTAGAATATGTCCAAATTTAAATCACAACTTTCAACAGTAGATAAAAAATAGGACTCTATTTTAATAGATTAGATATCTTCTAGTTTTGCATATTGTCAACCCCTAGATTTTAGTTTTATCTATTTTTGTTTTTAATCAGCTTTCCACATTTGCTTGAGACGTGTATTAATATTAATGCTCCACTAACCAAATGTTTACTCTTTTTCTTTAGAATCATCACCAAAACATGCAAGCAAGTCTAGTGAACTTCCAATAATTTTTTTTTCCCAAAAAAAAAAAATTCTTTGATTGACGTATTTACCTTTCTAAAAATAGTAACAAAAATTGATTTGTAAATAACCAGGTTTGTGTATAGTAAAGTTGAATGAACTTATGTCTACCTCATTTGCAAACAACGCTTTGATTTCCCTGTCCTTTTCTTTTGAAGAAATTAGCTTTGAAACGGTTGTATAATATCCAAGTGACATCTTCTATCTGAACAGCGCTTAAAAAAATCAAATGATATAGATTTGAGCAGAATATAAAAAATGAACAGAAATATAGTAGTCACAAACCTCTATTAATTTTTGCTGATACACTGAAAATTGGAAGAAAAAAACTGAGGAAGAATATGAAACATGGAGAAGAAGGAAGAGAAAAGCAAATATATATAAGTTGAAACTGTTTGATTTTTTGTGCCATAATTTGGGAGTTACATATGACGTTAAAGTGATCGTGGAGATTTGAGAAAATGTAGGATCTGAAAACTAAAAAGTCTGTTTATTTATCTTATATATTAAAACAGAAGTCACAACCTTGATTCATGTGTGATTTTTTTTTAAAAATAGACCTAATGGACCTATTCATAGAAATTAATACTACATTTTAATTCAGACTAATAATAAATAGAATTTTTAAACTATTTTAATCATAAGATCTTTTGATATCTTTTCATTTTAAATATAAATATATTTATTTTAAAGTCTAAAAAATCTGTTTGAAAAGATTTTTACAAGATGTTCATTTTTGAAATTATATTTAAATATTTTCACTAATTTCAAAATTAGTTTAAAATATTATTATACATTAATATATTCAGTTATATAAAATGAAAAATAAAAAAAATCTATAATATTTTATTTATTATATAATCATAATCAATCATATTAAAATAAAATTATTATATTGAGCTAAATAAAATTATTATTTTGAGCTAAATATAATAAAATTGCATTAAATTTATATATTTATATATTTTATTTTCGTAATTATAAAATATTTATGTTCAAAAATAAAATCTAATATGTTGGTAAGATGGGTTAACATTATCAAACTATATAATATATGTATAAAAATTAACATGTATTTCTTTAAAGTTAATAATATAAAATCTTTGTAACTACTTTAATCATAATATATTTTCATTTTAAATATAATATATATTTATATATTATATTTTTAAAATTCTAATAAATCTGTATAAAAATATTTAAACAATAACTTAATGTATTTTAAGTTATCGTTTAGAAATGAAAATAAATAAATTATATCCTATTTTATCTACTTTTATAGTCATGATCATGTTAAAATATAATTATTATACTAAAATAAATATGATAAAATTATATTCAATTGATAATTTATAAATTTTAATTTCATAAATATAAACTATTTATTTAAAATATAATATGATGATAGAACGGTTTAAAACCAACAAACTATATAATACATGTCTAAAAATTAACATATCTTACACTTTTATATATACAATAATAAATTATCTAAAATGAATAAGCATAAAAATATTGGTAAAAAGAAATCCAGTTTTGAAATACGGATCAGAATTTAGCCTAAATTAAATACAAAATATTTATTAAATATATTTTCTCATGAATATATTAATTTGCTTAATAACTAAATGCAAATACAATAAGATAAATATATAATAAGAAATGACAAATACATAAGGTTTAAACAATTAATTAATTATAACATGTAAATTATAAAATTATTGTATTTGAAATAGTTATATAAATATTTAAGTATATGATTAACATTAAAAATATATACCACTTATGTTCTAAGACAATAATTTATGTATAAAAATGTGAAAACAAACACCCGTGCGGTTGCACGGGTCAAAATCTAATTTTTTTTGTTAAAATCATTGCTCTCACAATTGATTTATTTTTTTGTTAAAATTAACGTAGCTTCAAATTTCTGAAAAAAATAGAAGTGGACAGTTAATATTTAGACTGCAGAAAAATAAGAGATGCAAATAAATTTTCAATTATTTTTATTTTTAATTGTTTTGAATTTTTTTTCCACATGTCAATATTTGATTTGCCAGTCGATTTGTCCTTTAGTATATAGAGGATAAATCAAAATATTTTTTCTTGGTCGACAAGAAACTACATAAACTCTCTGAATTAATAATTGCATAAACTGATAAATACTTTAATTTTAACATTATTGATTTATTGTGTACTAGTGTTTTGCCCCGTAACTAAGATATATTCACTGTGACTATCTTACACCATAGTGCACCAGCTTTCAAATGAGTTACTCTCTCATTAAGAGAAACATATTTGGTTCACGATCGAGACGGAGACTTCATAGTAATTTGTATGAAATGAATTTAGGGTATTTAAGATCTGGGTTCTGATATCATGTTAGATTCATGTTTAATTATGGGCTTCCAACTTAAAACTAATTGGAAGCCCATAATTAAACATGAATCTAACATTCAACAACCTCATGGTAGTCTAATGCAAGAAGCACCTTTGTAATTCCCCAGTCGTGTAGACTCATTAGAGCCCGTAAAATTCGTATATATTTATTTACAGCAAGATCCAAGCTTACGGATATCAAATCAAAAATGTGTAGTAATTTTTTTCTAATTTACTGGTATGGTTTTTTTATTTAGAGTATCTCCAAAAAAACTCTTCTATTTTAGAGTTTGTAAAACTCTAAATTTGAAATTTGAATTATCAAGGTATTCTTCTAAATTTGAATTTTCAAGGTATTCTTTTAAATTTGAAGTTTCAAGGTATTTTTTTCTAAAAGCAAAACTACAAACCTAACTTCAAAATTATATGTATTTTACACTATGGTCTTTATATTTGTTATAATTAATATAAATCCAAAAAATTATAAATATATAAAATATTACAATACTACTAATTAATAAAATCTTACATTAAATATATAAAATTATAAATAGAAATACATAATTAAATATTAAATTACAAAAATACCATATTATTTCATAAAATTATTTCCGTCACGCTCCATCTTTGGATACACAAAAAGTTTTGGACAATATTTTGGAAATTTTGAAGGTTCCAGAGCAAATTTACCAGACTATTAATGTTGTTGTAATATTTAAAATTTTCTAATAATTATGTCTTCATGTATCTTATTTAAAAGTTTTTTTATTAAGTTTCTTTTATAATATTCTTGTTTTCTAATTATAGTCTTGAAATATTGTAAATCTTATTTTAATTTTTTATCTAATTTTATGTGTAAAATGTTAAATCATAAAAACAAATTTGAAATATTTATGATTTATAAAAAAATAAGGATTAAAACAATAAATGAAAAAATACTTAAGAATCATAAATGTGGTATATACTTAATTATAAATATCAAAATGCAAATAAAAAGATGAAACTTCAAATTTAAAGTTTCATTCCTAAAACCTCTAAATTTGAAGTTTTAAAATCTTCTCTATTAAAAGAGAAGTACAATTTTTATCTACTATTTAGAAGTCTACTATGACCATTTTATTAATTACATAATATGACATAATAATTAATAGGAATATTAATAATAAATTAATTTTAACTATAGATTTGAATTTTATTTTCAGTTATAACAAAATCTGTTGAGAAAAATCTAACAAAATCCTACTAAATTTTTAAATAATTTTTATTAAATATTGCATTAATTAATTTCGTAATTAAGGAATATAATGCTTTCATTTAAATAAATTATCATCTACCACTAAAACGGGTTCAAATTTGTTAATCATTTCAGATTTTTTTTATACAAATGAAGTTATTAACATATGTTAAAATTTATTTCTATAGCTATATATTTTCAAAAATCATATGTTGAAGAATATTTTTTATTTGATTATTTCAAATTATGAAAACTCAAAAACGTAATAAAAAAAGGTAAAATGTATAAAACAAACCCATACATTAATAAAGTAATAAGAAAACTAAACAATAAAATTAAAGAATTATAAAATACATAATACTAAAATATAAATTGTATATTTAAATTTATATAATAATATCAAAATTAAATATTTATAAAATGAAAATACACCCGCACGATGTGCGGGATAAACTCTAGTTCTCTTTTGAAGAGGAAAAAATTCTATATTTGAAATTATAGAGTTTTTTTGGCAATGCTCTTTGGCCCACTAGATGTATTATTGATAAGACACATATTTTGAAGTTTTATTATTTTTTTTTTTGGTCTAAATGTTAAGATTTATACCATTTTTAAGAGTTTACAATGTTGTGTAAACACAACTTATTACAAAGAAGGAAAAAGAGGAAGAGGGAGCAAAGAGAGAGCAATAAAAGGAGAGTAGCATTAACTATAAGGGGAAAGGAACCAAAAGTACAACTCCAGCAAAGATGGTGGGGGAGCGGAGACAGTGGGTCTTGAAAGAGCCAGCAACCTATCTCGCACAGTACGATCCACCACTCGGAACACAGCCTCTTGAGTTGAAGACACACCGGTGAAGATTCTGGCATTACGCTCACGCCAGATGTTGTAAATGATCACTTGATTAATGAGCTTCATCACCGCAACCGCTCGCCGAGCATGAGGTCCAGGAAAATGCTGGCAAAGGACCACGACCGCATCAAGTGTAGCCGGAGGAGTCGCCAAAAACCTGCCACAAAAACGAGTCCAAGTAGCAACTGCAAAAGGACAATCAAAGAACAAATGGCTAATAGACTCATCCGCTACAGAGCAGAGAACACAACCTGGTTGAACGTTCAAACCCCAAGATATCAACCGATCACGCGTTGGGAGCCTACGAAGGAAGGCTGTCCAAGCGATAAACGAACAGCGAGGAATTTCCTCTCTGAACCAAGCCACTGAATGCCACTGAACTAAGGGACTTGGTACACGCATCCTCTCCCAAGTTACCTTAGATGAGAATGTGTTTCCAAAAGCGCCAGAACTCGTTCTCCACAAGTATGTATCACAGCCATCGGTTGCAGATGGAACCGGCAAGGTAGAGAGAATAATCTGAAGGGTGGTTGCATACTCAGATCGAGCCGGAGGGAGATTCCAGTGGTCGTTGGTAACTGCTTGAGATACTGTTGCATCAAGCGGAATCCTAAGATCACGGGGGCCTGAAGTACCAAAAAGGAGGTGTAAAGGACCCAACTCTGTCCAATAATCATACCAAAACAAAGCTGTGGTTCCATCTCGAACAGTACATCGAAGATAGGTATGAAGTTCTGCTTTCATCTGAAGCATACTCCTCACAGTCTTTGAGAACCTTGGCGAGTCATTCACTAGCCATAAACTTCTACCCGCAAATCTATTACTCGTTATCCATGGAACCCACAGAGACCCTGAGCCATAAAAGAATAGCCACAGTCTTTTCAGCCGGAAGACCTTTTCGAAGTCCTCAAGATGTCTAATACCAAGACCCCCCTCTTTTTTTGGTCTGCAGATATCCTTCCATGAGACCCGCGCCCTGCAGCAGAAATTGTGCTGTTCTTCCACAGAAAACCGGAGCATAAGGAGTCAACCTTAGCGTAGAACCATTTTGGCAATACAAAAACTGAGCTCCAAAAATTTACCATACCATATATTACCGAGGAGACCATCGTTACTTTCCCAGCAAAGGATAAGAATTTTACTGTCCAGGAATGAAGCTTTGATGTGATCATATCTATGAAAGGTTGAAGGGTGGCAGCTGATATCTTCTTTGGACTAAGAGGCAACCCAAGGTACCTAGTAGGGAACTCTCCGCGCCGAAAACCCGAAAGATTGCTCAGGAGAAGAGCTTGATTATCTGAGTAGCCTCCATAGAAAATCTCTGATTTGGACTGGTTTGTGTCAAGGCCCGACCACTCCTTGAACTGGTTCATAACATCCCTGATCCCAGCAGTTGAGTCGCTTTCCCCATCAGAAAAAACTAATAAATCATCTGCGAATAAGAGATGAGTGACCTTTGGAGAAGAGCAAAGCGGATGCAGCCTGAACATTCCATCAGTTTCGGCCTTATCCAGTAAACGGGAGAGAACTTCCATGAGCATAATGAAGAGATAGGGAGAGATCGAATCTCCTTGGCACAGTCCTTTCTTACCCTCAAAAAACCCTGCGAGCTCGCCATTTATAGCCACCGAGAACCTAGGCGAGGAGATACATTCTGTGATCCAAGTTATAAACATAGGGGGGAATTGCTGAGCTTCCAACACCTTTAAAACAAAATCCCAACAAACCGTGTCGAAAGCCTTACGGATATCAATTTTAATCATAGCACTTTTAAGACAAGAAGCCTTGTTGTAGTCTTTGATAAGTTCTGTAGCCAGTAGGACGTTTTCCCCGAGGCTGCGACCTTTTAAGAAAGCAGCTTGGTTGGGACTAACGCATTCGGTGAGGATCGGCTTGAGACGGTTGGCAATGATTTTAGATATAAGCTTGTAGACAATGTTGCAGCAGCTTATCGGTCTATAATCAGTAAGAGCGCAGGCTTCAGGCTTTTTCGGAATAAGAGTGATTGCTGTTGTGTTCAAGTCCCTGAGAAGCTTGCCATTGCGAAAGAACTCCCTGACAGCACCGATAATATCCGCCCCCACTATGTCCCAAGATGCTCTAATAAACTCAACAGAATATCCATCCGGACCTGGACTCTTATTTAATGGCATTGCAAAAAAAGTGGCTTTTACCTCCGCTGCTGTAACTTCCCTCTTCAAATAATTCTGTTGCAGCTCAGAACAGCGGAAAGGAAGTAATGTCCTCAGATCCTCCGACGATACTGGTGAAGAATGGAGATCAGTAGCCCCTAAGATACCTTGGAAATATTCTGCAGCATGAGCTTTTATCTCAGCCGTGGAGTAGAAGACATGATCATTAGCATCCTTGAGGAGATGTATATGATTTCGTGAAGCATGGCTGGAGACAGTCCGGTGGTAAAAGGGTGTGTTCCGGTCTCCTACATCTGCCCATCTAACTCTAGAGCGCTGTCTGTAGAACTTCTCCTCTGCCTTGAGTAGAATATTAAGCTTATCTCTCTCAGTATGCTCTTCTCGAGCCGTCGGAACGTCAGGGGTAGTAAGCAGAGCTCTCTGAAGCACATCAACCCTATCTTTCTGTGCTTTAACCCTCTGGGAGATACCACTGAAATGTCTCTTGTTAAGCCTACGCAAAGGCCTTTTTAACAGCTTAAGAGATCGAACCAGCTTGTATTGATCAGTCCCGGTAATCTGACTGCAGTCCCAGGCGTCCCTCACTATCCCTGCATACTCAGGGTGATCAATCACATGATGAAAAAATTTTAATGGTTTGATAACCTGTCGTCTGATTGAAGGGACCCGAAAAAGGCAGGGGGCATGATCGGACTGAGACGGATCCAAGAATTCAGCATAAGAGTCCGGGAAAGCAGAAGACCAAGTTTGATTAATAAAGGCATGATCAATTCTGGTAGATATAGGGCTATCATCCTGACTGTTCCTCCAAGTGAAAGGAAGACCCTTCGCCTGCGCTTCAAACAGTTGAGCGTCCTGCAGAGCAATGTTCGCTTCATCCATACCCGAGACATCAACTTGTGAACTGAGATGGTTGGAATGGTGAGAGGTACGAAGCATCTGGTTAAAATCACCCACCACTGACCAAGGATGAGAAGAAACCGGAGAAGAGTCTTGCAACTGAACTAGGTGGTTCCACATACACCTCCGATCTTCCACCAAGTTAAACCCATAGATAAAAGTAACTGTCAAAGAGATGTTTTCCGAAAGAATAGATACCCCGCATGTGACTGATTGAGCTGTAGCATCGTAGATAATCAGAGTAACGGTCGGGTCCCAGACAAGTACAATACGACCCGAAGCATCCTCTGCATGATTAACAAAAAAATTCCATCCCCTTGGAATAGCTCCTAATACTCTCTCCTTATTACCCTCCAAAATATGAGTTTCCAAAAAAGCTCCGAAAAGTGGCCTATGGATATTAATCCAATCTTTGGTCATCGTGTGGCGTCTTGCACTATTCAGTCCACGCACATTCCACGCAAAAAACATAATTTATAATTTTAATGACGTTTTGTAGCCTTGCGGCTACTCTTCCTGTTTTTAACCAGGATAAAAGGGTTGTCTCGATCCTGATCTCCATCAGGGTCACAAAGTTCCTCTGATGACAATACCTCTGAAGCAGGCACACCAGCCGCAGCACCAGAAGCGTCCTCATTATCCACAGCTACCTCATGAGCCGCAGCACCAGCAGCGACCTCATTTTCCGCATCTACCTCATGAGCCGCAGCACCAGAAGCGACCTCATTGGCCACAGCGACCTCATTAGCCACTGCGACCTCATTAGCCACTTCGACCTCATTAGACACAGCACCAGAAGCTTCCTCATTCGCCACAGTCACTGCAGCAGCAGCAGTGTCATCACCAACCCCAACCGGTACAACCTGTGCAGTTACGGCAGCTACAGCTACAGCCACAGCCTGGTCAGTTTCTGGCTCTTGGATCCCCTTATGACCCATCGTATAAGACTGATCAGCAAGAGATTCCTCCAACCCAGTCTGATAAATTTCCCCTTCCTCCAATTCATCTCTATGAGAGTCGTGAACCACGGGAGAGAGTGGGCCTCCTATCTGAGCATCCTTATGCTCAACGTTTGATTCAGCAACCGCGGGCATTTCCTGTGAATTACGAATGATAGGAACGTAGCGAAGAGAACCTTGGTTGGATTTCTTTACGGTGGAACGACTAGGCCTGGATTTTGAGCGTCTTCTTGATGTTTCTTGAGGCTGAGTCCGAGAATTTGTCTTAACATTAACACCGTCAGGTACCCCCTCAGGGCACTTAGCTTGTTTATGTCCAAACTTGTTACATAAGTGACACTTCACCGGTAGCCATGGGTATGAAACATCAATCACAACCTCCCTTCCATTAGTGAAGCCAGATACAATCTTATCTGTAAGAGGTGCTGTAAGATCAACCCTTACGTACAACTTGGCCACCTCAAAATTTTCCTTGCGTTCTGTTTCCGGTGCTAACGAGTCGGGCTTGCCTACTGCGGTCGCAATGCGACTGAGGCTTTCCCGGTTGAAGAGCAGATAAGGAACATTTCTCATCTCAACAGGAACGATAGCAGAAGAGAGAGGCGGTTCGTCCGGCGAGTAGTCAGGGGCCCATGGCGCGACAAACATAGGGAGACCCCCAATGTTCCAACAGGTACGAGACAGAAGAACCTCACGCGTTTTAGGATTAGTCACTCGGAGGAGATAGATACCTTGTCCAATGTTATGAACATAGATCCTTGGGCCTGTTCTTGCCCACACCGCATTTACTATGCCAATGATTTTCCCCATGGAGCGATAATCTCCATGAAAGCGAGCGTAGATGAAGTCCTTGAACTCCAGCTTCGCGGCTTCGATATTCTCATCTGGAATAAGCACGAAGGGAGCGCCCGTTACGTGTTCTACCGGCGTTCCAAGCTCCTGCAACTGAGCAGAGCTTTTAAGCAGCGCAGCAAATGTCTTTGCTTCCGGTGACGGTACGGTACTTCCGGCTGGAGAATGAGCTCTAATCTGAGAACCTTCAGCGAGCGAAGGATCAACCGGCGGTAAGGATAACTGACTACTTGTCGGTGACAGCTCCACCGTAGACATACCTGGCCCCGCAGAGGAACCAATCGGAGAACTAAGGCTCTGGAGCCTAAGATTCGTAGATCCACCAAAACCAACAGGAAGGGGAGCCATAGAAGGAAGAGCTGAACCAAGGATCATAGATCCAGAAGCAGCTGCGTCACACTCAGAAATAGTGACGAGAGAGGTGGTTCTTATCTTCTTCTTAGCCAAAGAAATCTTCTTCACAGAGCGAAATAGAAGTCGGGAAGAAAAGCGGAGAGCAAACGGCGGACGATACTTTTTCTTCGAACGGAGCATCGCGACATGGGAGCGGAGGGGAGGAGCGGGGGAGAGGAGAGGAGAGAGAGGAGAGTTGCCGGCGAGCAGGACGCTCTCCGACGGCGGAACAACGGTCGACAGTCGAATCGCCTTAACGGTCGTCAAGAAAGAGAAAAGTCTACCAGATTAGGAACAAGTTTCCAGAGCTCAACTTAAGAACTTTTTATCTAACCATTGTTTGAAGTTTTATTATTGATAACATATAGCATGTGATGTGATCAATGATGAGAATCCTGAACTGAACGTGGGTATAACTTTTTGTTTTGCAATTTTTTTTTTTGTTTGCTTGTTATAGTTTGTTTGGTTCAGTTGTTTGAGTATTAGCCATTGAGATTTCATGCAACTTAGTTGATGATTGGTGATTAACTTCAATGTGTTTAGTCAAATTGGTCCAACTTTAAATTATTTTCTCCATAACAACGCATTGTCAGTAAAATGAACATCAATCTAAAACCAACTCCGATGTTGGACATATTGTTAATGCACACCAAACTCAATCTCATTCCTAATGCAAATCTAAAATATACTCAATGGTTAAATCAAGTTGTTCTTGTTTAACCGAAGATAGATTCATATTAGCTGCACCAAAAAAGTGAAAGGATGGAGAAAGAGGCATACACGGTCCAAACTTCTCTCTTGTACGTATGATCAACAAAGTAAAAAAAATCATTTCATGATTGATTCCTTAACCATATGTACCAATAAGTAGATATTTCCCTTCACAGACAAGTAATCGTAGATTCCTATGAAGAGTGGCATCATGAACCCTCCACAAACTAGCGCTCAAATCGTAGATTTGTAATTTTGACAAGAGACTTCTCTACTAACACAGGATTTATTTATTTGTTTAAGGTATTGATGTCACACTTTTTAGCCCAAGGCATGTGATAAAGCAAATCCATGTCCAAATAATAGAGGCAAATAATACAACTAAGGTCGAGTCAGATTTGTTCAAAAAAAAAAAAAAAAAAAGGTCGAGTCAGATAATTCACACGTGCGAACCGCGTATCCCACGCACGTGCCGGCATTACAGTAACAACAACATCCTCAAGATCCCATAGAATTGATTAATCAAGAAAGAAAGACGCAACCTTTATCGATCCCACGTCTTTGGCTCCAGTTTCTCGGATCTGGTGGGGATCGATCGTACGTAATCAGAGAAGATCATCGGGGGTGAAAATGGAGTCGATACTGGCACGGGCCTTGGAGTATACTCTCAAGTATTGGCTCAAATCATTCACCAGAGATCAATTCAAGCTTCAAGGCCGCACCGCTCAGCTTTCTAATTTAGGTCCTCGACTTCTTCTTTAGTAGTTGGGTTTAGGGAAAGATTGTGTCTTTATGAATCTGATTGAGTTTGTGTGTGTGATTGCAGACATTAATGGGGAAGCTATACACGCCAGTATGGGTTTGCCTCCTGCCCTTAGTGTCACCACTGCCAAAGTTGGCAAATTGGAGATCATGGTTTGTTCTGTTCTTCTGACTCTTTGCTTATCTCATTTATTTAGCTACTCAAGGAACATCTCATTGGAGCTAGTTAAGGAATCTGTAGCTTTAGGATTTATTCTTGAGTTGATTTTGTTGGAATTAGAACTCTCTAAAGTCTAATCATTGTGTATATCTCTCTATACCTTTTACTAGATATAGGTTTAGGATTGGTAAAAAACATATGGCTTTGGGTTTAGGATTGTACAATTTTGACTATTTGGGCAGGGACTGTCGGTGGGATTGTAATAGATCTGTTGATTTTGATGGGACGTGATCCATTTTCCAATTGTGCCTGATATGTAGATTCAAGATTCTGAGCAAGTAGTGACATGGTTTGGATTTGTGACAGTTTGTCAACGAAAGATGTAATTGTGATAGCTAAGTGGATAGGTGGGATATATAAGTAATCATATTTCTTTCGAGTTTGACACAACATGCTATTAAACTGGAAAGTTGTTTTGTTTCTGTCATCTCTATTGTTCTCCACAAGCATTGATTTCTTTTTTTTTTTTTTTCACTCTTCTGCTCAAATAGCTTCCGTATGTGAGTAATGTGCAAACGGAGCCTATAGTTGTGCAGATCGATAAACTCGATCTTGTTCTTGAAGAGAATCCTGATGCTGACGTGACAAAGGGTCCAAGCAGGTAGGGGAACCCTGCTTCGTCTGTTTTGCTTCTACTCAGTCTTCATTGATGCTTTCATTCCCAGAAATTTATTGAGCCTTTCATTTTTTTTCCTTTCACTTTCAGTTCTCAGTCTCCTACCGCCTCTGGAAAAAGTAATGGTTATGGATTCGCTGACAAGGTGAGGTATCTCTGCTACTTGGTCGATATTTTCAAAAATATACCAATAAAAGCACGGCGGCAATATTAGTTTTCTACTGATTCAAAATAGTCCAGCCTCTTCTTGTTGTTATTTTGTGATTGATTCCTGCAACCGATAACTATCATCATTGTAGTACCATTTGCCACTATATTGGCATATTGCTGATTATGTTTTGGCCAACATCTGTTTGTGTGTCTTACTAAAAGAGCGAGACCGAAATTGAAAAATTGAAGTTATGGGGTTTTTATCACTTTTGTGGTTTCGTAGGTGGTTTGAGCATTGTTCATTTTCGGTCTTTCTTTTACATATGGTTGAAGACTAGTTAAGCATATATTCCTTTTGTTTTCTTGGAGCAATCTTGTCAATTTGCCAGTGTCTTTCTTCGGGTGTAAAGTTCTATTCATTTTCGACGCAGAGGTCCTCAGTGCAATTATATTCTTTCTTTATGTTTTTCAGATTGCAGATGGAATGACTTTACAAGTTAAGGTGGTGAACCTTCTTCTTGAGACTGGTGGTGGTGCTCACCGTGAAGGAGGGGCAGCCTGGTAAGCTGTTTTTACTTATCCATTGTCTCTAGCAGTTAGAAATATAGCTTTACGTCTATGGGTGTTGGAATCTCGTTACTTTGTGTTCTTTGATGCCTTACTTTTAATCACTTCAGTTAATTTATGAGTTTCACATTCGACCTGCCTTGTTAATACATTTGGATTGTTGCTATTGTATGTCTAAGCTCTTATACTTTGTATCTAGGGCTGCTCCACTGGCATCTATTACAATACGCAACCTTGTTCTGTACACCACTAATGAGAATTGGAAGGTGAGCTCTGCGAGCATGATGTAGTAAAATCCTCTTCTGGAAGAATTAGTATTTCTAATCTGAATGAATTATTGATTGCAGGTTGTAAATCTGAAGGAAGCAAGGGACTTCTCTACTAACACAGGATTTATTTATTTGTTTAAGGTATTGATGTCAATTTCTTTGCTAGTTGTCCTTGATACTACTATATTCTTTGATGGCTCAAGATTGGGCACTCCATGTTAGCAAAAAATAGTAACAAATAATCGATATTCTGTATGGCGCTTGCTTTCCATTCTGATTATCTTCTTTGAAGAGACAATTTTTTACATTTTTTATTTTTCTACCTGTGACGCATATACTTTCCATGTCAGAAACTTGAATGGGAAGCTTTATCAATTGATCTCCTGCCACATCCTGATATGTTCACTGACGCTAATTTAGCTCGTTCTGAAGAAGCAAATCTGAGAGATGATGATGGCGCAAAACGAGTTTTCTTTGGCGGAGAACGCTTTCTAGATGGAATTTCTGGCCAAGCGCATGTAAACATTTGTTTCTGAATTGTATTTTACTTGCATATTTAGCAGGCTGCTTGAAGTCATTTAATATTTTGGTGTGCAAATTGTTAACCCTGATGGTGCCCTCTTGTTTAGATCACAGTTCAGAGAACAGCACTAAACAGTCCACTTGGGCTTGAAGTCCAGTTGCACATTCCAGAAGCTGTTTGTCCAGCGTTAAGTGAACCAGGTTTGAGAACACACTCCCTCTCTTAGTTTTTAGAATGCTGGTTGGTGGATATGAATAACTAAGCCTACCTATTATTCTTGGGAATAGGGTTACGCGCTCTTCTCCGCTTTCTAACTGGAATGTATCTATGCCTAAACCGAGGAGATGTGGATCCAAAATCTCAGCAGGTCTTAAAATTTTATATTCCATGTGGATCTTTAAAAAGGAAAAGTTCGATATGAAATCTTTTTTTTCACTCTTTAATGGTATGCCTCAAGCAGTCTGCTGAAGCAGCAGGACGTTCTTTGGTCTCTGTTCTTGTGGACCATGTGTTTCTTTGCATTAAAGATGCCGGTGAGTTTCTGTATATGCTTAAACTGAAAATATCATTTATTTGGCTGGGTTCAGAGTCTGATTCACTTGTTAGTTAAGAGTGCAGTTTTGCATGGAACCATTACTCTCTTCTTTTTTTTTGGTTTAACTTTTTACCACTCTCCATGGCGTTTCAGAATTCCAACTGGAACTACTGATGCAATCACTCCTCTTTTCTCGGGTATGTTCTCACTGATTTTTGGATTATTAGCTAGTAACTTTCATGATATCGTTTCCTGCCAGTATATGCATTGAAACAGTTCTGAAAATCGTAAACCAAATTTCAGGAACTTTTGGTTGTATGGTTTTACTGTATGCATGTATAAGTGTAGTATGAGTTGGAACATGAAACACACATTATCTATTGGATTCTGAACGAAGGAGTTCCATAAGTAAAAGATCCAGACTAGACTTGCTCTCTCATTAAAATTTCTTATAGTAAATATAACTATATTTCTCTTCCATTGATGGTTTATGTTCACTAGAAAGTTAAATCTCCTCGTGAGAATAGGTGCACTTCATTACTCTGAGAATCTTGTTATATGGCTCGGAAGTCTGACATCGGTAGCCATATATGTTTGCAGGCCTGTGTTTCGGACGGAGAATCAGCCAACTATTTGACTAAGATTTTGATTGGTGGTCTATTTTTAAGGTAAATAGCTGGGACCAAAATCTCTGATTAGAGTGAAATGTGTAAAGCCTTAATTAAAGATCAAACTGCTTCCTGACATTATGAGCACTTTGTAGTTACTGTTGATCTTCAGAGAATTATGTTTTTTCTTAGTTGTGACTTACCCTTTTACATACTCAAAAATCTTAGTTTCTGATGACTGTTTCGAGACTTTATCCTATTACCTTTTGTTACCTACATACCCAAAAAATTGCTGGATAGTATATTCTGAGACTCGAAACAGTTTCAGTTATTATGGAGTGTGCTCTTTTCCCTTTTTCATTTATTTGTTTGACATACATTTGCTAGTTAGGTGAACTATTGCTTTATGTTTATAATATTTGATATAGTTTCATGTGCATTTGTTGTTTCACAACTTCGAATTTAAAGTTCTTGCATAATTGCTCATGGTTGAAATTCAGGGATGCTTTTTCCCGCTCTCCTTGTGCTCTTATCCAACCATCTATGAAAGCTGCTGCCGAAGACCTTGCAGTTCCTGACTTCGGTATATATAATTCTGAACTGTATATTACAATAAATTATTCTTTTGTGATTTGTTGAAACATCTTCATACTGATTTATTTTCCTTCATACATTTGGGGCAGCCAAGAACTTTTGTCCTGTCATATATCCATTGGACAACGGGCCGTGGCAATTAATCCAGGATGTACCCTTGATCTCCTTACACTCTCTTCAGGTCAAGCCATCCCCAAAACCCCCACACCTATTCTCAAAGACGGTTATCCAGTGCCAACCACTCATGGTATGTTTGTGTATATCAAGAAAAATCCAAATCTTCTCTTTTCAACAAAAGTGTTCACCATTCTCTCTTGTGATCTTTCTAGGTTCATCTTCAGGAAGAAGCTTGTTTAAGGATCTCTTCTTTTTTGGCTGATGGCATAGTTGTGAACCCTGGTGATGTTTTGCCAGATAATTCCGTTAACTCTCTTCTTTTCACCCTCAAAGAGTTAGATGTCTCTGTTCCATTAGACATGAGTAACTTGGAAGACTCAGCAATCAAAGAAGATCTTTCAACAAAAAAGATCTTCTCTGGAGCAAGGCTTCATATTGAAAACTTATCTTTTGCGGAATCTCCTACCCTGAAAGTTCGGCTACTAAACCTGGAGAAGGATCCTGCTTGCTTCTCTCTATGGCCGGGGCAGCCTATTGACGCCAGCCAAAAGAAATGGACAGCTGGAGTCTCACATTTTAGTTTGGCTTTGGAAACATCTCCCAACTCTACTGAACATCAGAACTCTCGACCGGAAATGGGTTTATGGAACTGTGTTGAAGGAAAAGAGGTGTGTATAGAAGTTGCTATGGTTTCTGCGGATGGAAAGCCACTGATTACAATTCCTCCTCCTGGTGGTATTGTTCGCATAGGAGTTGCTTGTGAGCAATACATTTCGAATGCTTCAGTGGAGCAGTTATTTTTTGTGCTGGACCTCTATTCTTACTTTGGTAAGGTCAGTGAAAAGATCTCAATTGTTAAAGAAAGCAAACGCCAGAATACTGCTTCTTTGACTGGAGGGTTGTTGGAGAAGGTTCCTAGCGATACAGCTGTAAAATTAGCTTTGAAGGATCTGCAGCTGAAGTTTCTCGAGTCTTCTTTTACTAGTACTCAGGACATTCCACTCGTTCAGTTTCTTGGCAAAGATCTTGTTGTGAAGGTAACTCATAGAACCCTTGGAGGCGCTATTGCAGTATCTTCCAACGTATACTGGGAAAATATTGAGGTAGATTGTGTAGATACCGAGGTACAACAAGAACATGAGAATAGCTGTAATGGTGACTTAGTTGGCTGTAATGGGTCAACCCCATTGAGGCGTGTCTTTTGGATTGTCAACGGAAGACATGATGGGCATAGTGGCAGCAGTCTTGTGACGCCGTTTCTTGACATAAGCATAACCAATGTGATTCCCCTCAGTGAAAAGGATATGGAGTGCCATAGTTTAAGTATCATGGCTTGTATTTCAGGCGTGCGTCTAGGAGGAGGAATGAACTACACTGAAGCTCTTTTACATAGATTTGGAATTCTGAGCCTTGATGGTGGTCCAGGAGAGGGACTGTCTAGAGGGTTAGAGCATTTATCTTCTGGACCGTTGTCAAAACTTTTCAAAGCATCTATTGTTGATGACAGGAAACAAGGTATTGGAATGGAATAGACCTCTTTATCATTGGCACTCTTATCATGTTCAAAAAGTATCAAATATGCAGATTTTTCTCGTTTACAGCTTCAACTCTGCTAACCTTTATTGCTAACATATGCATCTAGATGGAGCTCTAGGAAGTCGAAGCGGAGATGCTTTCGCACATTTGGGAACGCCAGATGATATTGATGTCTCCATTGAGTTAAGAGACTGGTTGTTTGCTTTGGAGGGTAGAGAAGGTGTGGCAGAAAGGTGGGAGTCTATCGATGATGAAGATATTGGAAGGGAAGAAAGGTGTTGGCACACGAATTTCCGTTCTTTCAGAGTAATAGCCAAGAGTACACAAAAGCTTGTGGATCCAAATGTGACAGAGACCAAGAATGATGCTCACAAATTTCCTGTAGACTCAATTATTGTAAGTATCTCTGTACACCTTATTTTCTCCACCGCTTATTTCCTTTCCTGAACTTTCTGAGGTTAATGATAACAATCAGAGCTGCCTTTATCTTCCTGGTGTCTGACAAAATTACATTCTTATGTACAGTAATGACTGTCAACATTGAGGTTACTGAGCCTTATATATTTTATTTGTAAAATGCATTATAGGTCAATGTGGAAGGTCTACAGACACTGAAGCCTCAGATGCAGAAAGAAACCATTCCAAATGGACATCACGAAAATGGTCACCTGCCTGGAGGAGTAAACATTGAAGCTAACATTGTGGCATCTGAAGACAAATCTGGTCATGATGACACGTTGAGCTGGGTGGCAGAAAGTCTGAAATTCTCTGTTAAACAACCTGTAAGTGAAGCTGAGCTCATTGATTTCTTCTTTATATATAAGCAGATTTTGTAATAGGCTTTTTCCAACTTGTTCTTCCTCCTGCAGGTTGAGGCCGTGGTTACAAAGGACGAGCTGCAACATCTGACATTCTTGTGCAAATCTGAAGTTGACTCGATGGGTAGGATAGTCGCAGGCGTTCTACGCGTGCTGAAGCTTGAAGAATCTGTTGGACATGCAGCTCTAAATCAACTAAGCAACCTTGGTACACTGATCTCAAACTCACCTGCTTCTATATCAAGAGAATAGGCTTAACTCACCTGCTTCTATGTTGCAGGAAGTGAAGGTTTTGACAAGATGTTCTCCCCAAAAGCAAGTAGAGCAGACACTCCCAAAAGCTCACCTTTTGGTGCAGCATCAGATTCAATGAGGGAAATTTCTTCACGTGCAGACCTGGAATCTACCATTTCCTCCATTGAAGAAGCATCAGCAGAGCTAGAGGCCAAGTGTTCAGCTCTAGCTTCTGATCTCAGCGATTCAGAATCAGAAACTTCAGCAAAACACATCAAAGACCTGAAGCAGAAACTCGAGAGCTTGCAGAGCTTGATGGCTAAACTACGAACCCAAATCTAAAAGTGAAGCAGAGGAGCTAATTCTTTTATGTATATAGCATATACGGAGACGTGAGAACCACTACTTGAAGCGGGAAAGTTTTGTATTTTAAATACGTCCAGAAACTATATTTGTGTATGCATATGAGCAATGCTCTGTTTTTGCAGTTGCCCAAAAAGAAACTCTTTATGATAAAGTTTTGAGATTTACCAGAAAAGCTCTGTTTTTTTGTGTGTGTACGTTCTTCAATGAATCTGCGTGGCAGTTAATAAAAAGGATAGTTTTACGTCTCTCCAGTGATGGCTGCTTATGGGGAGAATCTGATTGTTTCGAAACCATACTTATTTGACCCTTCCTTGTACATCAAGGCTCTCAAACTATGCAGCTGCCAAAACGTCGAGAAACAGTTTGTGTTGATCCATGGGAACTCTGTGACAAATGGGTTTGTCTCCAATCTCCAGTTGAACAACAGTTTGTTGAACTTGTACCTAAGACAAGGAGATGTGAAACACGCACGCAAACTGTTCGATAGAATGCCTAAAAGAGATGTTGGTTCTTGGACTGCTATGATCTCGGGATATTCTCAACGTGGATACCACCGGCGGGCGTTGCTGTTGTTCAAAGAGATGCGCCGGGAACCTCTTAGGGCTAATGATTTCACTTACGGAAGTGTTTTAAAGTCGTGCAAAGATTTGGGATGCCTGAGAGAAGGTATGCAGATACATGGTTGTGTGGAGAAGGGTAAATTTACAGGGAACTTAGTTGTGAGGAGTGCATTGCTTTGTCTTTATGCTAAGTGTGGGAAGATGAAGGATGTTCGTCTTCTGTTTGAGTCGATGAAACAAAGGGATTTGATTTCTTGGAATATAATGATCAATGGGTATGCTGTCTCTGCCTGTGCAGATACTTCCTTTAGTCTGTTTCAGTTGATGCTTGCGGAAGGTAATCTATACTTGTCTCTTCTTTCTACATATATCCAAACCTTTGACAGCTTCTTGTGCTGTGTTATATGTCAGGGAAGACGCCAGACTGCTTTACCTTTGAGGGCCTCTTCAGAGCTTCTATTCAAGTTAAGTGTCTTGAAATGGTTAGTGAATTACACGGATTTGCGATCAAGCTGGGTTTGGAGAGATCACATGAACTGATTAGGTCTCTGATTGATGCATATGGGAAGTGTGGTAGCCTTGTCAATGCCAGGAAACTGTTTGAGGGACCAATGAGAAGAGACTTGATCTCTTGCACTTCTCTAATCACAGGTTTTGCACAGCAGAACAGCTTCACAAGTGATGCTTTTGATATCTTCAAAGAGATGATAATGATGAGAAATCAGATGGACGAGGTTGTAGTATCTTCAATGCTTAAGATATGCACCACCATCGCTTCATCATCCATTGGAAGACAGATCCACTGTTTCGCCTTAAAATCCTCCCAAATCAGATTCGATGTTGCTTTGTATAACTCTCTGATAGATATGTATGCAAAGTCTGGGGAGATTGAGGATGCAGTCCTTACTTTCGAAGAGATGGAAGAGAGAGATGTGAGATCATGGACCTCTTTGATTTCAGGATATGGAAGACATGGGAATATCGAGAAAGCAATTGATCTTTTCAACAGAATGGAGCAAGGGACCAAACCGAATGACGTCACGTTTCTTGCTCTCCTCTCTGCTTGTAGCCACACAGGAGAAACCGAACTTGGCTGGAAGATTTTCAACACAATGATCAACAACAAGTATGGTATCAAAGTTCGAGAAGAGCACTTATCTTGCATGGTAGATATGCTTGCACGCGGTGGCAACTTAGAAGAAGCGTATGAACTGATAAGAAGTGAAAACGGCATTACAAGTCTTAGCTCATCAGCATGGGGAGCTTTTCTTGATGCATGCAGGCGTCATGGGGACATGCATCTCAGTGAAGTAGCGGCCGCGCAGCTTCTGAGTATGGAACCGAAGAAACCAGTTAATTATATTAATTTGGCAAGTGTATATGCAGATACTGGAGACTGGGACAATGCTTTGAAGACTAGAAAGCTCATGAAAGAGTGTGTTTCTTGCAATAAAGCTCCTGGATACAGCATTGTGTATTGATCAGAATACATCTCAATAAAAGTTTTAAAGATGCAATGTTTTAACACCAAAGTGAAGTTATTGAGTCTATAAATAGCATCTTAAAGTTTCAGGGAATAGTAATAAACTTTCCCAAATTGTAATGTGATAAATATATATGAGTTACAACAAAACAATATTATATCTTCTTCCTCCAGGCTCCTAATCCATCAGTTCTTAGAAGACTCAGTTTACTACTTGGTGATCACGTCCCAACGCCATATGGTCCCGTCCTCGCAGGCAGCAAGAATTGTGCTACAATGTCATTGAAAGGATCAGTCATAAAATCAATGCATTGGTGAGAGAGAAGATGAATATAATATACCTTCCATCAACGGACATAGCGGTTTGCCTGATCACACATTTGGATTGATTGTGTGACAGCCTATTTAACAACAGAGAATCATGTCAAGAATACAAAAAAGACACCAGAGTGAAGCTTTAATTATTTGATTTAAAGACCAAAGATTGTGGTTGAAGACGGAAGTGAGACTTACTTTGTAATCAAAACAGGAGGGCAACTTTTCAAATCCCAGACATAAATCTTTCCTTCCTGATTCCCTGTTAAGTGATAAATGTTCCACAAATTTAGCAATAAGATATTTAAATTTACAGTTTAATGCACAATAGTATAGAGCGAAAGAGCTTTCTGATCACCTATTGCAAGAGAACTTAATTGGAAGTCGCATGAAAACTTGATAAACCAGATGTCAGACATTGGAACCGGGTATCTTTGTAGAACATCTGAAGTACCCTGCAAACAACAACAACAACACAACTTCAGTCTTGTAACATTTGTGATTCAATGAATGAAATGAGTTACTAACCTCTCCAGGAGAGTTCTCTTTCAGTTGTGGTTCCCACAACAAGATCTCGTTGTCCACACTCTGAAACAGATATATAAGAGTGTAACTATAGCTTATTCCACTAAAAGAAATCATCTTTATCTTATCATTGACTAACTAACCTTTGAAAGGATAAAATCACCAAACCAACGGTTACAATCTACATAGTTTGTATGAACTGAAGCAGTAAATACCTACACACACACACACACAGAAGTAATATTATCAACAAACTCCATCAATACATTGTTACAAGACGAATAAAAAGAAAAAAATACTTACAGGGAATTGTACAAACTTTGTGGGGAACTTTGATGGATCATCCGTCCATGTGTATGACTTCTCAACATAAGTCCAAAATTCTGAAAGCAACCAAAGAATAAGATCATACAAGCCGTATTTCTTAAAAGGTTTCAGCAAACGTGGTTACCTTTCATTGACCATATCTTAATAGTGGTGTCCATACCACAGCTAGCAAAACGGTAAATCTCAGTGGGATGAAAGTCCTAAAAAGTCAAGAGATGGTTATACTTTAACAATTAGATAACATCCAGTGTGTTTAAAAGGGAATATAAAATACCACATTGGTAAAGGTGCTTACCACACTTAGAACTTCGTAACGATGACCTCCGGCTCCAGCAAATATCAGAATACATATCCCAGTTTCAACGTTCCACAACCTAACAGATTCATCCTGATCCAATCAAAACGTAAAGAGCTCTGAATCGTCAAGACATGATAAAGAGAAACAAAAAAAGGACAAGAGGGATACCTTGCTTGCAGTAATCACAAGCTGAGGTTTCATAGGTTGTGTCCTGATTTCATTCACTGAATCCCCGTGGCCCACAAGGCTCTGCACATGTGAGAGAGCACAGATTATACAACATACAACATCATTGTAAAGCTAATAAAATATGCAGTGATGATACCTTATGAATCGTTTCATTGTTGACGTCAATGACTCGGATTATGCCTTTCACTCCTCCAGCCGCAACAAATGGGTTCCCCTTAACGCCACACGCCCAGCTTACAGTGTAAAACGACTCCTCCTTCTGATCTCCAGAGCACATACCCAAATAACCTCAATGAAACTTTTTATTTAATGGAAAAGCTAGTAAATATATATAATAATATTTATACTTGCTTACATCTTCATCAGAATAGGATTGCAATGCAGATATGGCACCATCTTCAAGACAATTGTACAGCGTAATCTACATCATAAGAGAGACACACCAATGGCAATAATGAGATCCATGACTCAACCAAGATAGAGCAATCAAGTTTATTAGATAATGAAGCCATAAACTCAAGCTAGTCTTAAAACAGATAAAGCCTTAAACTTTCAAAAAATCTTCAACAGTAAAAAGCTAATTACAATCAGCTATGTGTATCATCAAGCAAAGTTTTTTCAGACAAGTGAATCGACAACATCCCAAAACAGCAATCACAAACCCCAAAATCAGACAAATAAGGAAGATTTTCTATAAGGCAAATCGAATCTCCACCAAAGCCTAAACAGACACAGAAGAGCAAAAAGGAGAAGACTTTACCTTATTTCCACCAGCGGTGACGAAGACATTGAAGAAACGAGAATCAAGGAAGTTGAAAACAACAGCATACAGAGGCTTCTTCCCTTCTTGAATCCTATTGGTCACTTTGTACGACTTCTTGTTAGATGGAGTCAAAGACCCAACAAGTGATTCGTTCCCTAAAGCTATCTTCGACATTTTTGAATCTCTCTTGCACACTGTTCCGTTTCTTTTTGTCTAATAAGCTCATGCAATTACAAAGTCTTTGTAAGTTTCGATAGTTATGGGTTTCCGAAGTTACTGTTAATTTGGATTTGACCTTACGACCAAATTTTATTCTTGACCAGACAACCAAAAAGATAGCAAAGTTTGGTAAGAAAATCGGAATTGATATTTTACCAAAAAAAAAATCGGAATTAATATAGTATTTAGAGAAAAAATATCTAAATTAGCACTAAAAACTGACTAAAATAATAGAATTTTTATGTATAACATATTTAGATTAGGATAGAATATCTCTAAGTTGGAATGATATATGATCTATACTATTAAAGCAAAATCCTTCTTATGATTATGTCCCTGACTTTTCCAATTAATTACAAAATTTTCCATTAATTTTTTTTAGTGATTTTTCCAATAATAAACCTGATTTTGTTGGTCAAAACAATAAATTAAATTTGTAAGGGCAGTAGACTTGGGCCTATTAAAGTAAAATAAAATATATGTTTGCTTTGCTTTAAAACAATTATTTGAAATGATTTAAAACAGAAAGTATCTAGAACCGAAAAATTCAAAATTTTTATATATCCATACCACACAAAATATCAATATATTCAATCACTTTAACCAAAACTCAACTTCATATATAACCAAAATTGTTCATATATTTCTAAACTAAAAACCACAACCAAACTGAAATCGAAAACTAATAAAAGCAAATTAGAATCGAACGAAAACCAAAAATTTTTATAACGAAATAAATTAGTTAACAAACAGTTATATCAACAAATTTGTCAACAAATATATTCCTGCGCTTTGAAAGCGCGGGTCAAAATCTAGTTTGTAATTAAGACAACAAGAATTGGCCAATCTACAAGTTTTGATTAAATTCGTTGAATATGGAATATTGACTGCATATACATGTTAATCTTGTAATTGGTAATCTTGATAACATTTTTTTCCATTGAATACTATTTTACAAATCTTTTTAACAAGATATTTTTTTTATATTAAAAGCTGCTTTCCAAAAATACAACGTCAGAACGAGTTTTTAAATGAAAGATTACCAATGGTTGTTAGCTCCAATGTAAAACTGAAAATCTAGACCATTGAGTGGTTAGATATCAAGTTTTAAGTAGTTGCCTCACTACACAACATTAGGCTCAATCTTAGTTTTGATCCAAATCTCTATCTCAGATCTATTCTTTTTTTTTTTATGTATAACTTAGAGTATCCAGCGGGCTGAGGTTCAATCAACTAATTTTCTGGGGTCTATTTGTCTGCGTCAGAAAAACCGTAGACAGACCTGATTGATCGCAATGGAAATTAGACCCATATTGTTTGACCATACATGTTTAGTGTCGTGGAATTGATTTGAATCTGGATCGCTTAATTCACTGAAATTCGCCTACCACTAGATTATCCATGTGTATTTATCTCAGATATATTCTTTCCATCTCTAAGGGAAGATAAATCCTCTATATATTTTATTATAGTGCTTAAATGGCAAAAGAAAAAACTGTCAAAATCTATCTCTCGTAAAATCAAAACATATTGAAAATAAACTTTTAGTTATTAAACATTTCAATTATTTTTGAATTTAGAGAAAACCACTCAAAAAATATTTTAACATTTTAGATCCTCAACTTACAAACAAGTAAGACCAGTCCTGATGAAAACTCCAAAAAATGCATTCGAAAGTTGGTGAAAGGGATATACTTTGAGTTGAAAGGATATATCGACTAAAGGATAATGATGATTTTCACAAACGTATGCAGAAGGTCTAAATTGAGGATAACTTCTAGAACCATAAGCGTCAACTCACAAGGTAGTTAAGAGAGTGTTGCTTTCGGGATCACTTGTCTAAAATATTATAATGTTCCAAATATGAACAAATAATTCAACAACATAAAATATGATTTTTTATTAAAAAAGGTTGAATGTTTTGAAATGAAACATATTAAAAACTTAAATAAAACATTACAAGCTCTTGCATGACAACCTAGAAAAATGTAGAAGACAAACTAGAAAAATACAAAATTTCAGTGATTTTTTGCATGCGAGAGAGAAGCTTTCCTTGCATTTAATTCACTAATTTTTGTCAATTTTCTTGAGTAGCAAAGAAACCACTTGATTCTAATTCTTCTAAGACTTTTAAATTCATAAAAATGGGTTGGTTTTGATGTATAACTTCTTAGGCCTTTTTCCTTATCAAAACACAAATCAAAACCATCATATTCAGCCCAAATCGTCCACACACATAACTAAAGCCTTCATTTGATTCGTTTCTGCTACTGAATAAGGTTGCATGAAGTCCCCTTCTATCTAATGCTGTTTATTTTGGATGAAAATAGTTAAAATATGTAGTCAATGGATTTTACCACCATAAACTTGTAAATTAATTTATAAAAGTTCGTAAATACCAGAGTTTTTTTATAAAACCATTAAAATGAATAAGTTTTTTAAAATAAAAAATATATAAGAGATTATAAATCTATACTATACTAAAAGCAAGATATGAAGAGATTCTAGCCTGTCCACGTCACTTATTAAATTCCTCCAATCACAACATTTCATTAAAACACGTCAGATGGGCTTGAGTTTATTGAGTTATGTTTGGGCTTCGGATGAAACCAAATGAGA
Organism: Brassica napus; assembly: GCF_020379485.1. NCBI lineage: Eukaryota > Viridiplantae > Streptophyta > Magnoliopsida > Brassicales > Brassicaceae > Brassica > Brassica napus. The sequence continues at coordinate 23,548,547 of NC_063434.1, read as the reverse complement.
AATGTCACCTCCGAGGATCTCAGCAGCCGCTACCTTCAGCAGCGTCTTCCACCGGGATCTGACATGGGCCATCAGAGATTGCAGTGGCAAATGCAGCGATGGGCGGAGGAAGATGGAGTCAAAGTCAAAGGCCCGCGATGAAGGCAGGGTGGGTGGGAGAAAGTGGTGACATGTTCCTTAGACCTATACAGCCTCCAAATCCCTACTCTAGGAGAATCGCTGGTTAAAACCGAAAGGATGACTCACTCTTTTAAGTTATCATCATCTTCTACTACCCGAGGGTCCATGGTCATTTGGTTACAACTTTATGAATAGAATCAAATCACGAACCTAAAAGTTCCTAATTTTCCCTTTTCTTACCTTAATCACGCGAAACCCAGAACAATCTAACCAAAAAGACTCGACCTTTCGACGATTGCAGGTCCGTAACAATCGCAAATGAAACGCGATGAAGAGAATCAGATAACGAGAACAAGATGAAAGCTTTACATTCTCTACCAATTGATTATAAGAATTAAGGTCAACAGAGGACATACACAGATGAGGAAATGCGATTACACCGATGAGGACGATGATGATGATGATGATGATAACAACAACATTCAAAGTTCTTCGGATGGCCCACTTTGTTTCGTTGTTCTTTGTTGACTTGAGATGGCCCACTTAAAAATGAAGTATAATTACTTTTTTATTATAATTAAGTCAAATGTGCATGTATTTTTTTAACATTTATCAAATTATATGTTGATGTTTTTTAAAACAATATTAGAAAATAAAGTATGATCAATATGAAAGTTACATGTGTAAGTAGCTGATACATTTTTGAAAGCTCATGTACATATATCAATATTTACAATAATTAAAATATTTTAAAAATTCTAAATAATTGTATGCCTTTGATTTATTGAATGGAAACCAAAATTTATTTGAATAATCTTAAAAATGAGAATTCAGATTTGCTTTGGTATTTTGATTATGGTTCTATTAAGTTCCACAAATATAAAAACATAAAATTTAAAAACATATTAAATATTAAGAAAAAATAACTTTAATAGTGATAAAATATAATATATCTACCTCATTAAACTATTTTGTAACTATTTGATCAAACGATGTTTATTTTAGAATTTTTTTAGTTTTTTTAAATATTTCTTAAAAATAAGCAATAAAAAATTGTGATTGTATTTAAACTAATATTATATAAGTAAAATATAATTTATCGATATTTTTTGCTGTAACTGAATCATATTATAGTCAACTAAATTTATGAAACTCTTAAAAATAAGCAGTAAAAAAATTCTGATTTTATTTAAAATAATATTATATAAGTAAAATATAATTTATCGATATTTTTTTGCTGTAGTTGAAAGATATTATAGTGAACTAAATTTATGAAAAATATATAAAAAATTTCAATAATACTAATTATAAAATATTTTTAGATAATTAAACATATATTAGTTTATGTTACTTAATTATTTTGTGTAATCATCTAAGAAATATATAGGTATATAAAAATATTTTTATTAATTTGAACTTTTTTGTATTGTTTAAATTATAATTTAGAAGAAACAATATTTTTGTTTCTAATATCAAGATTATATGTGTAAATTGTTTTTAATGAAATCATGTTATATAGAAATTTATACTTTTCATCTAAGAAAATATAGATATAAAGAAAGTATTTTATTAGTTCAAAATAATATTTTATGTTATTTAAAAATATTTTTTAAATGTAATATTACTATTTTGTGAACTTTCCTTTCTTTATGAAATCATATTATATATACATATATTTTCGTTTCTCAATTCTTCTTTTTTTCTTAACTTTATAAAAAATTATTTTTTATTCTGTGTGTATATTTTTAGAAATTTTTAAAAAAGGAAACTACATAAAATAATAAATAATAATATTTTAAATGTAAGTTAATTCATTAAGGGTATCAGTGTAATCAAACATCGTGAGAATTAACGTGAGAGCGACACATAGAAAACTGACTTCTCAAGTAATATTATTTTTTTGCTGTAATTGAAAGATATTATAGTCAACTAAATTTATGAAACTCTTAAAAATAAACAGTAAAAAAATTGTGATTGTATTTAAAATAATATTATATAAGTAAAATATAATTTATCGATATTTTTTTGCTGTAATTGAAAGATATTATTGTGAACTAAATTTATGAAAAATAAATAAAAAAATTCAATATTACTAATTATAAAAAAAATTTAGATAATTAAACATATATTAGTTTATGTTACTTAATTATTTTATGTAATCATCTAAGAAAATATATGGGTATATAAAAATATTTTTATTAATTTGAACTTTTTTGTATTAAATCAACTTCTCTCAAAACAAACAAATCTCTCGCAATAAGCAAATATACCTCTGAACATCCACAACACATATATCATATTTTTTAGATTAACTAAACAGAAACCCGCCCGTAGGGCGGGCCAATCCCTAGTACATATAAAAACATTTTATAGCCTTTCTAATCACTTATAAAATATATTATAGTCAGTTGTAAGAGTTCTAAAAACAAAGAATAAGTGTTTTAAATTGTTTAAAATTATATTTAAAACCTTTTAATCATTTAACCTTAGAAAAGTTTAAATGATTTTACAAGATTTTATAAATTATTTTATAAAATCTTATCTTTCTTTGTCAGTATAAAATCGTATCTATTTTAGTAATAAAATGCTTCAACTATTTTTCAAAATTTCCATCCAAAATAGACGGCATTGTAAGTTGAGGAGTTAAAACGTTAAAATATTATTTGTAAAGTTTTTTATTCAAAAATAGTTTAAGGATTTTATCAATAAAATTCCATCAGATAATAATGGGAGTTTCCGGTCACCAACATCCGCCGCTCCTTGTCCAGCGACGAGTTCACAATCACGAACTCCTACCTCTGCTCGTCTAAGTAAAGCATCGCCGTTGACAAGTTACACCTCTACTTTGACAACTCCCTCTTTCAGCTCTCCACGCAGCTAAGACAACCAGTCCTCCACTATCATCGATGAGTTTAAACTTATCAGGCTCGCTCTCGACGAGCTCGAACCCGTTACCGCGACACAACCTCTGCTTCTTCTCTAGCTTGTCATCACAAGTTTCTACCTTCGTTCGTCCAAAGATGACCTCGTCATCATAAGCGATCCACCTTTGCTCGTCCAACAACAAATTAATTAAAAGTGCGAGCCGGGCATAGCCAAACGACGATCTACACCTCTACTTGTCGACGAGCTCGACAAAAGACCAGTACAATCTAATCCCAAACCAACGAGTTTCAAACAACTTTGGATATATGCTGAAAAGACAACTTCACTTTACCAAACCCGAGCTCACCATTTCCAAACCAGACGACCTATGTTATGCTCTCTTGCCGACCTAATTTTTACTCAAAAGAATTAGAAGAATTCACCAAGATTCAACATTTGGCGAACTAAAGGGGGGGGGGGGGGGGGGTATTGTTGGAGATGAGCTTAGCACATGCCACTAAAAGCTAAGCCCAAAATCAGGCCCGGCCCGCTAAACAACACATGGTGACTTCACTAGAAGATAAAACGTATTTTACTATAAATAAATGACGTCAGACTCAATAATGAGATGGTCAGAGCTCGCCCTAGACGACTTAAGACCCAAAAAGACGACCAAAGACCATAAATAGATATACTTGTTTACACGACCTGTATAGACGAGCGTCTCTAATTCTTGTAATTGACCGAGTTTGTTTACTTTTGATTATTAATACAAAAATCTCCACTCTTTTACATCTTTTATTTACATTACACCAGCGACCGGATATGGAACTTACAATACTTCATAGTTCATAATAAAATCACTACAAGCTTGAGTAAGATATTAACCATATGTTCTGATCACTGTGTTACAAAAAAAAAAATTGGTTGGAACTTTGTATTTTTTCCGCATAGCTTCACTACATTTGTAAGAGCATCTCGAAAAAGGAACTCTATTTTAAAGTTTCCAAAACTCTAGATTTGAAGTTTAAAGGTGTTCTTCTCCAAAAGTAAACCTTCAAACTCAACTTCAAAATTATTTATATTTTATAATATGGTCCTTATAGTTGTCATAATTAATTTGAATTAGTAAATAACTAGCACATATATAAACATATTATAACAATATTAATTAATAAAATATTCTATTAAAATATAAAAATTTAAATAAAAATAAATTAATTAATACTCCCTCCGTTTCAATATACTTGATGTTTTAGAGAAGTTTTGTTGTTTCATAATAGATGAAGTTTGCATAAATCTATGTAACTTTAACTTTATCAAAAACCGTGTAACCAATTGGATTTTTCTTATTTTTATTTATAATTAAATAAACTAATTTTATATTGTAATTTAATGATGCTTTTGATAAGAAAAATAATTTTTCTTAATATTTGTGCATTGGAGTAAAACATCAAGTAATAAGAAATAGAGGGAGTATTAAACTTCAAAAAAAATATCATATTATTTCATAAAATAATTTTCGTAATGAATATATGATCTATTAGTGCATTTCGAAGTAAAAATGACTCTTCTCATTTTACTTTGTAGATTACGAGCTAAAAGGTGTTGAAATCGGATAATATTAATACTTGTAAATACATTAGACCGAAACAAAAAAGTAAAAGATAAACATAAAATATTGCTAAAAGACTAATTTATTTTTGATGATATTAATACTCGTGAATATATTCGATATGAACAAGAAAGAATTGTACGAAAAAGACATAAAAAACAACAACAACAACCATCTTCAGTTACACAAAAAAATTTGGACAATATTTGAAAATTTTGAAGGTTCCGGATCAAACTTACCTGACTATTAGTGTTGTTGTAATATTTAAATTTGTGTAATAGTTATGTCTTCATGTAATTTCTTAAAATATTTTTGTTAAGATTTTTTTTTTGTATATTATTGTTGTCTAAATCTAGCTTAAAATATTTTAAATCTTATTTTTAAGTTTATTAAATTTTATGAGTAAAATTTAAAATCTGTAAAGAAAATTTAAAATATTTATGAGATATAGTTTTTTTAAAGATTAAAACAATAAACTAGAAAATATTCATGAATCATAAAGGTGATGTGTGATTGTAGGGACCAAAATGCAAATAAAAATATGAAACTTCAAATTTGAAGTTTTGAATAATGAAACTTCAAATATAGAATTTTACTCTTCAAAACTTCAAGGAGAACAAAAAACTTCATATTTGAAGTTATAAAGCATAGATGCTCTAAGTTCGCCTAAACATAAGGCTAGGCCTATAAAAACTTTAAGATATGGCCCTATAATTGACTGTTCTTTTCATATATTTTGCTTTTCGACTAGTCGTTTTTTTCCTTCTAACTTGAATATCAGAGATTCAAGAAGAATAAATTTCGTTTTGTTCTTTCAAAACTATTTTGTATTTTCAAAAACACTTTCAAAACTATTTTGTAAATACATTGGCGAAGAAAATCGTGCCCTCGCCCTTACAAGAACCCGTAATGTTAGAATTATCCATGCTCACCAAAATGCCACACAACCTCCTCCATTTCCTCCATCCCGACATGTGTTGTTCGATATTGATCTATAAATCCTTCCCAAAACAACAAATTCAATAGCTTTATAAGTTGTTGATTCCTTCCCAAGGGTAGGGGCAGAAGTACCTTGATAAAGGATTGAGCACTTGGTTTGGGATACAAGAAACAATTGGAGGAGCTGGATAAATTCTTTTATTTAAAGCTGTGATACTTGATGTAAATAAGCTTCTTTGGTTGAATAAATTTTACATTCATTCAAAAAAAAAACTTTTGTACCAAATCTACCAGTCTTACTCCAAGTAGATTTAGTAATGATTTAAAATACACCAATGGGCCACCACCAGAAACACATTAAAATCTTTACAAAGAATATATAACTAATAAAAAATTCCAAAGTAAATTATTTAATAAATAAGTATTTTGTGGCAAGGAATGAAGGGATATAATTTTATTTCCAAATTTGATAAAATCGTACAAGATCTATAAATAAATATACTTCTTCCAATCAAATTAGCTACATAGTTTTTTTATAAAATTATATAAGGGAAAAGAGCCTCTTGGTGTAAATTCTCATCTTCTCTTCAGTTTTCTCATGTTATTTTCATGGTTGGTCTTACAGAAATTTTACCGTTTTTTCATATTTAATGATTTTATTCGAAATGAAGCTTAATTTGTCATTTAGCAATCATGATTTGTAGATAATCACATTTCTCATGCCTAACTCTTGTCTCTTAATACCCGCGTCTATATGAATATAACGCCCATATATTTGTCTATGTGTATATATAATTACACCAAAGCAACACACGATCTCTACAAGATTAGCGGATCGATAACATTCAGATCTGAAAAACTAAGGCTAAAACTAAAACTTGTGGATCGATTTTGCATAGTCAGTCATCTCTGTAAGTGTATTAACACATACCATTCATGCTCATTTTCATTTGTTAAGTTTGTTTATATTGTTCTCCGAAATTTTTTTGTAGATTGAAAATTCACATGATTATTTTCTAACAGTTACATGTATTTTATTGATTTTTTCTTCAAATTTCCATAGAGAAAATGGAGAAGGAATTTGATTTAACACTGAGGTTAGGTTTGCCAAGTCCTACTGTTGAGACACATCTGAGCTTAAACACTCTCACCACTGATCAGGTTTTATTTCATTAATATTATTCTTTTCACTGATATTGATTGATGAAGCCATGAATAACATGAAAAATCACACGCACAATTTTGTAGAAGTGATTTTATCGCTGTAATTCTGATATAATTCAATGAAATTTTAGTTGGAAAACATGAAATGTCTGATGAATTAACCCTAGAGATCTATTGACACCAATCACCACTACATAACATTTGAAAAACATGACTTGGTAAATGTTTATCGTAAATCTCACACAGAATTTTCATTTGAATAATTTCATGTATATTCATTGAACTCATATTAAATTCATTAATCTTTGTTTAAGAAAAAAAACTAACCCCACACTGTTTTAGAGGTAACAGTTGCAATTTGGAGGAAAAAAACATTTAATCCTTGTCATCATTTTCTTTTTACAATTAATACCCTTTATAACAGTGCTACATATGGACAATGATTACATATATATTATGCATTAAATGCTAATTAATTAAAAAAATAACACCATAATAGGGGAACAACGTCGACGGTAACCGCCGAGACAACAACGACAACGGTGATATTCGTGGCCGCCGTCACATTCTTAACAGTAATGTATCGACTAACGGCCACGAAGGTGGGAGAAAGAGCGTCGACGTCAACACCAGATACTACAACTTAATCGTCAACCACTTCGCCGGCGTCGGCAAGGCCTTGAACTTTAAACCTTTACCGATGCAACCATCTCCGGCTCCTGTGCCGGAGACTCCTACGGGAAGTGACTATGTGCTGATTGATGTCCCTGCTAAGAGAGCACAACGTAACTCTTTAGCGTTTAAAAATGCTGTGGACGCTCACGAAACTCTAGGGCGGCGTTGGGGCTGCAGCGGCGCCTGTACAGCAGGAAGGATTAACGAGATGAGGAAGTGTACAAACATGAACTGCAAGGCAATTAACACTCCTATGTGGCGAAAGGGTCCTCTTGGTCCCAAGGCAAGTTCATTATCCAATCTCAAAATCTTTGACTTATTAACCAAGTTCGAATAAGTTTAAGATAATAACTGCGCAGCTTAAACCTAAACTTTTAAACTAAATGAATGTTGATTGGTTAACTAATGTGTTTCAGAGTTTATGCAATGCTTGTGGGATAAAGTTCAGGAAGGAGAAAGAGAGGAGATGCAATGGAACTGAGTGATCGTGCTTGTCTTTGTATTTGATTAATACATAAACAAAAGGAGAGAAACAGACTTATTGTTAATTAAGCATTATATGTCTCTGATTAAGCTTTTTGAGAGGAAAGCTAAACTATGGAGATTTAAGCATATTTATTGAAATGTCATTCATTTTCAATATGTTTTTTTTAACACTGGGTAACACATTACATTTTTCAATATGCTAAATGTATGAATTTGCAGCTTTTTAATGAAAACAATAAATTTTTTTCCATATACCTACATTATTAGAGTTTTAACAAATTATGCTAAATAAAGGCAGTAACTCTTCAAATAAAATACCATCTTGATTTTTTTTAGGTTTCTTCGATATGTTTCTATTCGTTGTTTCGAAATCGATCTGTGCTTCCGTTTCGGTAATTTTATGGTACAACTTTATGTTTGTTTTATTATTCTTTGTCGTCTATCTTTACTAGTTATCGGTTAGATTTCTTTTGTGATCATATATTTCCGGAAAGATTTCGATCTTTATTGGCTTCTAGTTCCGGAAACAACGTGTTTTTATTAGTTTATATACTACTTGTTTTAATAGAATTTTTAGATGATAAAAAATATTTCTTTCGTTTCAAAATGTTACATATTTTAGATTTTCACACTTTTAAATAAAACATATTAAATTTGAATATTTTTTGTGATTATCGCTTTCCCATAATTTTAAGCTAATAAAAATCCAATAAGTGTAATTAGTTTTTTTTTTAAGTTTACAATTAGTTAATAAAACATGCATTAAAAATAGATTTTTTTTTGAAACAATTTTTTTCCCTAGAATATATAACTGTATATATGAAACGGAGGGAGTACTATTAGTTATTCAAAAATACAAAAGCATATTCAATCATAGAGAAATACTATATATCAATAATTTTAAATGAATGTTTTTTTTTTGAAAAGAACATATCCGAAATAATACATATTCGCACGAATTTACATGAAATATCATTGGTTCATTTAGCTACTTTTATCAGGTTTCTGTGTGTGTTTTTTTTTCACAGCAAGTTTCAGTTTTACAGTAGTTCACTTCTAGTGATGAATTCATTCTTCGTCATAAGTCATTTAAAAATTGAAATATTGATGTAAAAAGAAAATCATATTACTGATTTTGATACAGACAAATTTCAAAAATGTATTTTTTTTTTCTTTTTTTGGTTAAACGATTTTATTAATTCAAAGATCCAAAGCGAAGGATACAGAAATTAAAGAGAGAGCTGATTTGGATAGCCATCAGCAAGTACATTTCCCAAAGGAAATTTGATAGAGGTGAAGGATCGACTCTACACGCGGATGTCATGGATGATACTTAAGGCCATCGCCTCCGCAATTTAAGGCGAGGCAGCATGAGTTCTGCTATCAAAACCTTGCCTGATACCTGTAGAAGCTTGTATGAACCAACGTAGTCCACAATCACAAGACAAAGGATTCCAAGCAGCATCAGAGTAGATAATCTTTACATTAGCATTCATGGCAATAAGATTTTTCGGGTCAGCTTTAATGGAAGGGAGATCTGGTTTCTTCTTCAATTTGATCTGTTGGTAGTCTTTATTTTCTCAAAATACATCCCATAGCACTGATTTACCGTTTCCTATCAATTTTAATGAATTCAAATGGTTTTGGACGGTTAGAATTATTCTACAAGGATGAGATTTACATATTTTGAATTCTGGTTATCAGGTTATGTATAGAAATAAATAGTTTCAAAGTAAAATATATTTGATATTATTACAGCTCTATGTATGACTGTACGTTTACTAGAAAGGAACGTTATTCTTCTTCTTTTTTGAGCAATAGAGACGTTACACTGGTTTTCTTTGTTTGTGTTCGAGTTGTTGCATATATTAATGGTAAGTATCTAGCCCACAGCAAGTAGTTATAATTGCAAAACCAGTTACATTGGTATTAGAGAAATGTTGTTTTTACTGGCGAAATCGACAGTTAAAATAATGATATTGATTTAAGTACATTGATAGGAAACGGTCATTTTAAAAATCAAAGTAACAAATATTTTATTTCTTCATAAACAAAATGAAATTGCGACATATGAACACAATTTTCCTAAGCAGCACCTTTATTCTTCTGTGTTACAAGAAAAAAAGAAGATAAAATGCCTCTCTAATTCAAAGCCTACCCCATAAACCAAAATAACAATCCTATCAGAAGTTAATCCAATAAACATTTGTGTCCACTTTATAAAACATGCTTGCTAGTTACTACAAAAAATGAAACCATAGGTTATAACCCAGCGGTTGTGGTCTAGTGGTTGTAGGATCGGGAGCGAAACGGCCAAATCTGATCGCACCCTGAGTTCAATCCATCGGTAGAAATTTATACAAAATTTCTGGGCCAGCTGGCTTTCTGAGTTTAATGGACCGATATTTCATATGATAGGGGTACGTACCTAACGAGGCACCACATCCCATACCAGCTAGGTATCTGAGTTATCGAAAAAAAACATAGGTTATTGATGCAGCAACATCTACACCGCCTCAACTTTAGTTACCTTATTTCTCACGTTTTCTTTGTTTCCTTTTCAATAAGTCTTAATGCTTTGTTTTCCTTTTTAGAATAGGAAAGATTATCATAAGTTGGTTGTGACTTTGACGATGGATCCCTATATATTGTGTTTTGGTTTTGGCTTTTAGAGATAGACTTTTGATAATTAATAAAACTAGCTTTGGCTTTATACCTTGAGAGAGATTTGATTCAATTCATCTATTTCGAGAAGCCTTGAACAAGATTCAATTAGATTCATCTTCTTCAAGTAGCAGGTCTCTAGCGATTTCTAATCAAAATCCCTAGATTGAGCTGAACTATCGTTCTTACCCGCCATAAAGTTGGTATCAGAGCAAAACAAACCCTTCCGCAACCATGCCGCGCACACGCAAAGAAACACAAGCCAAAATTTAACAACACACTATGGAGCATATGCAAGAGCAACTCGGTCAACTCACGCAGGCCATGCAAGCCTTGGTCGCTAACCGTAATCCCGCTCCAGTCGAAGAACTTAATAACGGTGACCTAGCTGAAGACGAGGAAGATGCGAACCCGTTCGCTGTTCTCGGCCGCAACTGACCTCGTGATCATAATGCACAACCGTAATGCACAACATTATGGAGCATATGCAAGAGCAACTCGGTCAACTCACGCAGGCCATGCAAGCCTTGGTTGCTAACCGTAATCCCGCTCCAGTCGAAGAACTTAATAACGATGACCTAGCTGAAGACGAGGAAGATGCGAACCCGTTCGCTGTTCTCGGCCGCAACTGACCTCGTGATTATAATGCACAACCTTCCGAAGAACGATGGGAATGGCGCTTTAAAACAGAAATTCGGAATTCAGCGGGGGACCAACTGCAGAGGAATTACTTGATTGGATCGCAACCGTATAAGAGATTTTGGAATTCAAAAATGTTTCCCTTGATCAGTGTGTTCCTGTATTAGCTATGCGTTTCCGCACCAGAGATGCCGCTTGGTGGACACAGCTTAAAGCAACCAGAACCCGTCTGAATAAACCAAAGATAGCATCATGGGACAAGCTGAATAAACACCTCCGCAAGACATTCCTACCATACAACTATGATCAGCTTATGTTTCAAAAGTTGCAACACTTACGACAAGGAAGCCGTAAGAGTATGCCACATAATTTTTCTTACTGCTCACGAGGATTGATATCAATGATTCTGAAAGACAAATAGTGGCTCGCTTTATTGGTGGCTTACGACAGCAAATTCAACACACGTTGAATTTATTCAACCCTCTCACGATCTCAGAAGCTCATCAACAAGCACTTACAGTAGAACCTCAAAACAAGACAATTTTTTCTTGGAACTCCACATGACAACGATCAACAACCACAACCTTCCCGCCTGCAACCACAAATCCTACTCCTACGGACACAACTGTTGTTTCCGTGGATCAGACTTGACTTGCCCGAACTGGTACTCTTCGCTGTTTCGCCTGTGGCGAGTTTAAATATGTAGAAATTGAAATATTTTCCCATAAATCAAACCATACTTTCTTTTTTGTTTAAGTCTTTTGTTTAAGTCGTTTGCTTCCTCTTCTTATCTTATTGTTAGGTTGATTTGCTGAATCTTGTAATTATGTTTGTATTTGATTTCCCAGAAAAACCAGCATGGACACCTGAGCATGTGCGCTTTTGATTGGTTTGAAATTGGAAAGTTTTGGTCTGAAATAGGCAAGAGTTACAATGCAAAATTCCAGAAAAAGCTCGTTATGAATTGGCACGCAGATGGTTGGCGCTTATTTAAACCGGGTACTACCGAAAATCACTAACCATGATTCCAACTTAACCGACAACAATGTTGACTCCAACCTTATTCATGTTTTATCGTTATTCAATGGTACGTAGCCCATCTAAACTTAAATACGAACATAAACACATCAAACGACGTAAGATGAAAACCTCACAAATATCTATGAAATTTGACCGCAGTTGGAGATCACCGCAACGGGTATGGAAGTATTCGTGGTCAAAGCCATAATGCTCGTGACCACATACATTCCTTGAACAACTTGGCCAAACACAACACACTCGTCGTCCAGATCCGAATTCGCCTTTGCGTGGATCATGAACTGAGATCCAGTGCTGTTTCGACCACGGTTCCACTTGGAGAGGATACCTGGACCGGTGTGCTTCTTGATGAAGTTCTCAACCTCGAAAAACCTACTGCCGTAGATACATTCGCCTCTGTTTCCTTTCCCTCCGTCAATGATATCTCCTCCGGCAATCATATAACCGGGATCGACATGGTGGATGATTGATCCTTTGTAATGGAGTGGCTTGCCAAGCTTCCCCGTGCATTTCTCGCCAGTACAGAGGGCGCGGAAGTTCTCTGCCGTCCGCGGGGTCGTGTCGGCGAAGAGCTCCATCACGATCATACCAGCCGGTTTGGCATCCACCGTCATATAAAAGAAAACCTTAGGGTTAGCAGGAGCCAGGAGATGGAACAGGGGATCCATCAACGGCCGGAGGTGGCATAAGTCGGCCAACATGGTTAACGTCAAGTGTGCACACACCACCAGACGCAACGTTAATTATGATGTTTCTGTCGGTTTCATTAAAGCGAACGTTCCTTTCCATATTCAGAGTAATTTAGGGCTGTTTCTGCGAGGAGACGAACTAGTTCCATGCAGTTAAGATGGAAGTAGTCTCACATTATAATGAAAGGTTTGAATAATCAAATATATCTCCCTACTTTCATAGGTTTTTATGGCTTTTAAAGCTAGCTAGATTTTTTAACCGCGCTATGCGCGGATAAGATATTATATGTATTTTTCAATTCTGAAAAAATAATGTATAATATTGTATTACATTATTTAAAGAATATAAAATAAGACTACATAACATAAATATATTTTTTAAATTTTCTTTGTGGAAATCATTATATTGTCTGATTGTTGTACTTGATTCACATATTTGCATAGTTATATGTGATAGATGAGTAACTATATTTTTATTATCAGTAAATAATATATTTATTATATAATATAAGAAAAATAAAATTATTTACTTTTAAACCAAACTTGTCTCATGTTGGGGACTCAGTTATAAACATATCATATCCGAATGAGACATTTTTATAGTTATCAATCTTCTTAACAGTCAAGAAACAAATCTGAATATCAAAACAATATCTCATACGATCTCTTTGTGGAATAACTGCTCTGAAGAAATTGAATTTATGCATCAAAAAGGACTATAAATAGATGTGCAGATGTGTTATCTAAGTCAGCTTTACAAAATACTATTCATAGTTCATATATCATTTATGTCCATCCTATTTTTTTTGTCCATCTTATCTTAAACAACTTGAAATAACTGATGCTAATTAATAACTTGATTTTAACCCGCACGTTCGTGCGTATATTTTTTCATTTTATAAATGCATTAGATATTATAACAAATGTTTTAAATATAAAATTTTCATTTTAGTATTATATATTATGTAACTCTATAATATTATTGTTTATATTTTTTTATTCAGCATTATTCATATATAGTGATTTTTAATGTTTATTTCTTACTAATATATTTTTGAGTTATATACAATAAAATAACAATATGAAATAATCAAATAGAAATTTATACATTTTGTTATAATACATTTTTAAAATTTTAATTTTATATTATAGAAAATAAATATGTTCAAGATAATTTATATTTGCATGCAATGTTTAAAAAATATACTTTAACATATATTATTTTAGTATTTTACAGAATTTAAGAAAAACAAAATTGTTTAAATATTAAAGCCCTATTATTTTAGTAAATTTTATACATAGTAGCATCTATCATATTATTTTACTAAATTTTATTGATATAAGATATTTTATGGATGCTATGATATTAAGTTTTTTTTTTAATTATATTTTCAAAATATTCGATTGCTTTAATTTTTACAACATATATAGTTTGTTTTTTTTCGTGGTGCATTTCAAAAAGTTATTCTTTATTATCTGTGATTTAATATTTTATAAAATTTGAAATATTATCATTTGAGTTTGAATATTTATTTTCAAAATTTATATTTTGTCAAGTACACTTTGAAAAATTACAGTACTATATTTGAGTTTGTAAGATTACATTTTGAATTTGTTTTTGTTACTACATTTAATACATTATTTTATAATAAAACATATTTAAATTTTTGGTGATATTTTCTAAATTTTCTCAACAGATTTTGTTATAACTAAGAAAAAATTATAATTAAAATTTGGTTTGAACTACTACAATTTCATAGTTTTCTAATAACATTCTAATAACATATTTTTAAATAGTATATGAATTAAAGGTTATTATATAATACTATATCTTTGTATATAAACATTTAAAAAATTATATTGTCGAGAGTTTCAAAAAAAAAAAAAGATAATATATAGTTGTAGATATAAACGTTTAACATATCTTAATAAATTTATTTTTTATATAAAAATATTATATAGTTTACAAATTTTAAATCATTTTAATGATGAGTGATAATTTATTTAAATGAAACAATTAAAAAAATAAAATTTGTTAATTTACCTATTTAATATGATTTTATCATATTTAATTCTTATAGAACTTCTATTTTTATATAATACTGAATCTAATTATATAATTTATTAAAAAATAGTATATAATTTTCATTTTATTTTTTATATTAAAATTTTAGTTAACATTGATTTATAACAATATTATATTATTAATTACAAAATTAATTAATATGTTATTTTATAAAAATATTTAAATTTTAAGTAAGATTTTGTTAGATTCTTTCTCAACAGATTTTGTTATAATTAAAAAATAAAATTCAAATTTATTGTTGGTTTGTTATTAATGTAAATAATCAAATATGTCATATTAACTATTTCTTTAGGTGGTCCCACTATGACTTGCTAATGGTAGATAAAAATAGAATCCTAAATTAATAGATTAGATAAGATTTTGGCTGGAAAACAAAATCAAATTTGTCTAATTATCGCTTAATTTGTCTAACTGATATATATGTATTTCTCAATTCTAAAAAAATAATGTATAATATTGTATTACATTATTTAAAGAATATAAAATAAAACTTCCTAACATAAATATATATGTTTTAAATTTTCTTTGTGGAAATCATTATGTTGTTTGATTGTTATACTTGATTCACATATTTGTATAGATGTTTGTGATAGATAAATAAATATATTTTATTATCAATAAATAATATATATTTATTATATAATATAAGAAAAATGAAATTATTTACTTTTTAAACAAAGTTGTCTCATGTTGGGGATTCGGTTATAGACAGGGGCGGACCCAAGTGAAGCAAAGGTGTGGCATATGCCCCACTCTCATTTTTATTTTTGCTTAAGTATTTAGTGTTTAATTTCTTATATATCCTAATCTATGTATCTATTACATTAAGTGCCCCATACAATATAACTTTCTGCGTCCGCCCCTGGTTATAGACATATAATATTCGAAGGATACATTTTTACAGTTATCAATCTTCTAAACAGTCAAGAAATAAATCTGAATATCAAAACAATATCTCATACGATCTCTTTGTGGAATAACTGGTCTGAAGAAATTGAATTTAGACATCAAAAAGGACTGGGAATGATGTGCAATTGTGTTATCTAAGTAAGCTTTACAAAGTACTATTCATAGTTGATATATCATTTGAGTCCATCAGTTCTTAAACATCTTGAAATAACTGATGCTAATTAATAATAAGCTTTTGGCTGGCAAAAAAAATCAAATTTGTCTAATTATCGCTTAAATATTTTATTAGTATTGTCTAAGAAACTTTCAATTGATATCATAGTTTAATTTTTATTAGTTTTTTTTGTTAATTTTAGAGTTTTTTGTATTTAAAATTTTTTTTCTATATTAAGCTTATATTTCTTTCACATAATATATATATGTCATAAAAATTACCATCAAATCAGTTTTACTTATTTATTATTTTGTTTTTAATGAAAATACACTTTTTAAATAATTCAATTTAAAATAAAATTATATATTTCCTCTGTTTCACATTAAGTGTCATTTTATATTTTCAAGTTTGTTTCATTATAAATATCGTTTTACATTTTCAATGAAAATATTAAATAAAATTTCCAGTTTTTACCTTTAGTTTTAATTCATTTCATTAATTAATAAAATTAAACAAAATAATATATTATATAGGAGTAAAAGATGAAAATTACTCCATCTGTGTGTAAAAAATTTAAACGAATCTTATGAAACATAAGGAGTATTACCATTTACCCATTTGGTTCATTTACAAGGTACAACGTCTTTGATCTTTCTTTCTTTTCCCTCACCTCTCTTTTTTGAGAAAAATATGTTAATCATGTGCCCCATAAGGCCATAACCAATAAGATGCCTTCGACCCTGGTTCTGAGCCAACACAATGCTGCATCAGTCTTTGAAGTTGGGATAAGAGCAAACACATTTTCTGGATCTGGCCTAAGACAGTGAAGAAACATTTACGTTTACAATTACGTCGATAAAATTGTAACATCCCGAGTTGTGATATATGGATAGACTTAAGAGAATTGATTTGGCTACCTATGTCACCAAAGTTGAATTACCTTTTCCGTCACACCTCCGTTTAGAACTCCAGAGTTAAGTGTGCTTGGACTGGAGAAGGATGGGTGACCTATCGGGAAGTGATTCGCGATACCGTGCGAGTGAGGCCAAAACACGAGAAAAGGTCGGATGGTGATTGCAGGGTCAGTAAACAATGATTTCGAGCCTTTGAAATAATTAACGGACCGATAGTTGGAACGGGATGGGGCCCACGAGCCGAGAGAGCGAGTGATGCAGCGCATCTTACGTCTTCTACACGTTTATTAAAGAAACATATTTATGGGCTTTCTTTTGGCCTTTACTAATTATTGTCGGGTTTTAACTTATTCGTTAAGTTAAGGTTTTTTTTTTCTATTTAAGAAGCAATTAGGCTAATTTGTAAGACAGATTTTGATATATTTTAATTCTAGAGAGATTTTTCTGAAACTCTTGTTCTTGATTCGATTAAATTCATCAAAACAGGAAGCCGGTTGATATATTGTGTTTTTGACACATTATATGTATGTTTTCTAATTGGTTTTCAATTCTTTATCGAGTCTTCCTAGTCATTTTCGAGTCATTACAGGTCTGGAGTTGCATTGGATGAGAGATGCACCAGTTAGAACAAAAGATGCAGAAAAGAATGCAATCTGGTGATTTTCACGCAGAACAGTCGACCGGAGCAGTGTGAGTGCATGCTTCAGCGACAGAGATAAAAAAAAGGAAGTTTCCAAATATTTTGGGATTTTACCTAGGGCTTCCCCCTTTTTCTCCCTGCCGCCTGTGGCTTCCATATAACTTCTTTTTATGTTTTTCTATAATATACTACGCTAGTTTTTACACAAGAAACCATTGGAGACTTTTGTACTTGAAGATTTGCTACCTTGAAAGGGTAAAAACTTCATCTCTTTCACCTTGAGAAGATTCCTGAACCCTATCTTATTTATTTATTGATTCAACATGTGTTCTTCATATAATGTCTCTGTGATTTCTCTGTTCATGACTGAGTAGTCGCTTGTTAGGTTCAGGGTGTTAGGGATCATGGATCAATGAGTTAGACACAAATAGGATTTTTATTCTTTGATATCTCTATCTATTGCTAATCTTAATGTTTGTGTTAAACTGGCCATTCAGCATCTGATTACAGGTTTAATCTAATCATCAAAAGTGTTTTAGGTTGCTAGAAAAAGCATAGATAGGCGATTTGTCCTTAACCAACGAGAGCTGATGTTAAGGCAAATCGTGAACCAATTGAATCTGAACTCAATGCTTGTCATCATTCTCTAATCCAAACGAGAGTTTAGGCATTAGGATTGCTTGATAAATTGGTAGACACCACGAGAGTGGGTTTATCTATTCTTGTTGTGCAAGTTCTAGATTGGCTCTTATTGCCTTCCTGAATAGTTGTGTAGCTCATGATCCTAAGGATCCCGATGAATCACCCTGAACCTAGCTCTCTTAATCATCTGAAAACCTTTAATTAATCTTGTTACTTGCTTGTCACGAAACCCTCAAATCTTAAAACTCCCACATTGTTTTAGCTTAATATTGATCTCATAAAGATAAAGTGTAATTGTTGGTCTATGTGGATTCGATCCTAAAGTGCTCCGGTCTCAAGTGATTAATCCTTTGATTGAGCGAAGCAGGTCCCAAGGAGGATTATCAAATCCCTTGGTTGAGCTGATTATCCAGTTCATATGCTGCGCCAGGTTGGTATCAGAGCCAGGAGCGGAAGCAATGATAAACAGCTCAACCAAGGGGTTATGAAAACCATGCTTGGAACCTGCCAGCTCAACTAAGGGATTCTAGGAATCCTCGCTTGGGACCTGCTTTTTGATTGATTAATTTAATCAAATCAATACAAGGGATAGAGAATACAATTCTCCCAAAAGCCAAAGCTCTTTTATTAATCAAATCAAACTGAATACAACTTTAGGCTTAAATGTATATTTATAATAAATCTTTAAATCTATGAAAGTCCTAATCTTAATTAAAATAGGAAAACTACTAAAATATAGAAAATACAATAAGAAGTAATTATCTATGTAAACTAATAAATAATAAAGATATTTGGATAATTTTCAAATATCTTGCTGCATCAGCGGGCGTGGATGGCTCATTAGCCGTGGACGGTCGGGGCGTTACAAGTGGTATCAGAGCTGGTTAGCCATCTCAGTTCTGACCTGAGAGGCGTTTTGAGACCTGTCGTGGGGTGCAATGAGGATGTTGTGTTCTTTGAGAGGGGTGAATTGTAACATCCCGAGTTATGATATATGAAAAGACTTAAGAAAATTGATTTGGCTACATATGTCACCAAAGTTGACTTACCTTTTCCGTCAAACCTCCGTTTAAAACTCCAAAGTTAAGTGTGCTTGGCTGGAGTAGTGAAATGATGGATGACCTATCGGAAAGTGATATGTGATACCGTGCAAGTGAGGTCAAAACTTGGGGAAAGGTCGGATGGTGATTGCAAGGTCAGTAAACAATGATTTCGAACTTTTAGGAAAATTAACGGATCGATCGTTGGAACGGTATGAAACCCACGGACCGAAAAAGCGGGCGTGGGTGGCCCATTAGCTGTGAGCGATCGGAACGTTACAAAAATATATAAATATTTACATAATGGGTCACATTTACAGTTATTAATAGCACTATCTATCATCACTTTGATAGATAAAGTGGTAAAAAGTTAACGTATAAACATTAATGTTTATTTATATCTCAAGTTTGATTCCCTCTTGTGTTTTCTATTTATGAGTTTCTCGAGTCACATGCACTTTTGAATATGAACATTCATTCATTCATTTTTAATAAATTTAACATTTCAAAAACAAAACGGAAAAGAAAATAAATTTTAAACACTTTTCGGAAAATTTGAAAATGCGAAATTGTCAAAACAATTTAAGGGTGCTAATAATAGTTCCACCTCCACTTCAAGGAAGGTAAGAGACTAGAAAGTCTCTTGTTAGTCTTGTTAGTCTCCATACACATGTAAAGCCGATCACTTCAAGAGAAAAAATAGCCAATCATATAATTGACCTTTTACAAACCAAACCACAACAATTTAAGTTTTGTTTTCTAAAAGACAGATTGAAATCAGACGTGGATCGGAGACTCAGATTGTAGCATGAAGGCGAGTCTTCGTTCCTCAAAGGAGTACTCAATAACTTCAGCCTTTTCAGGGAGAAATCTTGCATTGTTGTTGTTGTTGAGTGGGGTTGGTGCAGTTTGCATGGGGACAGAGATTGTTGCTGGTGTTGATGGGATCGGAATCATTGCTGCTACATTCTTTGGTGTTTGCATCATCATCATAATCTTCTCCTCTTCCAAATTCTTGATAATGTTGTTGTTCTTGACCGGAGTTGCAAATGAGGATATCTCGTTCACTGCGTTGCTTTTCGAGCTTGGAACAAGTTGCTGTGGCGTTGCTATGTTGGCCTTTGATGCAACCACCGTGGTCGAGATGGGTGAGAATGGTTTACGAGTTAGCGGAGACTGTAGCTGTTCACAAGGATCCATTGACTGTTTCCTCGAGGGAAGTCCAGCAACATCAAGCCCTCTCCTTCCTGCAGGAGATCAATGCAATTAAGAGAAGCACCCAACACTATGGATAAGCAATTTAGTTCCATTTTTATTGTTAAGACAAAAGATTACCAGTTGATAAAGCTCCTTCGGCTTGGCGTTGATCTGCTTTCTTGTTAGGTTTAGGAGTCTGATGCATCCCTGCACCTAAGGAGAGTCTTCGGCTGGTTGCGGCACCACCGGTTGACATTCTTGGAGCCTTTTTGCCACCTAGGGGTTTTGATGGGCTCGGTTTTGATCCATAGAGCGCCTCTTGTTCTGCTATGAGCTGTCCTTGGAGCTTCTTATGATCCTTTAAAATGCAGAAAACATGTAGTTAGTTTAAGAAGATTGTATTTGCCAAAAGTTTCTGATGGAAACAAAGTGAAGTACATACCCGTTGGCGACGGTGTTCTTCTTCTCTTTCCTGCCTCAGTAAGTTATACTCCTCAAGCATGGACAAAAGACGAATCTAGACACAGAAACAGAGGACTACAAATGGTCAGCGATGACATTATAAATAATTGTCAACTGAGAATTTATAGAGAAGTCATACACCATCATAGAGGAATTCAATTCCCTTCTCTTGTTCCCAAACTATTGTCTTCGAAGCCAGTGCTTCTACCATTACTGGATGAATGAAGATGAAAAGACATTATTACCATCATAATCTATTCAGAGCATAAACATTTGTGATATGTTGATTAACAAAGAGTAACTTACCTGGAAGTTTGTTAACAAGATTACGAGCTTTCTCAGCACGCTTGAGAGTAAGATGAGCTCCTCGTCCAGCATTGTATCTGTTATCGTCCTGTAGAGTGGAAAAATAAACAGAAAATATCAGAAAAAATGACTTTATAAATGTTTCTGTGATTCCGCGGCTCTAACCCTGTTGTATTCTTCAAGCCAGCTTTCCTCATCGCAGGCAGACAACCATTTCTCGACCTTCTCAAGTATCTCTTTCCTACTTAAAGCTTCCTCTTTGACCTTAGATATATGTTGCTCAAGATGCTCCAGGACCAGTGTGGCGTCCACAATACCAGATTCTATGGCTACTATAGTCTGATCCATAGCACTATCTGAAACTGGTAACATGTGGGTCTTCCTACATATCTCCTCTAGCTCTGATCTCTTCTTCATAACAAGTTCTTTCATTTTGCTTGCCTTTACCTCGCCCAATCGGACAACTTCTGCCTCAACCTGTATATGGCAATGGAACTCACGGTAAGGTTTACTGACATGCACATTAAAAAAAAAACTTCCATTTACTTGTAGCTTGATTATAGAGTTAACAGTGTAAGCATGAAAAATTCTCAACAGCTTACGTATTTGATGAAGTCTTGAGAGAGACTATTGGCTTGAGTTATTTCATGTTCTGATGCAGCTATATTGCAGGTAATGTGCTGATACTCTTGCTGCTCTTCTATGGGTGTATCCATCAAATTCCAGAGCTCTAACATGGTTGTTGCTAGATCTTGAAGCTTCATAAGAATCCAGTAAGCAACTATGAGTGACAACAACATCAAAGACAGTATCTAGATAAAACTCGCAAAAGCAATTATATCATTTACCTTCTGCATTCTCTGTATCTTAACTTCCCTCAGCTTTTGAACTGCAGCATCCAAGGTGTCAATGGTATGATCACTTAAGCTTCTTGGTCCCTCTGGATCAGTTAATGTGGGATTGACTTGGCTAACAACCTCATTGAAGTCCATACCAAGTACTGAACAATGAGAATATAGAGTACACAGGTGCTTCCGAATAGTCTCCACTCGATCACTCTGAAGGAAACAAAGTAAATAAACAGATAACCCAAAAAAAGAAAAAGAAAAGAAGAAGCCAAGTTCAAATGAAATTTCACCTTCTCCTTCTCAAGTGCTTGCAGATGGCAGTGTAACTCCTCAAGCTTTCTCAGAGACAAGTCGGTCTCATCGATGGGTGGTTTGGGGAGAACAAGTTCTCCTTGACCTTTGATATCATTAGTGATATTCTCAATTTCTTCAAGGACAAATAGGAACTGGTTTCTTCTCTCGGTTTTCCTCTTTTGCATCTCTTCCAATTCAGGAAGAATCGTCCCAAGCTCTTGTTTCAAGCTCCCAAGGCTTTGATCAGACTGTCTAGTATTATGCACAGGGCGCTCCCCCATTGCAGAACAGATGGCAGCAAGCTCTGCTTCAGCATCAGCAATAGCTTGTCTTAGCTGAGCTCTGCATCGATTAGCTTGGTCAACTTTTCTTCGGTAAACTTCCAAGCATTCACGTTCAAGCTCAAGCAGCATTTTATCTCTATCAGTTTCAGTTTCTCCAACTTCATCCCAAATAATCTGTTTTTTTAAAGAAATAAAAAAAAACAAGATCTCAATACAGATAATAATGATACGAATAGTCTTTTTTTTTTTTTTTAAATTATCAAACTCACACCACCTGAAGTTCGTAAAGGAGAGATCCACAGGTTGTTTCTACTTGAAGAATCGGATCTTTTGCCATTTCGAAATGCTTCTTCTGCCTGTAAAGGAAACCTTAACTAACTATGTCATTCCCAAAAAGGAAACTGGAGATTCGCTAACCAATTGAATAAGTAAGCAATGAAATCGACTATGTAGAATCGATTGGACATCTAAAATTAATCAATGAGAGAGAACGCTTGCCTGAAACTAGAAATTTCTCGTAGATTGGAAGGAGATCGATCCGATTTTGGATTTTCGAAATAGAAAAACAATTTGAAACCCAAGATTGAATTTTCTGTAGAGAGAAGAGAGAAAAAGATGTTAAAGGTCGATGAGAAGAGAGAGAGTGATGATGAGAATAGATTTGGAATTTCCGTCCGTTACCGGATCCTTTTTGAGCTTTTGAATTTCAAATATTGGGTCCCAATCGTGTGCATCGCGCTTCGACTCGACAAATAAATCTAAACCGTCAAATTATAAATCTTTTTGAGTTCATTCTTTTTTTTTTCTTTAGAGTTCAGTTCATTCGATTGAAAACAAAATCGAAACAATATATTGGACACTATAAATGTTTTTGTATTCATTTAGAAATATAATACGGACCTAATTAGCTTATTGTGCTTTTTAATAGGGCAATTGTCAATAATAGCACATTTTGAAGTTTATGTCTCAAAAATAGCACTAGAGGGAGAAAGTCACAAAAATGACATTCATTAAAAGATAAAATATCTCTAATACCATTGGTTTAAAATTAAATAAACAAACAAAAATAAATAATAATAATTAAAAAAAAAATAAAAAAAAAAAGAAAAGATAAATTTTTTTTATAGTTTCAGATTATATGTTTTCAGATTCGAAATTTTTATATTTTTTTTTTGAAATTTTTTTTTTATTTTTTTTATTTTTTTTTTCAAATTTTCTTTTTATAATTTAAAAATATTTTTTGAAACTGTTTTTAAAATTTTTATTTTTTATTTTAGTATTTATTTTTTATAAAATTTTAAACCAAAATTCCAAAACCTCACCCCTTAACTCTAAACCCTAAGGTTTGAATTAATTAACCCAAAGGGTATAAGTGTATATTTACCTCTTTAATGAAACCTATTTTTGTGACTTTGAGCCTTGAGTGCTACTTTGGGAACAAAAACTTGATTTAGTGCTATGTTAGTCTTTTTCTCTTTTTAATATACAAATTGTTTTATTATTTTTTAGATTTTCATTTTTTTAAAATTAACATTTTTAAATTATTTATAAAATAATATAATTATGTGTTTATTTATACAGTGAAAATAGTATTAGAATGATATATATATATATATATTCTGAAAACATAAATAAAAATATTAAAATAAATAAAATATCAAATAAAATATTTTTATAAATTAGAAAGTCAGGGTTATAAATGTATTTTCTCTTTAAAAATGAGAATAAAAATGGTTAGTATAAACATAAAAGGTGGTATTATGAATGTAGTATTTTTGACAATTTCCCTAAAAAATTTGGAAGATTTGCTCAAGTTATGTACACATTAACTCAATTTTAATTTTTTCATGTTTGTAACATATTAAAATATATAATATGATTTATTATAATAGAAACTGTTTATTTCAAAATTAAATCAACTAATATTAATTGGATAGTTTATTTTATAGTATTAAATTTTAAATTTAAATATGTTTACATGTACATTGATTTATTTGTGTGTTTATATTAACTTTACTATTCTAGAATTAGATGGTTTAGAGTTGAGAGCTGGGAAATGGTTTTTGGAATGTGAAATTTAGAATTCTAATAAATATATAAATATATACATAAATTTTTTATTTTTTCAAAAATAGTTTCAAAAATAAATTTTGAATTTCAAAAAGAAAATTTGAAAACAAAATTTGAAAAAAATTTGAATTTTTTTTTACAAAAATATAATTAAAAAGTTCGATTTTGAAAAATTTTAATTCAAAAACATAAAAATTATATTTATTTATTTAAATAATTATTTATTATATATATATATATATAGTAATGGTATAAGAATTTTTTGCCTCTTAATGAAGAAAATATTTTTGAAAATATTTCTTTAGTGATGATAAACATAAATAATGACACCAACAAAGTAGTAAACGTGAAAATTTTCCTATTTTCTGATTATTTCATTAAACACACAAAATTTTAGTTTATTAAGATACATTTTAAAAAGAAAAATACCATAGGATAACCCTACAATTTTTTTTAATCACAAATATAGCAGACAAGAATTAAAATGATCAAAATAAATTTTATCAAAGAGGTAAAAGTCACTGATATCTTTATGACACTATGATAAGCTAGACATTTACGAGGGTTTTTTCGGTGTTGAGGATTTATGAAGAAGTGGAGATGTGACTAAAATAAGCTAGACAGTTACGAGGGTTTCTCGGTCGTCCGAATTCAAAAGGTGAAGATTTGTCGAGCTTGACTTCAGTCCACGTCTGATGTGCCTTGATATTGAAATGAGTTAAACAAGGCGAAACACAAGGGAAATCGGTTCGTGATCAATTAAAGCCCAATTCGTTTCAGCGCGAGTGATGAAGTCATTATAACGACATGTGAGTCAATGTCTTCCTCAGCCAGCAACCTGAAAACAAAGAATATTTCTGCTAGAGAGAGAGAGAGAGAGAGAGAGAGAGAGAGAGAGAGAGAGAGAGAGAGAGAGAGAGAGAGAGAGAGAGAGAGAGAGAGAGAGAGAGAGAGAGAGAGTTATCTCAGTGAATCTTGTGAAGAAGTCTTTTCAGCCGCTTCATCAAGGAGAATACGATTGACGGTTGTGTGATTGTGTATCTATGTGAAGATAGCAAGCATGAATAGGAGATTGTGTCTATACTCTAATATTGATTCCTAAAGCTGGTAACTATTGATATTTTTGATCTCTTGTTAGGGGTGGGCGTTCGGGTACCCGTTCGGGTTCGGGTCGGGTATTTCGGATTTTCGGGTATTTCGGTATAGAGGTGTAGAACCCGTTCGGGTATTTCTGTACTTCGGGTCGGGTTCGAGTATTTTAAGTTCGGTTTCGGTTATTTCGGATCGGGTTCGGATATTTAGATTTTGAAGAAAAAAAAATGAAAATTTTCATTTCTCAAATTTCTTGTATTTAAATATATAACTTTTCACTTAACTATTTTTTATTTTTAATAGATTGCATGGTTAATAGATTTGGACATAACATTTTCAAACTAAAAAGACATTAATTTGGTTATTGTTTTTAAATTTTGGATGTAACTTTTTGTTAATTGCTGAAATAAATAGTTTGACATGCATTTTAAGCGAATAGCAAATCATCTTCTACGTAATTGTATGTATATCATATGAATTTAAAGTATGTGTAGTATCAATATAAATATTTTATATAAAATGAAAGATGTAAACTATAAATATAAGGTTAATTATCATATGTTCGGTTATTTTCGGATATCCATTCGGGTTCGGATATTACCCGTTCGGGTTCGGATATCCAATCTCTCCTAATTCAATACCCGTTCGGATATTTTGCTACTTCGGTTCGGATTTCGGTTCGGGTTTTTCGGATCGGGTTCGGGTGCCACTTCGGATTTCGGGTAAAATGCCCATCCCTATCTCTTGTTGTAGGTTCTAAAGCTAGATCAACCGAATGGTCGAAGAAGCTTAAAACAAATCGACCAAAGAGATGATCGGCTGCGCGATATGAATGGAATCTGGCTTTTAAACCTTAAACAAATGGAAAACGAATGAGATGCTAATGATATAATAAGAATAAAAATGTATAAATGAACAAAGGATAGGATGGATCATGCTGCTGGTCATGTGACATTCTCAGCTTGATCAATTGATGATCGAAGTGGATCGAGATGGTGCTTTGCTTGCTGGTTATGTAACTCTCTCAAGCTTAGCTAATGGGTGGGATGGACGTGATGGATTGAAAGACAACACATAGATCTATGGAAGGGATCTTTAATAAGTCAGATTGATATGAAGTTGTTTCTCACAACACTATAAAGAAAAACCATAGTTTTAAGAAAACTAGAAAACTGGATATTTCATAAATTTTCAAAGATGGGTGTTTTTCAAAGATGAAAGGCAATGTGCGTATGTTTCATAATGTCAGGGGATAGATGTTGTGTTCGTAAAATCTGTGGCTCGGCCAGAGTTTCACCAAACTGCCCACTTTCCCCACACTCACCAACAATAGTGATGATCTTCGCCTTAGCTCACGACGAACTCTGCCTCAGCTCGCAACGATCTTTGCCCACGCTCACCAACAACAGTGACGAGCTCCGCCTCAGCTCGCGACGAGCTCTGCCCCTGCTCACCAAAAAACAGTGTCGAGATCTTCCCCCGCTCACCAACAACAGCTATGAGCTCTGCCCTCGCTCACGAACAACCGTGATGAGCTCTACCCATGCACGCCAACAACATCATCCTCTTTCTCTTCCCTAACATCAATGTTCTCCTGCTCGTCGAAAACATCAACGCTTCTCGAAGTTCACTCCATCTCTCTGTCAAATCCATCACTACGCTCAACACCAAACTCTGCTGCTGCTCGTCTAGATGATGACCTCGCCGTCACCAACATCCACCGCTCCTTTGTCCAGCGACGATTTCACAATCACGAACTCCTACCTCTGCTTGTCTAAGTAAAGCATCTCCGTTTACAAGTTACGCCTCTACTTTGACAACTCCCTCTTTCAGCTCTCCACGCAGCTAAGACAACCAGTCCTTCACTATCATCGATGAGTTTAAACTTATCAGGCTCGCTCTCGACGAGCTCAAACCCATTACCGCGACACAATTTCTGCTTCTTCTCTATTAGATCTACCTCAGAGCTTGACATCACAAGTTTCCACCTTCGTTCGTTCAAAGACGACCTTGTCGTCATAAGCGATCCACCTCTGCTCGTCCAACAACAAATTAATTAAAAGTGCGAGCCGAGCAGAGCCAAACGACGATCTACACCTCTACTCGTCGAGGAGCTCAACAAAAGACAAGCACACTCTAATCCCAAACCAACGAGTTTCAAACAACTTTGGATCTATGCGGAAAAGACGACCTCAGTTTACCAAACCCAAGCTCACCATTTCCAAACCAGACGACCTATGTTATGCTCTCTTGCCGACCTGATTTTTACTCAAAAGAATTAGAAGAATTCACCAAGCAACATTTGGCGAACTAGGGGGGGGGGGTATTGTTGGAGATGGGCTTAGCACATGCCACTAAGAGCTAAGCCCAAAATCAGGCCCGTCCCGCTAAACAAAAAATGGTGACTTTACTAGAAGATAAAATGTATTTTACTATAAATAAATGACATCAGACTCAATGATGAGATGGTCAGAGCTCGCCCTAGACGACTTAAGACCCAAAAAGACGACCTAAGACCATAAATAGATATACTTGTTTACACGACCTGTATAGACGAGCGTCTCTAATTCTTGTAATTGACCGAGTTTGTTTACTTTTGATTATTAATACGAAAATCTCCACCCTTTTACATCTTTTATTTACATTACACCACCGACCGGATATGGAACTTACAATGCTTCATAGTGCATACTAAAATCACTACAAGCTTGAGTAAGATATTAAGCATATGTTCTGATCACTGTGTTACAAAAAAATAGTTGGAACTTAGTATTTTTTCCGCATAGCTTCACTACATTTCTAAGAGCATCTCCAAAAGTAAACCTTCAAACTCAACTTCGAAACTATTTATATTTTATAATATGATCTTCATATTTGTCATAACTAATTTGAATTAGTAAATAACTAGCACATATATAAACATATTACAACAATATTAATTAAAAAAATATTTTATTAAAATATAAAAATTTAAATAAAAATAACTTAATTAATATTAAATTTTAAACAAAATATCATATTATTTCATAAAATGATTTTCATAATGCATATATGATCTATTATGCATTTCGAAGTAAAAATGGCTCTCCTCATTTTTACTTTGTAGATTACGAGCTAAAAGGTGTTGAAATCGGATAATATTGATACTTGTAAATACATTAGACCGAAACAAGAAAGTAAAAGATAAACATAAAATATTTCTAAAAAACTAATTTCTTTTCGATGATATTAATACTCGTGAATATATTTGTTATGAACAAGAAATAATTGTACGAAAAAGACATCAAAAACAACAACAACAACCATCTCCAGTTACACAGAAAAAATTGGACAATATTTGAAAATTTTGAAGGTTCCGGATCAAACTTACCTGACTATTAGTGTTGTTGTAAAATTTAAATTTGTGTAATAGTTATGTCTTCATGTAATTTTTAAAAATATTTTTGTTAAGATTTTTTTGTATATTATTGTTGTCTAAATCTAGCTTAAAATATTTTAAATCTTATTTTAAAGTTTATTTAATTTCATGTGTAAAATTTAAAATCTGTAAAC
This sequence comes from Brassica napus, assembly GCF_020379485.1. NCBI lineage: Eukaryota > Viridiplantae > Streptophyta > Magnoliopsida > Brassicales > Brassicaceae > Brassica > Brassica napus. The sequence continues at coordinate 23,519,163 of NC_063434.1, read as the reverse complement.
AAAATTTAATATATTTATGAGATATAGTTTTTTTAAGGATTAAAACAATAAACGAGAAAATATTTATGAATCATAAAGGTGTTGTGTGATTGTAGGGACCAAAATGCATATAAAAATATAAAACTTCAAATTTGAGGTTTTGAGTAGTGAAACTTCAAATATAGAGTTTTATTCTTCAAAATTTCAAATTCAAAGTTTTTTTTAGAATAAAAAACTATATTTAAAGTTATAGAGTGTCTTTTGGAGATGCTCTAAGTTTATCTAAACATAAGGCTAGGCCTATAAAAACTTTAAGATATGGCCCAATAATTGACTGATCTTTTGATATATTTTGCTCTTCGACTAGTCGTTTTTTTCCTTCTAATTTGAATATCAAAGATTCAAGAAGAATAAATTTTGTTTTGTTCTTTCAAAAGTATTTTCAAAAACACTTTCTAATAGTAAATACATTGGCGAAGAAAATCTTGCCCTCGCCCTTACAAGAACCTGCAGTAATGTTAGAGTTATCCATGCTCACCAAAATGCCACACAACCTCCTCCATTTCTTCCATCCCGACATGTGTTGTTCGATATTGATCTATAAATCCTTCCCAAAACAACAAATTCAATAGCTTTATAAGTTGTTGATTTCTTAGAAAGATAAATTTTGTACCAAATCTACCAGTCTTACTCCAAGTAGTTTTAGTAATGATTTAAAATACACTAATGGGCCACCACCAGAAACACATTAAAATCTTTACAAAGAATATATAACTAATAAAAACTTCGAAAGTAAATTATTTAATAAATAAGTATTTTGTGGCAAGGAATGAAGGGATACAATTTTATTTCCAAATTTGATAAAATCCTACAAGATCTATAAATAAATATACTTCTTCCAATCAAATTAGCTAAATAGTTTTTTTATAAAATTATATAAGGGAAAAGAGTCTCTTGGTGTAAATTCTCATCTTCTCTTCAGTCTTCTCATGTTATTTTCATGGTTGGTCTTACAGAAATTTTACCGTTTTTTCATATTTAATGATTTTATTCGTAGCGAAGCTTAATTTGTCATGTAGCAATCATGATTTGTAGATAATCACATTTCTCATGCCTTAGTCTTGTCTCTTAAAACCCGCGTCTATATGAATATAACACCCATATATTTGTCTATGTGTATATATAATTACACCAAAGCAACACACGATCTCTACAAGATTAGCGGATCGATAACATTCAGATCTGAAAAACTAAGGCTAAAACTAAAACTTGTGGATCGATTTTGCATAATCAGTCATCTCTGTAAGTGTATTAACACATACCATTCATGCCCATTTGCATTTGTTAAGTTTATTTATATTGTTCTCCGAAATTTTTTTGTAGATTGAAAATTCACATGAATATTTTCTAACAGTTACATGTGTTTTATTGATTTTTTCTTCAAATTTCCATAGAGAAAATGGAGAACGAATTTGATTTAACACTGAGGTTAGGTTTGCCAAGTCCTACTGTTGAGACACATCTGAGCTTAAACACTCTCACCACTGATCAGGTTTTATTTCATTAATATTATCCTTTTCACTGATATTGATTGATGAAGCCATGAATAACATGAAAAATCACACCCACAATTTTGTAGAGGTGATTTTATCGCTGTAATTCTGATATAATTCAATGAAATTTTAGTTGAAAAACATGAAATGTCTGATGAATTAACCCTAGAGATCTATTGACACCAATCACCACTACATAACATTTGAAAACATGACTTGGTACATGTTTATCGTAAATCTCACACAGAATTTTCATTTGAATAATTTCATGTATATTAATTGAACTCATATTAAATTCATTAATCTTTGTTTAAGAAAGAAAACTAACCCCACACTGTTTTAGAGGTAACAGTTGCAATGGGGAGGAAAAAAACATTTAATCCTTGTCATCATTTTCTTTTTACAATTAATACCCTTTATAACAGCGCTACATATGGACAATGATTACATATATATTATGCATTAAGTGCTAATTAATTAAAAAATAACACCATAATAGGGGAACAACGTCGACGGTAACCGCCGAGACAACAACGACAACGGTGATATTCGTGGCCGCCGTCACATTCTTAACAATAATGAATCGACCAACGGCCACGAAGGTGGGAAAAAGAACGTCGACGTCAACACCAGATTCTACAACTTAATCGTCAACCACTTCGCCGGCGTCGGCAAGGCCTTGAACTTTGAACCTTTACCGATGCAACCATCTCCGGCTCCTGTGCCGGAGACTCCTATGGGAAGTGACTATGTGCTGATTGATGTCCCTGCTAAGAGAGCACAACATAACTCTTTAGCGTTTAAAAATGCTGTGGACGCTCACGAAACTCTAGGGCGGCGTTGGGGCTGCAGCGGCGCCTGTACAGCAGGAAGGATTAACGAGATGAGGAAGTGTACGAACATGAACTGCAAGGCAATTAACACTCCTATGTGGCGAAAGGGTCCTCTTGGTCCCAAGGCAAGTTCATTATCCAATCTCAAAATCTTTGACTAATTATTAACCAAGTTCAAATAAGTTTAAGATAATAACTGCGCAGCTTAAACCTAAACTTAAACTAAATGAATGTTGATTGGTTAACTAATGTGTTTCAGAGTTTATGCAATGCTTGTGGGATAAAGTTCAGGAAGGAGAAAGAGAAGAGATGCAATGGAACTGATCAGTGATTGTGATTGTGGTTGTCTTTGTATTTGATTAATACATAAACAAAAGGAGAGAAACAGACTCATTGTTAATTAAGCATTATATGTCTCTGATTAAGCTTTTTGAGAGGAAAGCTAAACTATGGAGATTTAAGCATATTTATTGAAATGTCATTCATTTTGAATATGTTTTTTTTTAACACTGGGTAAGTACATTACATTTTTCAGTATGTTTTTTTTTGTCATCAAATACAGACTCATATTGACTCTGTGAACTACTCCGGTAGATCTTGATCCATGTGAATGACAAACAATAAAAAAATTTCATATATGAATTTGCAGCTTTTTAATGAAAACAATAAAAAAATTTCATATACCTACATTATTAGAGTTTTAACAAATTATGCTAAATAAAGGCAGTAACTCTTCAAATAAAATACCATCTTGATTTTTTTTTTAGGTTTCTTCGATATGTTTCTATTCGTTGTTTCGAAATCGATCTGTGCTTCCGTTTTGGTAATTTTATGGTACGACTTTTATTTTTGTTTTATTATTCTTTGTCGTCTATCTTTACTAGTTATCGGTTAGATTTCTTTTGTGATCATATATCTCCGGAAAGATTTCGATCTTTATTGGCTTCTAGTTCCGGAAAGAACGTGTTTATATGCTACTTGTTTTAATAGAATTTTTAGATGATAGAAAATATTCCCTTCGTTTCAAAATACATATTTTAGATTTTTCACACTTTTAGATAAAACACATTAAATTTGAATAATTTTTTGTGATTATCTCTTTTCCATAATTTTAAGCTAATAAAAATCCAATAAGTGTAATTAGTTTTTTTTTTAAGTTTACAATTAATTAATAAAACATGCACTGAAAATGTAAAAAATAGATTTGCTTAAAATAATTTTTTTCCCCAGAATATATAACTGTATGAAAAGGAGGGAGTACTATTAGTTATTCAAAAATACAAAAGCATATTCAATCATAGAGAAATACTATATATCAATAATTTTAAATGAATGTTATATTTTTTTTTTAAAAGAACATATCCGAAGTAATACATATTCTTCGCACTACGAATTTACATGAAATATCATTGGTTCATCTAGCTACTTTTATCAGGTTTCAGTGTGTGTTTTTTTTACAGCAAGTTTCAGTTTTACAGTAATTCACTTCTAGTGATGAATTCATTCTTCGTCATAGGTCATTTAAAAATTGAAATATTGATGTAAAAGGAAAATCATATTACTGATTTTGATACAGACAAATTTCAAAAATGTATTTATTTTCTTTTCTTTTTTTGGTTAAACGATGATTTATTAATTCAAAGATCCAAAGCGAAGGATACAGAAATTAAAGAGAGAGCTGATTTGGAAAGCCATGAGCAATTACATTTCCCAAAGGAGGGTTCAAAGGAAATTTGATAGAGGTCAAGGATCGACTCTACACGCGGATGTCATGGATGATACTTAAGGGCCATCGCATCCGCAATTTAAGGCGAGGCAGCATGAGTTCTGCTATCAAAACCTTGCCTGATACCTGTAGAAGCTTGTATGAACCAACGTAGTCCACAATCACAAGACAAAGGATTCCAAGCAGCATCAGAGTAGATAATCTTTACATTAGCATTCATGGCAATAAGATTTTTCGGGTCAGCTTTAATGGAAGGGAGATCTGGTTTTTTCTTCAATTTGATCTGTTGGTAGTCTTATTTTCTCAAAATACATCCCATAGCACTGATTTACCGTTTTCTATCAATTTTAATGAATTCAAATGGTTTTGTACGGTTAGAATTATTCTACAAGGATGAGATTTACATATTTTGAATTCTGGTTATCAGGTTATGTATAGAAATAAATAGTTTCAAATTAAAATATATTGATATTATTACAGCTGTATGTATGACTGTACGTTTACTAGAAAGGAACGTTATTCTTCTTCTTTTTTGAGCAATAGAGACGTTACTACATTGGTTTTCTTTGTTTGTGTTCGAGTTGTTGCATATATTAATGGTAAGTATCTAGCCCACAGCAAGTAATTATAATTGCAAAACCAGTTACATTGGTATTAGAGAAATGTTGTTTTTATTGGCGAAATCGACAATTAAAATTAGAGATGGCAATTCAGGGGCTTGCCCGCGGGCCTGGCCCGGAAATGCCCATTGCGGGGCGGGATTGGGTAAAGATATTATGGCCCGTTTAGTTGCGGGTCTTGCGGGACAGGACCGCGATGGTACTGGGCCGAAGCGGGACGGGCCAAAGCGGGATGCGGGGAAACATTGAGGCCCGCTACAGTTTTCTCGTTTGTCTCTTTGGTGATTTACCGATAATAGAGCTAAACGGTGAACAGGTGATGACGATAGCGATTCTTGCTCTCTGTGTTTCTTCTTCTTCGATCGAGTGATCGACGACGACAAAGCATCTTCTTCTTCTCCTCTGTACAGTAGATCGACTTGCATGTCCAGAGTTATTTAGCTCGGGCCTCTCTGTTTACACGATTTTAGATTTCTGTTCGTCCTTTCAAAGGTAAGTAATCTTCTTCCTTGTTCTGTCTCTATCCCTGTGAATGTGTTCTGTGAATCTTCTTAGTTAGATTATGTCTCTCTGCGAAAGTGTTTTTTCCTAACAGTGTAATTATATATATATATATATATATATATATATTGTGTTGTTATGTTTTGTTTATGTATTAGATGGCTTGGTTGTATAAGCGTTGTTCTCTTTTTGTTCTGCTTACTCTCGGTTGCTAGTTATTAATTAAAAAATTCAACACAACTTTACTCTTGGTTGTTTCTGTATTGTTCTGTTTTTGTTTCGGTATTGATATATATATATATATATATATATTGTCGTTCTTCTTTTGTTTCTGTATTAGATGGCTTTGTTGTTTTTTAAGTATTGTTCTGTTTTTGATTCTTGTTGATAACACGGTTCAAGCACTCTTGTTATCTTGTTTGATAACAGACTGGTCTTCTTTTTTATTAAATATCGCTTACACTTGTTTTGTTTTTCACGCATGATCATGAATTCATGAGTCGATACTTGTTTGATGGAGTGATGTTGGACAAGGAGAGGAGAGACTGATATTATTCCCTTCTGCCTTCGGGTTGCTTCAGGACTTGAGGTAAGACTTTGTTCCAACGTTTAATAGGTAGTATTGTGGTTTGAATTCCCTTTAGTAACCAATGCTTGTAACAAACGTGTAATGCTTGTAGCTTGATGATTTTCACCAACTTGATAATATATCTCTAATGCTTAACTCTTCTTCTTACAGGTGTCACTGTCTATTTTGATTAATATATGCTGAATTATAAGTGCTTATAACAAACGTAACCTATGCTTATAACTTGATGGTTCTGAAAAACTTGATAATGTAACAATTGACTGTTCGGGATAGATTTACGTTTTCCCGGTCTTAACTCTCGTCCCTCTTTCTTGCAGGTGACACAGGTCCCAAGCCTTGATGAAGATTGCTGGCCCGCGGGCCGACCCGCATACCCGCTGCTATAGGGCGGGTCGGGATTGGTCATAGGTTTCAGAGACCGCAGCCCGCCGCGGTACGACCCGCAGAGACTCGAATGAAACTGAGCCCGCGACGGGGCGGGTCATTTGGTTGCGGGAGAGCCCAAATGCCATCACTAATTAAAATAATGATATTGATTTAAGTACATTGATAAGAAACGGTCATTTTAAAAATCAAAGTAACAAATATTTTATTTCTTCATAAGCGAAATGAAATTGCGACATATGAACACAATTTTCCTAAGCAGCACCTTTATTCTTCTGTGTTACAAGAAAAAAAAGAAGATAAAATGCCTCTCTAATTCAAAGCCTACCCATAAACCAAAATAACAATCCTATCAGAAGTTAATCCAATAAACATTTGTGTCCACTTTATAAAACATGCTTGCTAGTTACTACAAAAATTGAAACCATAGGTTATAAACCAGCGGTTGTGGTCTAGTGGTTGTAGGATCGGAAGTGAAACGGCCAAATCTGGTCGCACCCTGAGTTCAATCCATCGGTAGAAATTTATACAAAGCTTCTGGACCAGCTGGCTTTCTGAGTTTAATGAACCGATATTTCATATGATAGGGGTACGTACCTAACGAGCCACCACATCCCATACCAGCTAGGTATCTGAGTTATCGAAAACAAACATAGGTTATATACTTATATTAGCCTTGACAAGAGCTATGTACTCCCAAAGATAAGAAATAGCCATTCACAAACCATATTCACTTGTTAGTCGCCAGAGCTTGCTCATTCGGTGTTTCCACCATTAATGTTATCTTCCTTGTTGCTTTCGATGTTAGGAAAAACTTTCTACAACTTTTTCATTTTATATCACTGGACTTTTGTTTAGCTTCATTTATTTTATTGGTGTTGTCTGACAAACTTGTGAGACTTATTTTGATGCCAAGTCAAAATCGGATGAAACTGCTTCGGTTGTTTTCTCTACTGCACCATTGTGCTTGTCAGCTATATATGCAACAACACTAGAATCCCAAAATCATTAGCTTAACTATATATACAATTTTGAGAATTATTGAATATTATGTACTTTCAATAATTCTTACAAGCTGCTTCCGAAAAAAACACTTGTAATGATGTTCAAGTCAAAAACTAAAACGAATATTATTTTTATTTTAAAAAATATACATACATAAAATGAAAAATATTATTAACAATTAATGTATAGCATAGAAAGTTTCATCTCTCCAAGCATTTATGAATAAAAAATAAATAGAGTTATAGATTTATGAATTACAGTTTAGACAGAAAGCAATTATAAAATGTCAGATGAGTAAAAAATATATAGATAGATTAAATGTTTATTTAAAAAAGTATCTAAATTTTGATATTTTACTTATTTAAAGAGATATGAATCCACAGAAGTATTAATTATATAAGAACTTGATTAAAATTAGAATTTTTATTAACTGATATAGTGAGTTGCTAGCTTATCAAACATTAATTTGTACAAAAATAGTATTTATTTGAGTTATATTTTTTATTTTCTAAAATAATTATAAAAGTTCTATAGATTTCTTCTTCATTTATTATTTTAGGGTTTTAGTGTATATCTTTGTTCTTGCAACTTAATTTTAATTATGTATCAAGTATCATCTAGAAAATTGTGTGGCAATCATAGAAAGAAAAAGAAATAGATGCATGTATATATTTGGACCCGTCTACTTCCTCCTCAATCAGGGCCGCACAATTAAAATGAAACCCTCTTCATTTCACATATAATGGATATGGAAAATGATCAAGAGGTTCTGATGCCAAAGAGTAGAGGGAAAAGGGAAAGATAAAGATGACGATGTTTTTGCCAATGAGATATCAATTATCTTCTGTAGTGAATGATCGACATTGGTGCATTGTGTTTTCGTTCAGCCAAACCGTTTGGTTGAGGAGTATGAAGACAGGAGATCATCTGTTTGATTCCACATTTTGACAGATGATTCATGAAAGCCTTGTTGATAAACTCTCCTTCACCATCACTGAAACTGTAATATCTTTTGTTGACACTGATTTTCTACCATACTTTGAAAGCGAAGGAATACTGAGAAGAAATCAGACTTGAGCTTTAAAGGATAGAACCATGTGAATCTTGATTTATTGTCAAACAAAGATTACATAGTACTGAAACTCTTGAGAAGACATAACCGGACATGGACCCCATAAGTCACAGTGTATTCTCTCAAGTGGTCTATTTGTAACAGTTTCAGAAACTAAAAATGGAAGCCTACTACTCTTCCCTACTTGACACACATCACAAAGAGTCTTGGAGCTTGTCTTATTGGAAACTATCGCATTTTTTCTTGAAAGATGTTGAAGAATGTCCTTGTGAGGATGACCCAACCTCTGATGCCAAACCTCATCACTTGTAGCTTGTTGCCGGTTAGAGTAAAAAACTTGAAACCTTGCATCCTTCAACATATACAGATCCTTAAGTCTTCTTTCTTGTGTTATCACTGCCTTTGTCACCTTATCCTTTACAAACACATGATCAGAATCAAAGGTAAACTCACAAGGATAATCTTTTGTCAACTTAGACACTGATAATAGATTCTTTGTGATTTCAGGACAAACCAAAACATCATCTAAAGGCAGCATTGTACCTTGTGGAGTGTGAAGAGCAATAAAACCGACATGTGTGATTGGAAGAAAATCACCATTTCCTACTATTACTTGATCATTACCTATATACGGTTCAGAGGAGTGTAACTGAGACGATTTGTTGGTGATGTGTGCAGAGGCAGCTGAATCAGGATACCATTCTTGACCAGACAGTTGCTCTTGATTAGATAGTCTCATGGTTGTCAAGGCGTTGTGAAGGTTGTCTAAGACTTGGTAATCCTGATCGAATCTGTTGTAGCACTTCGCCGCTAAATGACCGTATCTACCACATATCTGACATGTTCATCTGCTATTCGATCCAGACGAGCCACTGAACCGCTGCTGGAAACCTCGACCACGTGTAGAGTATGAGCCTGATCCTCTGAAACCTCCTCTATTAACAAAGTTACCACGACCACGAGATGAGTATCCACGTCCGTTTCTGGTGTGAAACGCTAGGTGAGGGCTTACTTCTGCTGGTTGATTGTAGATATGTAGCTTGTCATCGAAATTTATGAGCTTGAAAACTGCATCTTCGAAGGTCATCTGAGAAGGGGAATCCACAGAATGCTCGATGACAGTGCAGATAGACTCGTATTCTTTTCCAAACCACTCAATGCACCGTAAATCATCTCATATTCTGTCATTGGACAACCGATAGAATCCAACTGGTCGCACACCGCTTTGATATCACTTAGATACACGGCCATGGTCTTCTGCTGCTTCGACATCCCTTGAAGTTTTCTCTGAAAATCCAACTTTCGGGTTGCAGACACACGGTTGTACTTCTGACGGAGACAGAACCAGACTTCCTGAGCAGAATGGAGACCATAGACTGAACGCAGTGCTTCCTCTGTGAGAGATCCAAACAACCACGCCATAACAAGTTGATCTCGTCGAACCCACTTGACAAACTCAGGGTTAGCCGCTTCTGTAACCACTTCGCCGTTGGTTGTTGTAACAGTAGGAGATGGATGAGGAGTGGAACCATTGATGTAGCCACTGGCTAGAAAGAAATGACTCGAACTGGGTCTTCCACAAAACATAGTTTGTGGAAGATAACTTGAATGTTACGCACTGTGAAATGCTCAATGAAGGAGCAAAAAATGTGTATGTGGTTTCTTCCATGGCTCTGATACCATGAAAGTATCACAAAGCTTTGAAGATGAAAACAACTTTTAATTTATTATTGTTTTACGACTTGAGAAACAATTATAGAGTCATCTGTCCTTTTATACATGAAATGAAATCTTATCCCAATGCTGACATCAGCAAATGATTGCACATTGATTCAAGGCATCCAAATTTGTTGGTGGTAGAGATTCCTTTAGCTGTCATCTTTTTACACTCTTGACGGCAAGGAAGTTTGTTGTTCTTTTGACTGTGAGTAACATTAGAGACTTTTAACGGCTATTTCAGAACCTAACCTTCTGATTGAGTTGGTGTCTTCCCACGAGCTGAACCTTCTGCTTCAGTTAAAGTGTTTGGGGGCACTTAGTCTAATAGCATGAGCCGGCCAACAGGGATAACTTTAATTGTGCACACACCACCAGCCGCAACGTTAAGTATGATGTTTATGTCGGTTTCATTAAAGCGAAATTAGTTTCCATTTTCAGAGTAATTTAGGGCTGTTTCTGCGAGGTGACGAACTAGTTCCATGCAGTTAAGATGGAAGAAGTCTCACATTCTAATGAATGGTTTAAATAATCAAATATTATCTCCCTATTCCATAGGTTTTTACAGCTTTTACAGCTAATTTTAAACCAATTAAATTTGAGTGAACTCTTTAAATTTGTGTGTTCTTCATGTAAATGTGGCTATTGTATTTTTTTATTAGCTAAAACACACAAATATTTAACATAGTCATTAATAAATTGGGGTAAATCAAAATATAAACCAGTTGATTTTTTATATTGGATATTGTTTTACCAAAATGCTTATCAATTGTAGTAAAAAAACAGCAATCAGATTATACAATTAGTGGAATTAGCTTCAATACCTACTAGATTCTGATATGTGCTTTTAGAACTCATAGTTTTTGGAAGATAATTTAATATAATGAAACTTATAATTTTATATGTTTTATCGAATTTTAACTTTCAAACTTTATATTTTCATTTCTGTGTATTATTATTTTATTTGTTTTTCTTATTGAATTTTTTTTTCTGGTAGAATAGACGTGGAAAAAACATAACCTATTGGCTAATACCACCCGTCCAGTTTATACAACATCATCGGTGAAGACGGTTTTGATGACCTTGACAAATAAGTTTAGTTGTCTCGAAAAAGGTTTTTAACAATACCTTATATTATCTCAAATAAACATTTTTAAGTTTTCGTCATAAAACTCAAAAAAAAAATGATCAAAATAGCACTTTTTTGTTTTGAAAATTTTAGTTTTTATTTTTTATTTTTTAAAATTTGAAAACTTATCCCCAAAATTCTACTCTTAACTCTAAACCCTAAGTTTAGATTAGTAAACCTTTGGGTATAAATGCATATTTAACCTTCAAAAAAAATTATTTCGGTCATTTTCTTGTTTGGAATCTATTTTTATGAAAATAAAGGGCAATTTAAAGGAATTTCTCTATCTCTTATATCTAGAATAATTTATTTTCATTTTCTATGTGTGTGTGAGTTTGATCGCTTGTCCGCTTGTCAATTGAAGCACTGCCATGCTCTACTACCACCGAGCCACTTGCAACAAACCCGTTTGCTTTCAAGGATAATGGGTACTCAGATTCAATGTGGTTCAAGTGAAACACATCACCATTGTTCAAATCATCAAATTACAAAGGCTGATAAAAACATAACAACGACAGTACTTAAAATTAATTCCAAGTTATATATGTATAATATGAGAACTTACATTGTGTTTGTCCCCAAGTATGGGGGTGTGTAAACTAAAAGAAGCTGATGATGAAAGAGATTCACCCAGCCAAGACCAAGAGAGGTTTAGACAAAGAGACGTCCCCAAAATACTACATGGTAGAGTGAATGTAAGAACACGAGATAAAAATAACCAGAAGATGGAATCTACTACCAAGGCTTAGAACCACAAGGAAGCATCATGCTGCTTTTGATGCATACCATCCATCGTCCCAGCTACTCCTGGCATTGACATATCATCTCTGTAAACGAATGAGGCCATATCGAACGGTGCAGAATCATAGACATCCTGAAACCTGTTGCTTCTACTGTTGTTTTGCGCAGCTTCAAAGTTGTTGTTGTGAGTGGTGTCGTAGTTGAACCCATTGTTGTTCCCTTGGAAAAACATTTGGTTGCTGCTGTTGTTGTTGTTAGCTCTGTTTGGGATGTTAAACTCTTCAAAGAAACTTCCTTCCACAATGTTTCCTTGGAACTGATTCTGGACCATTGGTTGAAGCAGTGTCACGTTTTGATTCTCCACAACCATAGAAGTTTGGTTGCTCTGGACGTTCCTGTCGTACATAGACATAAGCTCGGAGATCATCTTCTGCCCATCTTCAGGAACTCCAATACCGGTTAAGTCAATAGGTTGGTCCACTGAGTTCACCGGCCTTGGCTGAGAAAATCCAACGACAGGCTTAACTTCGTTCACATGGAACCTGGACGGTCCTGCTCCATAAAGTACGCAACTGTCTCGGTGTGGACAACCTAATTGATGGTTGTCTCTTGAGCTCCTGTCCAAAAACCCCCTGCTGATTTCGCTATGGACACATCCAGGATTCTCACAGGTGAAGAAGACCGTTCTATCCATTACAGCGTTCAAGTCTCTGTCAGGCTTCCTCTTCCTCATGAACTCTGATGAGACTTCTTCCTTCACAGGCTTCACCTCTTCCACTTCATAACGAGTCTCCTTCTCAAACCCTTCAACGTCGTACTGACCACAATCATTCATCAGAAGCGAGCAGCTCCCACCGCCTGTCAAAGAAGAAAGAGGAGGGCAAGACTCAGGATAAAGCTCCCGAGCCAGGGCCTCTTCTTGGTTAACAATAGCAAGCCAAGTAGCACTCTCTTTAGCAGTCATCTTATCCTGCAAACATTTAGACTGCCTCACGAGCTTCCGAATCTTACCAACATCAGGAAACATATGCTTAATAACCGCAGTCAAAACGCCCACTTTCCACGCCTTCTTCAAATCATGAGGCTTCTTGTAAGGAGCAGGACCTTGGTCTTTCGCCAAACCGAGCTGACACCACCAGTCCTCTTTCCCGTTAGGCCACCACGGAGGAGGCACACCTTTCTCCAAAGGAAACCGTCTCTGAGGAGGGTCACAATGCTGCATCAACGCAGACAAAAGCGACCCAAGAGTCGTGTCCTGAAGCTCTTGCAACGTGTGCGGCGTAGGTCCAATCAAACCGTTATTTTCACAAGCCCCAGGGACGTTGTTATCCGCTTGGTACTTACTTATAGCAGCAGGACCGTTACGGTCAAACCTGACTTTATCTTTCCACCACTCACGGAGATTATCGGAAGCCCCGGTGACAGGCTTCCCGTTCTCGGGTATGATACCGTAGACAAAGCCTTGAGCTTTGCAGACTTCCATCATCTTCAGCATGTACTTCAAGATCCCGTCTTGCGCTCTGGACATTTTCTTCCTCCTCGCTTGCTCCTGAGACTGTCTCTGCTTGGCGGAATCATAATCAACTCCTTGTTTGCTGCTCTTGTTGTCCTGCTCCTTGAGACGTTTGAGACGCATCTTGTCTCTCCACATCCTCCTCTCGAGCTCGTCCACATCGATCTCGTCGTCATCTGTGTAGTCGTCTTCAACAATAGAATCCGGTTCAGGGTGTGGTGCGGGACAGAAGTCGAGTTCCCCGAGAGAGGACGAAGAGTACAAGTCCATGTTCCCGCCTAACATTCCCATCTCGTTAAACATCATCGTGAGTAAAAACAGAGCCGGTTAAACCTAAACCAGAGCCAGTAAGAGAAGAACCGGTTAGTACAAAACCAAAACAGTCAAACCATAAACTCAGAATTAGAAAGAGGTCAAACAATATATGAATTCGATTTCCATAAAAGGGATGAGATTGTCAACTTCGAACAACTCAAGATTACGGAACATCGAGTAAACCCCCAGATATAGAAGGGATCATCATTTGTGAATAAAAATGAAAATTTGACGATAAATATTTAGAATATTTAGAATATTTTTCCTATAGATCAACCATACTTGATGAAGACTAAACAATTAGTATTTGTATCATCCTAGAGAGTAGTAATCTGCAGACTCATAACACATCGATCTACCAAAACCTCCCATGTAAAAGATCTATCTAACTACCTATAATCGTATATCTTGAATATCAATAATCGATTGGAAGAAAATAGTTACCTGGAGATATAAACAAGCAGCCCAATAGAAAAATATGACAAAAAAAAATAAAATATATGGATTTCTCCTCTTTTTGGTTAGATTGATTAAACCCTAATTCATCATCCTCTGAAAAGGTTAGGAGACGAGAGAGAGAGAGATGAAGATAAAGGAGAAGAAGAAAAGTCGACGAACGATCACGTGTGTGGAAAGCGACTTGCGTTTCTTTGTGGAGTCTCTCTGTCTCTGTACATCATGGAGACACAGGGTATTTATATATTTTATTTTAAAATTTATTTTAAAGACATCATTTATTGACCATTTATTTAAATAATTCCGAAAAATATATAACAAATGCGCCTCTTGACTTTTTTCTCACTGCTCCTCCGTTGGGGTTACTTCATTTCTCTTTTTTATATTACGCGGTGTGAGTTCAACTGTTTTTTAACACGTATTATTAATTGCTTCAAAATTAAAATACGTTTATTTATTTCTCTCCATTTTATTATCAAAAATAAATATTTCAGTTGTCCTTTTTCTGGTCAAACATACTTCTATTATCCAATCCTCATTTAAATAGGTAGAAAATAAAACGTATGACTTTTTTGACATCATGACAAGAGAAAACTTACGTCGTCATCGACAACTATTATCGATTAGGACAAACTTTCAATATGAAGAGGTGTAAGAAAACATTTTAATAAGTTTTCGAGCCTCTTGATTAATTAATTAATTATTATATAATTATGATTGTCACGTTCTCCGATACATTTGTCAGAAACGAACCAAACAGAGTGTTAAATTTTATGCTCTTCTTTTTGCACTTTTTCTAGTGTCTATAATCAATTGCAAACAAAAATATTCAAAAAATAAAAATATATTTAGATATAGAAATGAAACATATTAAAAATTTTATAATTCAAAATATGACACAAATCAATAAAATAATATTATTTAAATTTTTTATATATATATGATTTCGTTAGAATTAAAGCTTAATAGTTATATATTTTTACATATTATATAAGTATACATAAATAATTGTATTATTTGCTTTATGTTCACAATAATTATCTCTATGTATGATGTTATAAAAAAGTTATCTTTATGTTTTCTTAATGCCTTAATATATTTTGTTAATATATAGTAAAATTATATATAAACCACATTTAAACTTTATAAAACGTGGAATATTTTATATACGATAAATAATATAATAAAAATAATATAAAATTTAAATTTCAAAATGTAACTAATATATATATACAATAAAAATAATTATTATATTAAAAATATTTTAAAACAGAAAAATCCAAAAAAAAAAAGAATTTAGTAAATTAATAATTCTATAAACTAATAAAATATCATAGTTCAGATTTTTTTAACATATAAAGTTTTTACTGTAGTATAATACAATCACTTAAACAATATGAGCATGATGACAAAAGTTGGGCTGTAGAGATCAATGAGGTTGAAATGGTTGGGATAACTAGGGCTGAGATATATAATTTCTATGGGTTCTTCACTAACTCCAGTTTGTGTTGCATTACTCTATTGACATCTCGTTATCCACCTGAAAAGCATCATACAAGGATTCAGCTAAAAAACAAAAAGTTAAGATGATGCCGCAAGGGAAACTTTAAAAGAGATGCATTATAAGTGGAGAAGCTCGCTTCCATTTCTCTTTATCTTTCTACATGGTTCCATATAAAAGCGACGGTTATCATCCATGCTAATGTTAAGTTCACTTATATGGCAACACGTGAGATAAAACTTTAACCTCTGGGAACTCTCTTTTCACTGTGTTGCAAGCTTTGCTGCGAATGAATGCACATGAATAAAAAGGAGGATGACCTTCAAAGACCTGAGCACTGAACATAGTTTCCAGGAAGAAGTCAACACTTAAAAGAAACAAAGGTCAGATTAGCCACAAAGAAGGTAAAGATCATTCACTTATGTTGTGCAAATAGGGGACATGAAGGTCTCAATGAGATCATTCAAGACAGTTCCATACTTGGTGTTGCTGTAGTTATAGCTGGACAAACCAAGGTTTCTTTAATCCTTATTTGAACATTACAAGACGAATTGCATTTGATTTTTCTTTACAAACACCAGCTCAAAATCTTATGCTTTAAGGTTGAAATCTCATTGAGGATGCTCAAGGCAGGAAAGCCCGTCCTTCAAAGTGACTTGTCCACTTCATTTATACTAAAAGACTGCATTTTTAGCTTCCTTTTGGTTACACATTTCAAGTAGCAATCACATTCTTCACTAAAATGTGATTGCTACTTGAAATGTGTACCAAGTTGAAACACTAAAGATTTTTTCTTCTTGATATGTTGCTGTCATGGATCGTTTCGCACAGAAGGCAGCTGCTGCGGTGTAATTAAGTTGATGACTGCTCTTGTTTGAACCACCTTGGCATTTTGTTTAAGCTCCATGGATCCTTAAAAAATGAGAAACGTATAGTTCTGCAAGCTCCCCATGCATTCCTATATGGGCTGTGGCTGAAAATTATCGTTTTGAACCAGGTTTTGTTGAGGTAAATGCTACGTAAGGGTATTCTTGGCATTGTTGAGAAACTACACTGTTCTTCAAATGTGTGGTGATTAATTTTGGCAGTTGAAGAAACTGGGGATATGATGAACAAGAGCCTCGTCTACCATACGTGGAAGGTGCTCGTGCCGTTGCTGTTCTTGAGGCAATGCTTTAAAACTTTTGGTAAGTATGATCTAATACATCAAGAGACCACCAAAGCTTTGATGAATAAAATTTATGAATACATTATTTGTAAACAGTCCTATATATTATCGAGAGCTTTCTTAAGTTTATAAAATAATTACAATAAGAATTTCAAACAGATTAAAAGATCTAAGTAAAAGGCATCAAAAGCAAGCACATGAATAAATTAGAGAAACAAAAAGAACACTCCAAAGGATAGGCTGAGATGCATTCAACTCATCAAAGCATGTGCTCAAATCCTCCACCTTGATGACTTGGGACTCGACCAACTCCAACATTGTGAACCAACTGTTGCAGCCACCTCCTCGCGATTTGATCCTCCTGAAAAGAAACACAACTCCAACTTTTAACTAAGCCATTTCATACACGAACAAGTTCAAAATATAGCAATGACTTACGCGAAGACAATTGCTGAAGGTTCCATCTCGTAGAGAGTCAGGGAGACAGCTTCCGAGTGCAGCACAAGCCCTAAACAACACTCAAGTGAGCCAAGAGAAACTAATGTGATATATTAATCTCTGAGTAAGGTTGTTTTGAGCTAAAACAAACCTTGGGTTGTCTGATAAACGGAGGTAACAACGAATGATATGCTTAAGAAGGCGTGGAGAAGGCTGCTCCACTAGTGACTGAACCATATTGCCCAAAACTCGACCAACAGCAAAAAAACGCTCTGCTGTTGTGCAGATGTAATCCATCCCCACATCATCTAACAAGATCTTCTGAACTATGAATGTCGCAACCTAACAGCATGTTAATTAACAAGGCGTTAGTTAATGCACATTTTCCACGAGTTCTATGAAACTTAACAATCCTAGCCTAGAGCATTCTCATACAGTTCAGTAAATAGATAGAAGAAGAGCTGAGACTCAATTTTGGGTAGAGAGTTTAAAAATGGGACCAGCAGCCATTTACATCTCAGATGAGTTTTGTGATTTTCAAAAAGTAGAAGGAAAAACTCGAATGAGAGTATATATATAACTGCGCAAAAAATGTTATGGTAAGATAAGAGGCTTACGGTTTTGGACAGCTCACTCCCCATCTCCATGGTGCGAAGGCAGAGAGGAATAATTTCCGTTGAAAGAAGGAAGCTAATGACCTCTGTATCATCAACCTGGTGTAGAGAGGTGAAAGAAGGATGCCAATGACCTTTCTTATTTCATACACTAACAGAAGGGGAAAGGGAGGGGATGGGTTTACCTTGACAAGAGCACCAATGACACCTAGGCTAGTAAGGCGCAAGTACTCAAAAGGTCTAGACTTACTCGTTGTATTAAGGAAGGGGTAAAGGTAGAGTGGGATGTGAGCTGCAAATAAAGAACAAACAAGGTATAACAACAAACTCATCAATAAACACGTGCATAAAAACTGAACCATAGAAAGAGATAACCACCAACCATGATAGACATCCCCAATGGTACAAAAACATTAAAATGCATAGCCCAATTAAAAGAAGGAAAACATTACCCTTGAGAAACAACATTCTCGTGTCGGAATGAGATGCCACACACTGCAGAGTGAGATAAGGCAAGACGAATTGTATAAGATTAGGCAAATAGATGAAACATGAAATGTAACAGAATCATTTGACCTGAAGAAGGGCAAGTGAATTGCAAACACGGTTGGACTGAGCAGGAGTCAGATTCGGAGGTGCAAGAACAGAGTAGATCGAAACTATCTCCTGCAATCAAGTGTAGATGAAAACTTTCAGTAGACACTCTTACCAAAGAAAATGTATTGTATTCATACCTGTAATAAGGCAGCAATGGTTCCAAAAGAGTTCCACAAGAGAGGCGCCAAATCCTGAAACAGTTCTCTTTTCTACAAAAAAGAACAACAATAACTGATTCAGACAATGAGATTGTCAAAAGCATAATGCGATGTCGGTAGAAATAGAAACCCTAAGCTATTGTTCTCCAATCAGACCAAACAAACAAAAATAAAGACAACCCATACGAAGTGAAAGCAAATGTGAGATTAAAAGGGAGAACCTTGGAAAGCTCGAGGAGAGCATTCTCTCGGAGTTCGGGATTGCTGAGATCGAGAACCAACTGCTCCGCGGAGGCCAAGTTCCGATCTTTGTTCGCCGGAGCTCCGGCAGAATTGCTGGGACCACCGAAAGGAGTGCCCATTGAGAGAGATGGAGGTAGATTCGCCATTTTGTTCCAACCAGATTCGATTAACTTTGTTTAGTTTTTTCTAGTAACTAGCTTTAGTCTAAATCTCCTCTTCCTCCTTTTTCTCGAGTTTGAACCATTCGGTCTCTTTCTTCTTTCTCACTGAAATTTGGAAATGACAATTACGCCCTTTCCCTAAGTTTTCTTGTTTTTTTTTTGTTATAATTTTATAATACCAAATTAAGTTTTTAGTTTAATTATTATATCCATAAATTAATATATATATAAATTAATCAAAAATTATAGTTTTGGTGTAGTCCCAACATTATTTGTTTATAGAAGTTTCACTATATGATGTTTTAGTTTTTTCCTTATATACAAATTCATGATGTTCTATTTATAATTAATGCAATTTACTTTAAAAATAAAATATAAATCAAAATGTAGAAATGTAAGTGATTTTATTTTAGGGCAAATCTCCAAAATAGCACCTTTCTAAGTTTATATCACAAAAATAGCACTCAAAAACTAAAATGACCAAAATAGCATTTATCTTTTGAAAAATTTAAATTTTTTTATTTTTCAAAATTTGAAATTTTATTCCCAAAACCTCACTTCTCAACTCTAAACCCTAAAACCTAAACTCTAAAACCTAAACCCTAAACTCTAAACCCTAAACCCCACCCCTTGAGTGCTATTTTTGTGACTTTTGACTTTGAGTGCTAGTTTGGGAATAAAAACTTGATTTAGTGCTATTTTGGTCTTTTTCTCTTTATTTTATTAGGAATCAAATAAAACTTTAAACTAACTAAAAGTAAAACTAAAAAGTAATAGACAAAAGTAAATATTTAATTTGTTTAATATATGTGAACAATCTTAAACATCATACATTTGTATTCAAAGGGAATATGTCTTAGTGTTTTTTTAATTATCCATGGGTATTCTAGCCTCCACCGAAGTGGATCTAGAGTAGCCACATGTTAACAATCTACGTTATCGGTCCACATCGATCCTTTATCCATGGTGATGCCAAAATTTTAATTCTCTAATGGTCAGGATTCGGACCCAGCTGTTTTTATCGTATTGAGCTTCACCCTCAAGATAAGATCCGATTTTATGGTATAATTAGAGTAAAATAAAGTATGTGAATTTTTTGGCCTAGTAACTCTAATTTTACTCGTGTTATCATGTTGCGAAGGCCGTTTAGGAGAGATATATTATAGAGTTTGTAGGAAGGCTAAAGCTTCGGGTAAGAAGATGGTTTGATTTGGTCTACGCCTGTGTTGTAAAAGACAGTTGAGAGCTTTTATGTCTGAACACATAGACTCTGTGTGTATTCTCATGGTTTATCAGTGCATTAACAAGAAAAGATTTTATGACATTTGTAAGAAAAATTGCGTATGTTGAGTAACGCAATGGGCCGAAGACCCAGTTGAACATGAAATGAGTTAGTATTCAGTTGTATTTTGCCATTGTCCAGGAGCTCATCCTTTTCATGAGTTAATTGATTAAAAGGTCTTATAAAACACATTCTGAATTTTATAAGTTAAAGAAACACATGACTTTGTTTAGATATCAAGTTTTCGTTTCTTTTATTAATAAGATATCAGGATTTAAAAAGTTAAATTTCTAGAAGTTAGAGACTGAGCTTTTTGTACCTTTTTGGACAAAGAACTTATTGTACCTTTTTATAGAATTTTATTAAACTTCTTTAGAAAATAGACTGTCTATATAAAAATATTATTTTTTAGAAAATAGACTATTTCTATATAAAAATGCCATCTTCAAGTTATTTATTGTATAAAGAATAATGCAGGACATTTTAAATGCAGATTCGACTGTAACTTTTTTCTCATTCAACACATTTTTTGCAGATCAAAAACAAATGATTAAAAAATAAAAAATCGGCATGCAGATTTAAATTGCACATAAATGTTTTGATCTGCAACTAAGGAAGAAAAAGAGGTTGTACACTTACAGATCAATAATATAAATTTATTTATATTGGCTATTATTTATTAATATATAGTCTACTTTACTAATTCATGTTATTCACATTGAAACTTAGGCTTCGAATGGTAAGCAGATCAAGAAAACGCAGATCAAACCCAAAACGCAGATCAAGCAAAATAAATGCAGATCAAACAGAATAAATGCAGATCATGCAGAACAAATGCAGATCTAACTGGTTAAGCTAGTTTATTGAATTAGCGTATTTAACCAAATCTTAAAAATAAATTTGCAAATTAAATATCTAAAAAAATACAAATTCTTATCAATTATTATTTTTTATTAATTGAATAACTACAAAAAAGATTAAACATTATATAAAAGGTAAACACAATTAAAACAAAAAAAACAGTAAAAAAATATCACTCTAATAAATATATTGAAACTTAAAAATTATATAAAATTCATTAAATGATAAAGAGTATTACTTGTCCCTTTAATTATTTTTATAGTACAAATAAGATCCAAAGACGTTAATTAGGGTTGGAGATAAAATCATTTTCCTGAATTTTGAACCGAACCCGAACCAATAAACTGACTCGTACCAAGTTTAAAATGTAAAATAACAAATACCTGGATGTGTTTTGTAGGGTGTTATAAAACATATCCAAAGCGAAAGTGTTATTAAACCGAACCTCAACGGGTGAAAAATATCAGAAAAATTGATCTAAATGTCCAAATTTATATAGAATATAAATATTATAAAATAAATATATACTTAACATATTAAATTTTCTATTTATTTTGCTATGATATATATCAATAAATATTTAAAATTTAAATAAGTATCTTAAATACTTCATTCTATGCAAATAACTATATATGTTTTATGTTTTTCTTTTAAACTTTAGATTTTATTTTGGGTATATCCGAACTGATTTAATATAATCTGAATCCTAAAATTCTTTTTCATATCATTTTCCTCAGCCATAAAAATAATATTATTTTACTTATGTTAAATATTATCAATTATAAAAAAAAATAAACTATAACATATATGTTTCCTTAACTATACATTATATAATTATTTAGTATAAACATATATTCTTAGATTATATAAAAAATAATATACATGAGTATTTATTATTAAAAATTATATAAAATTGTGAATATGTAATCTACATATTCATAATTTTCTATTAAAATATTTATAGAATATATAAAATATGCTTATAAAATTCGTTTAAAAAAAACTACTAATAAAATGAAAAGATGGAACAATATATTAAATGTACTTTTGAAATGAAATATTATGTGAATTCAAAAGTGAAAGAAATAAATTAAATGAATATATTTATTGGTAGAACGAAAAGAAAAAGAAAAAAAACAAAACAAAAGACAAATGATTCTCATTGGCCCTCAGCATGTTTTTGGTGTCTTTCCCTTTCTCTCCCGCAGATCATTAAATCAATGACCAAATTTATTCTGCATGCAGATTTTCAAATTTTCTTTTGTTCTGCATTTGAAAAATTGAATAGAAAAAAAATTGCAGTTCAATCTGCATTGGTAATGGTCTGCATATGTACTGCATTTGGACTGTGTTACATTCATAGCCTAAATAACTAAATCTTTAAAACAAAATTTAATAATTTTGTTTTATAAATAATTTATTTTATAGAATTTAAATAATTTTATAAAACATTTACTTAAAAGTATATATTCAACATATTCATATTTTTATATATTATGTTTGCAATAACTAGATATATATATATATATATTATTTTTGTATTATCTATTTTCTTTGCTTTACTAAAAATCATTTATAATATTTACATTGATAGAAAACATATATATTATATTATATTTTATTTTTATTCTTGTTATGAGTAATATAATTAAAATAATTAATAATTTTTATAAATTTTTATTTTCTAATATTTTGTAAAACTTATTCTAATGAATATATCTATGATGTTTGGTAATTTAAATTTCATTATTAATAAAAAAGAATTTGTATATTTGGTTTATATATTTTAATTATTATTTTCTAACATTTAATAGAATATGATAATTTAGTAAGTTTAGTTGATAAATAAAGATACAATTGTTTTGAATAGTGTTTGAGAACCAGACTGGACTGGCCGGTCAAACTGTAACTCATCCATCTTCATGTTTCGGATTGCTCTAAAAATCGAATTTGAATTAAACCTTCAAATCTCGTAAAAACCGATAAAACCTGTAATTTGGACTATAAAAATAATTAAATGGAAAAGGAATACTCTTTGTCATTTTAATGAATTTTATATAATTTTTAAGTTTTAATATATTTATTAGAATTATTTTTTTTTGTTTATGATTTTTTTGTTATAATTGTGTTTAACTTTTATATAATGTTTAAACTTTCTTTGCATTTATTAAATTAATAAAAAATAATTGATAAGAATTTGGATTTTTGTTTTAGATTTAATTTACAAAATTATTTTTAACATTTGGTTAAATACACTAATTCGATAAATTAGCTTAACCAATTAGATTTACATTTGTTCTACATGATTTGTTTGATATGTATTTGTTTTGCTTAGTCTGCGTAATGGGTTTGATCTGCGTGCCATTCAAATCCAATTTGTGAGCTGTAAGGGCATCTCCAACCATTAACTCTATTTTAGTGTCAAAACTACACTATTTTAGTGTAATTTCAACACTAAAACCAAGGTCTTCTCCAACCATAAAACTAAATTTCACACTAAAATTATTTTATAATATTATATGTATTAAGTTTTTTATTTATCATTTATTTAATTGAATGTTTTAGTAATAATATAAGTGAATAGTGTTTTAGTGAGATGAATAGTGTTTTAGTGTGGTGAATAGTGTCACACCAAATTTGGTGTCAAATTTTAGTGTTACACTAAAGTAGTGTGATTTTTGCAGTTCCATTGGAGAGGATTTGGTGCAAAAATCACACTAAAATAGTATTTTGCAGTCCCATTGGAAATGGTTATCCATCAACTCTTTGGAGTTCGTGGATGATTACTAAGGACATCTCCAATCATTAACTCTATTTTAGTGTCAAAATTACACTATTTTAGTGTAATTTCAACACTAAAATCAAGGTCTTCTCCAACCACAACACTAAATTTTACACTAAAACTATTTTATAATATTATATGTATTAAGTTTTTTATTTATCATTTATTTAATTGAATGTTTTAGTAATAAAATAAGTGAATAGTGTTTTAGTGAGATGAATAGTATTTTAGTGTAGTGAATAGTGTCACACCAAATTTGGTGTTAAATTTTAGTGTTATACTAAAATAGTATGATTTTTGCAGTTCCATTGGAGAGGATTTGGTGCAAAAATCACACTAAAATAGTGTTTTGCAGTCCCATTGGAGATGACCTAATCAGAAGCAATAATTGTAATTTTCCTGACATGTAATAACACCCGCAACAACCTGACCTACCAACTATGATAAACTTAACAAGTATAATAAACAGTGGTAAGAGGAGAAACTGGAATAAAATGTGAACTTGTTGGTCTTAGATGCGAGGCTTGTCAAACACTAAGCTGTTATTTGTTTGGATAGACAAAAATAGGGCCATGTCTTAGGCTTTATTAGAAAACTCAGAGCTGAATTAGTAGTCGGCATTGTATTTGGTTAGGTCTCGGTCCAAATATCTCTAGATTAAAAATAGAAAAAAAAATAGTCAAAGATATTTGTGATCTGGCAACAACCACCGGATTCAAACATGAGTATTAAATCCTTTTTCGACATATTCCTAATTAATAACATGTCTTTATTTGAGGTATTTATGGTAGGGTTCTTATCATAATATAAAACTGTTTTTTAACTTTTAATTAAGAAAAATTAAGAATTGACTTTTAAATAAAAATTTTAAAAAACAGTTTATAGTTTTTTTAGTTAAAGTTAAGAGATGGTTATTATATCACATGAAAAACTCTACTCTAAGAATCCATGATAAACATGACCTCATATTTTATCATTTATCAATACCAAGAACAAAAGATGTCTCGTTGTAATTTTGTTTCATGCACCCGTCGTTTAATACAAAACCGTCGGTGCTGAATTAGATGCAGACTAACTTGCGATTAATAATGTAAATTATGTAATATATAGCCATTCGTTAGTCACAATGAAAATTATGTAATAGTAAAATGATTGGAATGAGCCGTAGCTTTATATTTTTTACTGTAGAATTTGAGCTGTAGATTTATTTGATGTAGATTATTTTACTGTAGTTTTGTAAAGCACTATTTTTTTGTTTTTAAAATAAAGTTTTCTACAGTCATATTTTAATTTTGTAGAAACTTTTTTTGTGAACTTTTTTCTAAAAAAAAAATTAATTAATTGATATATATGGTTTTAGACTAAATTTTGGCTGTCTAGAACATCTACCACCCAACCAATCACCATCGTAATACATAACCATTCGTTTCTATCCTGTAATCCCAATCTTAGCCAAAGGCAAAACCTCAATAATTCATTTATTCACAATATCAAATATTGTCAACGTGACTACAATTATTTGCGACTCGAAGACAAGCGTATAAAACGATTAAAATGCAAAGGATATCACTACGTGGCGTCTTGTAGGTGAAGCTTATCCGAACCGGCAAGTCGCATCGGAAAATCTAATCGTAGCTTCAATTATTTGCATGGGAACTCTCCCCCACTTTCAGTTTCTGTCTCTTTTCTTAATTTGTCTGCATGCTTTTCTATTAATATCTCATGAAAGTGCTTCATATTGTAATTCATGTATGCGTGTGTTTTCTACATATTTGCGTCCATATAATTGCTATAACCCATGGGCTATAAGTATAACTAGTGTTTTAAACCATTTAATCCCATGTTTCAGTAAACAAACCCATGTGTTAAAAAGTTATACACTTTCCAGTTAGGAAAGTAAATATTTCCAAAGATTATTTATTATTTTTATTAATTAAATTTAGTATATTATTAGCATGTGGGAAAATATAAAAAACTATCTTTCAGTAATGAAAATTGAAAATGAAGAGAATATCAAATATGATTTAATTTTAAAATCGTTTTGTAGTATTCATTCCATGAATTAGACATTTGTATTTGTTGTTGACTACTTTATTAGTGTAGAATTTTCATGATTAATGAAGATTACACGAACACACCACTACCATTGTAAATGTCTAATCATATACTCACAAAATCGAATTACTATTTGAATAACTTGTGCGGAAAAAGACATCTACAGAAAAAGCCATGCATTGTCATTTTTCTCAGTTTATCAATATTATTTTTAAATCCCTTTTTATTATTATTCGCTATTTATATGCCATAAGACGTTTATCTTCTACACTCACCATCATCACAAAACGATGAAACTCAATGTCGTCGTATCACTCCTTCTCCTTCTAATCTCAACCGCCACGTGTTGTCCGCCGTCAGACCTCCGTGCACTCCTAGCTTTCCGTTCAGCACTCCACGAGCCATACCTCGGCATTTTCAACTCATGGACCGGCCAAGACTGCTGCCACAACTGGTACGGCGTTAGCTGCGACGCCGTCACTCACCGAGTCGCCGACATCAACCTCCGCGGCGAGTCAGAAGACCCAATCTTCGAGCGAGCTCACCGAACCGGTTACATGACCGGCCGCATCTCTCCGGCGATATGCGACCTCGCTCGCCTCTCCGCCTTAACAATCGCCGACTGGAAAGGCATCTCCGGCGACATCCCCAAATGCATCACGCGCCTCTCTTTCCTCCGTACTATAGACCTCATCGGAAACCAAATCTCCGGCGAGATTCCGAACGACATCGGGAGATTAAACCGGTTAGCTGTTTTAAACGTCGCGGATAACCGGATATCCGGTTCGATTCCGAAATCGCTAACCAACCTCTCCAGCTTAATGCACTTGGACCTCCGTAACAACTTAATAACCGGTTTAATTCCAACTGATTTCGGCCGGTTAACAATGCTTAGCCGCGCGTTACTAAGCGGTAACCGAATAACCGGTCGGATCCCCGAGTCTTTAACCAAGATTTACCGGTTAGCTGACGTTGATCTCTCCGGTAACCAATTATACGGTACAATCCCACCGTCTCTAGGCCGTATGTCGGTTCTCGCGACGCTTAACCTCGACGGGAACAAAATCTCCGGCGAGATACCTCAAACTCTGATGACGTCATCGGTGATGAACTTGAATTTGAGCAGGAACTTGTTGCAAGGGAAGATACCAGAAGGGTTCGGACCAAGGTCTTACTTCACTGTTCTTGATTTGTCGTATAACAATCTCAAGGGACCAATCCCGAGTTCGATATCTGGTGCGTCGTTTATTGGTCATTTGGATCTTAGCCATAACCATCTCTGTGGGAAGATCCCGGTGGGGTCGCCGTTTGACCACCTTGAAGCGGCGTCGTTTATGTTTAACGACTGTCTTTGCGGCAAACCCTTGAAGGCTTGTTTAAAAAATTGAGTCTGTAAATTTTCTTTGTTTAGAGGTTACTTACCATATTTCTATAATTCTATGATTATGCGTTTTAGAAAACGTATTAGTGTGCTCAGCTCTGAGTGTGCAGTGTGCTGCGTTATGTGGTGTATGATGAATTATTATCACGACCGGCTCTACTTAAAACTTTTGTAAGTTATATCCGTAACATACAAAAAATATAATTTAGACATCATATCTAATGTACGAACGTTAAACTTTTATAATTAAATCGATTACAAAATACAAATAGATAGCATCAGGCAGGTAAGATCATTATTTATTAAAACAAGTAAACTAAAACGATTCTTTGGAAAAAAGTGAAAACGATTCTTATTTTCTTTTCCATTTTTATCATTTGCTTGGATGAAATTTTATTTTTGAAAGACCACTTAAAAATGGCGTTCAAAGAAAAAAAAGAAAGACTAGTTATAAATAAATAGCATTTTACCAGAGGTGACAAGAGTCAAAACTGGGAATATCCAGAATATGGTATCTATATCGAGTTACCGACATACCACACCACACGGATACGGTTCCATACCTTTAAGAGTCATGGCAAATGTATTTTCATACATATTATATACTATAAGTACACATAACAATGAATGAATTCACTAGGGTGTTTCAAAAAAAAAATCAAGTTAGTTTTTGAACATTTACTCTAGACCTAGAGATATATTTAATGCGAGAAAAGTACTAATTACATGAAGAAGAAAAAGGAAAAATAAAGATAAAAACATTAATAGAAAGTGGCGTGGGATAATAAATAATGAAGGTAGTAAATGGGCAGAAGCATTGCACGTGAAACTCTGTAAGCATTTTGCGGTGAGTGTGACCTCAGGACCTGTCGCTGCTTCACTATGGGTCTATTCTGTCACTTGCATTCACCTCTTATTGTCTCAATATTTATTTAATACTAGGTGGACCGCCCGTACGCATGTACGGATATTAATATTAATATTAAATTGATAATTACATATTTACAACTATATAATACTTATGTTACATGTATATAGTTAATATAAAAGATTTAATGTTACATGTTAAAATTTATAATATGTTCATATGAACAAAGAATACATTAGAATGTTTAGAAAACTATCACATTAAACATTAATCTTAAAACATCAGAAAAATATAATTGAGAAAAACAAATATTTCACACATAACTCCAATAAAAAAAATCAGCCATGAAATATTAAAAAGAGATTTGAATTACCTGAGATTTATTATCATTGGTTTCATTGTAACAGCAGAGATGATTTACGGTTTCCTTATCTAAGCCTTGAGTCAGAAAATAGGTAATTCTAACAAAAATATTTAAAAATGTAAAAAATCCCAAAAAGATAACAAATTATATAATTGATAGGACAACACCAATAAGTTTTAAAGTTTTTAAAAAGCTTTGAGATTACCTTTGCCTCTCAGATGTATCGAAGAGGATCACGCACAATAAATAAATTGTACTTGATTAGCATACACATCTTATATTATATTCTTGATAAGTAATATAACTTTATAAAAAAAAATTACCTTTTTCAAAAGGGATGATCAGTTCATGGATAAACATAGTCGTCTATTTTTGTTAATTGAATCACTACTGATGCAAAAATATAGATAGAGATACAACATGTAAAGGAACATAACAAAAATAAACGGAGAAGAAGAATCCTCCATAAAATTACCAGTAATGGTGTTCCCGTCTATAAGTTACTTATTGATTATCATACACCTCCGCAAGATCACAAAAGTAGAATTTAAATTAGAACGATCAAAAACATATGAAACTTAAAAGATAGATGCGTGAAACTAATGGAAATGTCGTGATATTTATATAGCAAATTAGTTTAAGTTTCTAAATGACCTAGTTTTCAAAAGAAGCTATGAGATAATATCCTCTAATAAATTTTAATTCAGCTATGAGATAGAATATCTTCTAATAAATTTTTTAAAATATTATGATTATAATATATGCATATTTTTGGTAGTTCAAATCTTGCTATATATATATATTTAAATATTAAATGCATGATATTAGGAAAGAAGACATCTCGTCAGTTGATTGCAATTGGTTTTTGATAAAACAAATCCCACTATAAAGATTTAAATAATAGATAATAAGGAAAGAATAATGAATTTTAACGTTAATATCCCTCAACTAAGTTTGTTTTGGGTAAAAACCTTCAAACTAAGTATTTTACGAAAAACTCTCTAAACTAATTTTATTTAATGAATTAAACTCGAACATGTCATAATTACTATTACTACCAGTAAATCTTTAGTTTAGGGGTTTCTACACTAAGTAAACATAGTCTAGGAATTTTACCATTAAAAATGAAAAAATACAAAATATTATGATAGGAGGATAAATTTTAAAAATGCATTTTAAAAATTAATGTATAAGCTTCTATAAATAACTTAGAACCTCTTATAATAATTTTAAACGTCTGATTTTTATAAATGTATTTATAATTTTATAAATGATTTATAAAGCATGCATTGAATTATTAGACATTAATAGTTATTATAATACTTTATATACAAATATGATTCTTTCTATACAAATATAAAATCATTATATCAATTCAAATAAACACTTTTGTTTATTATTTTATGTAATTAATAAATATATAAAAAATTGATCGCAGTATTACTCTTTCATAGTTTCAACAATTAGTTAACATAAATAATTATTTCTAATATCCTTTATATATTAAAAGAGAAGCATTGTAATAAATGCATTCACATTATAATAGACACGTGTCAGCCTCACAATGATTTGATAATAAATATGCTAACGCGTTCATACTATACTCATAAATATGTTCACACTATATACTTTTTATTTTTTATTAATATAAAACTCACATATATGATTCCAATAAAACTCTCGAGTTTTTGGTTCAAATAAAAATAGATAACGAATCAAAAACCAAACTATATATATTATTTTTATTGTTTACAGATAAAGTTGAGCAAAATATTCATAAATTTTAATTCGATTCGTTATCTTTTCTGATTTGAACAAAAAAATCTGGATATCCGTAACTCTACGAAACAATCAAATACTAAAATACAATATCCAAAAAAGAAGCAAATCACAAATACCAATATTTTTAGGAACAAATATCTAATTCGAACTATTATATGCATATATATATACATATATGTAAATAATTATATATATATATGTTATATATATATATTATACTTGATATCAGTTTTACAATATTTTTATGAATTAAATTTATTATATTAGGTACTAGAATTTAAAAAGTTAAATATTGTTTTATTTTTGTAATAAAATGTTATCGTTAAATTTTTCAATTATTTAAATTTTTTTAATTTTATTTACGGATCAAATCGGATATTCTTCAAAATTTTAAAATATTTCGGATATCCGAGTCACCGAATATCTAGGTGGCTAAACATCAAATCGATACAAATGCTTCTAAATACCCAGATATTCGATATGTGTCCACCCCTATTTACAAATACAATTTTATTTTCTTTATATGAAAAAATGACTAATGTCAAGGTCTTTTTATTTTAAATTAATTTTAATTTTTTTTTCATGTATTATTTTGAAAAAAATGTCATTTAATATTAATTAACAATATCTTTATATATTTCGCAATTATTTTTATATATTTTTTACATACACATACATATGCACCTTGATGTGAACACTCTGTAACTAAGCATTTACCACAACTGAAGAATCTAATTTTTTGAAAGTTGAAATATTTTTCTTAATGCTTCTTTCACAATAGACCAAATTGTAGTGAAATGATTTGTCTTAATAACTTTCTTTTATTTTTCTTAAACTATTATCTGTTTTGAAACTATTGATTCGATATGACGAATATTTAAAATTCATAACATGAAAATAAACAAATAATATTAATTTCTGGTTTTTATCAATAGATTAAAAACCAAAAAAAAAACTTAAAACCGAACTAATATCCAGATTAAACAGATTTAATGTCTTTTTATTAAAAATAACGAAACTAATAATCACATTTCGCGCAAGGCGCGGGTTATTACCTAATTATGTAGATTATTTGGAAAGTAGTATTAAATTATCATTTCCTTTTAGATATAATTATAATAAATAAAATTAAAAATCATCGGTCAATCAAATTATAACAATTTGAAGAGTTTATTTATGATCAACACGTAATAAAAAATCACGTATGTGACTTATCAATCAATATATATTAGGATTTATATTTTTATAAATAATTTATAACACTATATAAATAATTTAAAATTCTGATAAATTTATTCTGTAAACGATAAATAATTTTAAAATCATATTAATAAACATGTTTAGATTTTTTAATATTTAAAATAGTTATTATATAATTATATTTGAATACAATTCATCAAGTAGAGTATAAAACTATTATAATTATCTTATATAAAAATTCGTTCATTATATTTATAATTTACCTATAAGCGACACGTCACGAGAACTTACTAAAGTGACTTTTCTTTTAATATATAGGGGGTTTTATGTATTTTT
This sequence comes from Brassica napus, assembly GCF_020379485.1. Classification (NCBI taxonomy): domain Eukaryota; kingdom Viridiplantae; phylum Streptophyta; class Magnoliopsida; order Brassicales; family Brassicaceae; genus Brassica; species Brassica napus. The sequence continues at coordinate 23,487,240 of NC_063434.1, read as the reverse complement.
GTAGAAATTATAATATGTATTGGGATCTTATGAGTCCAAAATAGTTGGGCCTGTGGATGATCCAGATTTGGGCTTCGCCTCGATACAATGATACAAGAAAACTCTATCAGCTAGTAAATATACATAGTCATAAAATTGTTCTTTGCTTACCGTTATAATATGTTTTGAGAGTTAGCTTCTAAATTACAAATTGTTTTTTTTACTTTATTTAGAAGTACAAAGCCGATGAACATGAGCACACATTTGAATCTAAAACAAGTAGCAAGTTTTGATGAAGCATCAGTTTGATTTACAGATTTTTGATGAAACACAATTTTCGTTTGCAAGAATTTTGGTACCTATTGCAGATGCAGCCACATACTAGAATGGTCAACAAAAACAGATATTGTTTATCTCAGACTAAATAGTACGTTTTGATTGATATCTTTGAATTTGATTATAAATTTAGAACTTCATTGTTCTATTATATCCCAATAATAAACACATTCACATATATATATATTCCATTAATATAATTTACAGAAACATTACAAAGAACTCAACATGATGGTAGAGAAGAAAACAAATTCATTGACTTTCTCATAATGCAAAAAAGAAAAGAATGCAATAGTGAATATATAGTACATTTTTACTGATCTAAAATTTAATTATGAATTCAAAACCTCACGACTCTATTGCATTCACTTATAAACATTAACCAATAATTCAAAACATATATTCTTCAAATATTTAACCAGTTATCGAGTATTATATATAATGCTTCCTGAAAACACATACATAGTAAGTGAATGCAAAGATCTTCCGTTTGACTTTAAAGGAAATAAAAGTAAAGATCAAGTCTGGTGAATGTAAATACCAAATTAAGAAAATCACACTTTATTTCCATCAAATTCATCATATCTATCATTGTTGTTTGGTTCTTCTTTTTTTTCTTTCTCAGTTCTGATTTTTAAAGAATAGTATATACTATATTATTTCTTTCTATTTATAACTGATTGATATTGTTACTGTATAGATTGAGCAGGTTGGATTACTTGGATGAATGAGTTTGTAGAGAGAAGAAAGTCTGTATTTGTGACAAATTATCACATCAACTTAGCTAATTATTACATAGTTAACTGATGAGTATTTCCACTCCAAATACACCAAGAGATTTTTTTTTCCTGCTTTTAGCTTTGTTAGTGGCTTTGGTCATAGCCAATACTTTATTTTAGACAAACAACACACCCTAGACTAGTGTCAACTACCAACTTAAACCATGGCTAAACACGCCTAGTTATCATTTCGGCCTAAACTTAAACTGTAAATCAGTCACTAACAACAAAGTCTAATAAGTATCGTTTAGAAAACAATTGATAATACTGAATACTTAGTGTCATGTTGACCAAAAAAAACACCTGATAGTTAAGATTAAACAGGTTTTTTTATTTGTTTCTAAAGTAGTAATAATGGCTATCAATTTTTATCAATTTTGCAATGGTAGCCAATCTAAATTCAAGAAAAGAAAAAAAAAAACAGAGGAACAAAAAGAAAAAAACACCCGACCAAACATCAAAAGGACACAAACAACCATTGTACTTGAAAATATCTCAGACCTATGAAATCAGACTGCAGTCAGCAATCATCACGGGCCTGGAAAGCTTGTCCCTAACATGTTCCTTTGAAATGATCCTGACCACATCCAATCCTTCAACAACTTGGCCAAACACGACGTGTACATCGTCAAGTTCCCGGTTCTCCGTCAAACAGATCATAAACTGAGATTCGTTGGTGTCAGGACCACGGTTGTTCATGGAGATGATACCCGGACTGGTGTGCTACTTTTTGATGAAGTTCTCATCCTCAGAAAATTTGGGGTGGTTCAAATGCTTTTTAATAAAAAAAATTCAAAAACGTTTGGATACTTTTAATAGACTTTTGAAGTGTATAGATATATTTAGATATGTGTATATAAAATTAACATAAATTTTTTATGTATTTGGATATTCATTTGATTCTCTGTTTGTTTCGCTTTGATTATTTTGGATATAGAAATATAATAAACATTCAGATATTTGAGGGTTTTAGTTTAGATCCGGTTTAAAATATTTCAGTTTTATTTCGGTTTGGGTCTTCAATTCTGTTTTTTCCTAGACCTATTACGAACTATAATATCTATCATCTGCATAAATACCTATTCGGCTCTAGTTACTTTATTTTAGGCAAACGGAACATGAGAACAAGAATCTCTTAGAAATCAATGACTAAGGTCAAATTCTAATAAGAATTTCTTAAAGGAAAAACATGATAAAATACGGTTGCACAGAGTTTTTAATATGTTTCTGCAATAGCAAACATGATATCATTATTCAATGGTAGCCAATCAAAATTCAAGAAAAAAAAACAGAGTAACAAAATTAAAAACGCACCAAACATCAAAACAAGCAACCATTGTACTTGAAAATATCTCAGATCTATGAAATCTGACCGCAGTCAATCACCACGGGCCTGGAAAGCTTGTCCCTAAGAGGTTCGTTTGAAATGATCCTGACCACATCCAATCCTTCAACAACTTGGCCGAACACGACGTGTACATCGTCGAGTTGCCAGTTCTCCGTCAAACAAATCATAAACTGAGATTGGTTGGTGTCAGGACCACGGTTGTTCATGGAGAGGATACCTGGAACGGTGTGTTTTTGAAGAAGTTCTCATCCTCGAAAAAACTACCGCCGTAGATTGATTCGCCTCCGCATCCTTTCCTTTCGTCATTGAAATCTCCTCCGCCAATCATATAATCGGGGAAAATATGGTGGATGATTGATCCTTTGTAATGGAGTGGCTTACCCTTCTTCCCCATGCCTTTCTCGCCTGTACAGAGGGCGCAGAAATTCTCTGCCGACCGTGGGGTCGTGTCGGCAAAGAGCTCCATCACGATCCGACCAACAGGTTTGCCGCACACAGTCATATCAAGGAAAACCTTAGGGTTAGCCTTTCCTGGAGATGGATATGGAAGTTTAGGGTTTTCAGATTCATATTCCTCCTTAACACCACCAGCTTGAGGTGGCACGGGTAGGCCAACAGGGTTAAGCTTAATTGTGAATCCACCACCAGCCTGAGAATAAACACGGGCTTCATTAACGTATAGTCTACGGTCAATCTGTGGTAGGAGTCCGCCAACAGGGTTAATGTGAAATGTCAACTCACCACGTACTGGAACGGTAAGCCTATAGTCTGCTACTGTTGTGCGAATATTAACTTCCATTTTCGGAGAAGGAATCAGAGAAATATTAGGGTTTATGGGAGGCCTTCGTCGTATGGCACCAAGTGATAAGTATAAAAAGAAGAAAACAAATCGCGCAAAATGATATTCTCTTGATTTTAGGAGGATTGACCGAAGAATTTCGTTTCATTTTATATATATAAATGATGATAAGATCTCGAATTATAGGTGAAAGCACCGTGTCCTAGTGGTAAATGTTTAAAGGCTTATTCTACATTCAGGTATGGGGTTCAAACTTCAAACAACGCAATTTCTACAGGAAGAGGTCTGGGTTTCAATTCCCGGAGAAGGCGAATTATGCAGAAAATTAGAGAAAATGATTAGAAAAGATCTTCAGCATGGTGCAAAGAGTACCATCAGGAATTGATTTCATAGGGCTACTCAAGGTGATGCAGTCACGCGTGAATCTTCATAAGGCAGTTAGAATTGTCGGAAAAAAGATCTGGAATTATAAATTACCAAATCTGGTGGTATTTTATTGCTATGTTTAAAATACTTCTCTACATTTAAAATGGTAAGACCTTCTCCGAAGATTATGTGAGATCAATATTTACATAGGATATATATTTTTCGACTAAGTTGTTAAGATTAACCTAAAATTTTGTTCACAAATAATTTAATTATTTATACAAATTATGAATATACATTTTGGAAATATCATTTAATTAAAGAAGAGGTTTACTTTTCTTTTCGACCTCACTTTAAAACCTAATCGACGTTGTCCTTTGTTAGTCATAAACGATAAAAATATTGAACTTGCAAAGATTTGGTGTGTGAGCTCAGATCTTTTTTATTCATAGTAATTGACAGGGGCTGTCTCAAACTTTATACAGACCCTGTTCAAAAAAAAGACCCTTTTTAATAACTTGAAATAATTTAGTTTTTTTTACTAAATATCATTTTAATATAAATAAATACAACAATTTAATTATTTTATATCTAAATAACACAATTTTCTAGTTTTCAATGCAAAATCATCAAATTTGATCATTCTTCTAGCTTTTTCAGTTTTTTTTACGTTTATTATTCACAATCAGAAATTATAATCTATAAATAAAATAGAATAACAAAATCTGGATAATAGTTAGACAAAAAGCTATATACTCTTTGATTAGGTTATGTACTCTTTTTTTGCTTGTCGACAGAAGTTGTAGGCTATTTTTTTTCCTTTTTTGTGCTTGCTATTTTTTATTTAAAAAACAGTGAAGAAAATATATCTTGTTCTCCCTATTTATTATCACTAATTGAAAATTGTTTCCTAAACATAATCAAATTAAAATACTAACTTTCTATACTACCATTAAATATTCAAACACACATCAACAACTATTTCTTACTTTCCAAAATATATAATTGATATAAATACTAATTACTTCCTAATTTATTGAAATTTAATTTTATATTTATTGGTTATAAATACGAAGACTAAACTTAAAATATAGTTATTCTGAATTTTGTGTAAATATATGATTCTAAATTTATAACTATTACTAAAAAAAAATAATGGACCCTCTAAAATTTTGGACACTGTTCGACCTCTCCACTTGCACGTGCTAAAAGACTTAATGAAAATTAAGCCTCGAGGATTTGTATTTGAGGGGATTGCAATCTTTACCTTTCCAAACCCCCTCCCCCCCCTCCCATTAAAAAAATATATATATATATACTCATTTAATAATCTCGGTGGGAATAAACAGAACTCTATTACATATTAAATTTGGTGTCTTTCTAAAAAGAGAATATTACACCATAGAACAGTTTTAAGTTTTCTATAACACAATAGGAAAGTTCTTGCTACTAGAGCAGTTTTTTCTAACTAAAACCCACTTTCTACTTATATACTAATTAAATAAGCTAACTAACCATAAAGTTAACCAACTAAACTTTTAAAAGGCAAGTGGGTTCTAGCATCTTTCTCTCTCCCTTTTCGATTTTACTCAAATTCTCTTTTTTAAATCTCATACGAGATGCTTTTAATTTTTCAAGTAGCTTCACATCTATATCACTAATCGATAACCCAACGGCGGCGTTCGAATAGGCAAAATGGCAGCGAACAATACTAAGAGGCGTACAATTTGCAGGGAAGAAAATCAAAGAAAAGTAAGAGCAAATTGTTGTCGTAGATACGAATATTGATGAATTTGAGTTCTGGATTCAAGAACTGTGAAACCCTGGATGATGAAAGCTAAAGAAAAATTGATTCTTTTGGTGTTTGTAGTTGACGGATCAAAAACGAGTTACAGTCCGAGAGCTCTAATTCTCCTCCTCCTCTCTGTCCTCAGCTCCTCCGTCCAAGATGCCAATGAGCTAAAAATCCCCAATTTATGCAAAATTTGTAACCCTAAGAAACTTGCGAAAAAGATGACATAATTACGGTTATGCCATTAGTGAATTAATTATTTAAAAAAATCGCGTACACATAGAGATGTGTACATATGTACATTCTAAGTGTACATGTTGATGTTTGTGAAAACCATTAAAATCACCAATATATTATGTACACCACTTTCATCTTTTAGTTAGTGTCTTGTTTCATATTGTCACCTGTTACCAACAAACAACCAATTGGTTGCATTTAGATTGAGCCAAATGACATGTATTCTTGGTGCTTGAAATCCCCTAAAATTTGGATTGACACCTTAAGTACTACAACTACTGAAGGATTAGACTTATCCCACATCAGTAATATTGCAACAACTCTCAAAAATATATTTTACATTATGCAAATGTACATTTCTTAAATAATATGTACACGACATAAATGTACAAAATCGACAAGTACATACATGTATAATATACATATTATCTTTTAACGGATATTTACATGTACACATATTGTTGAGACACATGTTACATGTTCAACATGTTGTAAAATTGTGTACATTCGTTAGTGTACATGTGTAAATTAAAGGTTGGTGGAGTACATGTGTCTAATAAATGTGGTAGTGTACACGACATGGGTGTACAAAATCACAATGTACATTTACAAAATCACATTATACATAAATTTATATGTATACATATATAAGGACAAAAAAAATCAGAATGGACATATGATACATTCCTCTTGTTGGAGAAACAGTTCTTTCTTATTTTGTGAAAAAATTGTATGTACATTCAAACTGTACATGTGATTCGTTGTACATGCGATTCGTTGTACATGTGGATATTGTAATTGTATGTACTACATATCATGTACATATGAATCATTTATTTTTTCATTTTTAATGAGTGGCATTTTCGTAATTCCAACTTCATCTTCCCCAAAATCAATTAGGGTTTTCTGCAATTTCTCTCTATGGCCGCCAGCCATTATTCTCACCTTAATCATCAGTTTTTTTTTTCATTTTTCTTGCTTATTATACTTTTAAACTTGTAGAAATATTATATAAGACACGATTTCAAGCTCTAAATTACTTTTTTCTACAACAAAAACGTAAATCTTGCTTCTTTTTTAATTACTGTCACAGTGCGAGATGGATGAGTTGCAGAGCACGGCGTAGAGGAGGAAGCTTGGTCGTGTTGATCCATGGCGAAGGAGAAGATGAAACACAATTAAGGTTCGTTGAGGTTCATCAGGGTCACAGATGAGCAGAGCCAGACCTTCACGATGAAGAAAAGCTGTGACATATATGACCTGATGCACCATGGAAGTTCTTGAAGAATTGTGTTTTTATTTTATGAAATTAGTCAACTGAAAAAGAAACAAGATCTGAAAAAGATAACACGATTGAAAAAGAGAAAAAAAATAAAAAAAGATGAAAAAGCAATAGGTCCAACAGATTATGCTCTAGTTACAATTTAGTTAGTAATGAATGGAATAGATTAAGAAAAAGTGTCCTAAGAGTTGAAACTGGCTTATAGTGTAATAAAAACTCAGAAACTGTCTCTAAATGTAATTGTCTCTTCTAAAAACCTATATTGACCGCGTGCGAATAGGTTTCTTGGTGGGTGGCGAAGTCTTGGTGTTAATTTAGATAAGCTAGCTATTATTATCAAATGAAAACGAAATAAGAATTATGTAACCTAAAATCTCACTAACATGATTAAAGATGGATGAAAATTAGAAAGAAATATGAAGAGAGCCACATGAAATTATCAGGTTTTACAAATAAAATAAATTTCTGTCTAGGTAATCTCTTGGGTTTCTTGATATATAAAGCATTAGTTTTAGTTGTTTAGAACTACTTTGGGTCCATAACAAAGGTGAAATATAAAAAAAATTTTGGGCTTCCCTAAATGCCTTTTCCATCTTTCAGTCCAGATCTCAGGATCTCAAGTTGGTTCGTCTTTTCATCGGAGAATGCTATGGGCGCTTTTCTGTTTTCCTTTTTAGAGCTTAAGGATCCTTGTGATCCTTGTAAAATTACCTTACAGTTTCAACAATAAATCATAGATGAGAAAAATCTAACAATTTGGGCCTGGTGTAAATGTAAACCAACAACTTGTTAAAAAAGAATCACAACTACACAGGTGTTGTTAGCTGAACCAATATGGGGATAGACATCCTCTAGTGCACCACATACATATCAAACTGAAAAACTGATAAAGCATATGTGAAATTGTGATCCATCCTCATTTTTGTGTATGTATCTTAGAAAGTAGAACCCCAATTTATAATTGTATCAAGCCGATCCATGTATATTGATTTCAGTTTTACCTTGCTTTGATTTATGAAAAAAAATAACTAAACAAAACAGAAAAAGCCGAAAAGATTTTTTTTTATAACTTGGCTAGCAGTCAAGGATCGATTATCCACGGGTGTGAGAATGTGGGCCTGGGGAGTACGAGCCTGAAGAATCAAGAGACCATGTGTTTTTTGCATACTCCTACATGTATGGTTATATGGTTACAGATCGTAGGTTCTTTATTGCGTCTGGCTCCCACACCGGATTGGAATGAGATTATGACTAGGATCCTTAGCCCGAGGCATGATAGAGTTACTTCTATCCTACTGAGATTAGCTTTCCAAGTGACCATTTACTATATATGGCGTGAGAGGAATAAACGAAGGCACACCCAGAAAACTCGACCAGCACAGCAGTTCGCGAAATTGATTGATAAGATCATAAGGCAGACGATATTATCAACCCGCTACCATGAGAAAAGAGGACTACAGGGGTTGCTTCAACGCTGGATTAGCGCCCACTTTGAAAAGTTTTTGTATATAACCATTCTTTATTCCTTGATTATCAATAAATTTAATATTTCATCAAAAAAAAAACGAAAAGATGTCAGAACCAAACACGAAAAATTATTTAGTATTTCAAGTTTATGGACAGAAGTGTTAAAGAGTAGGGTTTTAAAATGTTCTATTTGGGCCATAACAAGATTAATACAAACCAAGATCATTAATTGACCGATAATCAACGATGTGGTTACTGGTTACACCGAGACTGGCTTAAGAGAAAGATTCAAGAGAAACCGTACATGGCCAAAATGATTTATCTTAAATTTAATGATGAGAAAATTACCTAAGATAAGCCCAAAAATATCATCATTAGCTAATATGACTCCTCAAAATTGAAATTACGTAGATAACCTATTTATTTGTTTACTTTTTCACTAATACCAAAATTACCCTACTACAATTTTGAATATTGCTTAAAAATGACTTAATACTAATTCAAAATATTATTTTATTAAGTATTAAAATTTTAATCAAACTACATTTCTATTTTTTTTAACTTACTTTACAGTACACATAATAATTATATTGTTTTTTAAAGAGGTCAATAATAATTATATTGTTTAATCTCACATACTTTACTTTTGCTCCAAATCGAAGTCGTCGTTTATCTCTCTGTAGTTAATCTCACATATTTTACATATTTCATCTGATAAATTCATATGGTGGTTATCAAAAAAAAATTATATATGGTTCATGCAAGTTATTAAAATATATAAAACTAAGCAAACATAATTATATTTAGCCTTATGAATGAGAGGCATATTTGCGTTTACTTAGTTGGCAGACTTGCACAATGTCTATATGTTATTTGTAGACTTCAAATACAAAACATGCCTTATGTTTAGTCGACATAAATACAGAAGACTTTCACGAAGTCTACAAAAACATTTGGATTTAACTAAGGAGGGTCTATTCAACTAAGAGTTTCAGATGATTTATATTAAAATAACAAATTTACTGTTATTTAAACGAGAATTTTAAAAATCACTTTAAAATCCAGTGTTATTAAATTTGTCATTTTATAAAACACTCTGAAATCTACTGTTAGTGGAAAAAAATTAAATTAAAAATTTAGAGTGCTTTAAATATTTTAAGAGTGTTTGAGAGAGATTTCTTAGTTATAATAATGAAAATCTAAATCCCATGAAATTCTAGAATTGTTTAACAAAAATCACACGAAATTATAATATTCACCTAAAATCATCTAAAACTCACTAAAATCAAATTATTTTAGATTTCAGATTTCAGATTCAATACACCCCCTAAGTCTACCTATGATTTGGAGACATAATGTAAGTCCACAAGCTCAAAATTTTGGAAACAGACAGAAATTCGTAGACTTCAAGCTAGTCTACCAAACATCCATAAAACAAGAGTAAGTTTGCGAAATTGATTTCTAGAGTCTACCAAAATATTTTAGATTTCATGACTGTCTACCAAGTATCTGTAGACTTATATTTTGATCTGCCAAAAACTTGTAGATTTTGTTAAAGTCCACTGAATATATGTAAACTAAACATAAATCTGAAAAAGTAGTTCTTAAAGTCTACCACATTTTGAAGATTTGCTAAACGTCGGTTGAATGTTTGCAGACTTAACACAAGTCTACCTATGCATTATGCCAAACCAGAGCCATCTCAAATTAATTCTAGACCATGTTAAAAAATTTTATTAATCGTACATTTTATCAAGTAATTTTAAAATTTAATAACTTTGTCTAACTTTTTTAATTGTAAGTTCTAAATTTAGCATTATATCTAAAATTTTAAAGTTTCTTACCATAATTTATTTATATTTTTTTTTTTAAATTAAATTTTTTATTTTTATATTTCGGGTCATGTTCAACCGCTGCACTTGCGCGTGCTATTAGACGGCAATGTGCCAAACACACACACTTCAAAGTCCTCTGAGCCATTTTTTTTCAAAAACATGACAGACTTTGTGTGTTTATCATCTTCTACGACAACAAATTTTCTCTGTAACATGGATCTCAATAAATCATGAATCATGAAATTGAATGTCTGTTTTTGTTCTTTTATTGCCATCATTTTTTATAAGTAAACTGATGGTAAAATCGAGTTATAGGATAACTATATATGATGGATTTGATCTTTGATGCTTTTCTGTTCTCTTTTTAACAAGTTAGTACTTAAAAATTAAATGGATGAACAAAAAAAAAAAACTATAAACCAACGACATTGATTTTCAAAACAAAAGTTTTCATTTTTTTAAATTAAAATTGTTTTTCTTTTTTAAAAGACTACTGATTGTTTTTAATGTTTGGTTTATTTAAGTTGATTTATTTCCTTTTAGTTAATTTTGTTTTCTAAAAATAAGCTAATTAATGAGAATATATTTGTAATTAAAGTATTTAATATTTGTGGTAAATAAACTCAAGGATAATATTGTAAATTTGTTTTTGAAAACTCGACAAATCTAGATAGGTTATTCTAGCTATATTTCATATTTATAGGGTTATTATAGCAAATGTCCCTTTGGTGATTCATATATTTTAAAAATTGTTGCATTTCTTTCACTGTAACTAGTTACCTTTTTCAGTCATGTGTTTGTTTAAACTAGTTAGAAAAAATTTCCAATACACAAATTTTGTCATGTGTTGTGTTTAAACTCTCTTTAATTACTCAAAAAGAAATCCGGCTAACCTGTGATCCAGACCTCAGTGGAAGTGTTCTGGTGGTGTGATGATTTTAAAAAAAAAATAATGGAGTTGATATATCAGGATCTGACTATAATATCCCATCCTATTTGATTTCTTTGAGATCGATGTTTTCAAATGTGACATATATTTGAAATGTGTAGATCGTTTAGTTTAAACAATTAATTATATCAATTTTAATGGAGATGATTATGAAAGACCCAAGTACATAAATGTAGATATGAATATTATTTTTACATTAAAATATGTATTTATGGTTTTAAGAATAGAATATAAGATTATCTTCTTTAGAATACGCAGTTGTAAAACGCACTATTAAGAAATACAGCCTATTCCATTCGTTTATCTAGTCCTGAAATTCTAAGATATAGACAGTAAGCAATCCCTAGTTTTATCGGATTAATTCTGGGGAATTAATTATTTGCTGTATTTTTCTATTTATTATAGGGTTATCGGCGTAGATGATCATGGGGGTAGCGTACCTTTTCCGGACCCATTGATAGATAAATAAGTATGGTTCTACGTCGATTATATCTTAGAGAACAAAAACGTATTGTTTGACAACAAAATCTTAATAAATTAGAGTACTAGTTGTGATTGTTTGCCCCAAGAATGAAATAATCTTTCATGTGATTCCTTGGTTTTCTACATTCACGAACATCTATATCTTCCTTGTCTTACTTGATTTGTAAATATATTAATGGCAGTAGAAATGTGTAGGAAGTGTCCCTATATCATATTACGGTCTCTTTGGTGAGGAGAATATACTGATTGAAGGAGAGGGTTTAGACTTATGTTAAGTGTAACCCGAATCACGTGAGTCACGTGAGAACTATATGTAAAAGGCTGTGATATAAAGCCTTATCTTCTTCGTCGTTTTCTTTAGAGTAGAGAGAAACTGATCTGAGATTGTAACAGATCATGTAGACGACTGAAAGAGAGAGGAGACCACCATTGTAGACCGATGAGAGCTCAAGTTTGAGTTATTGTAGTGGATTGCTGGCTGTGCCCAGCCCCGGTGATGTATAGCGGCTTCTCCACATTGGAGAAGTGCGGTGAGCACCGGGTAAACAATCTTTGTGTCTTAAGTTTATGCTTGTTCCTTCTTGTTCTTAAATCGATCTCAAATCCAAGTAAATTCAAGCTAAGGAATCCTAACAAGTGGTATCAGAGCCGTGGTTTTCGGCTATTCTTGGATTTGGTGACGACGCGAGCTCGGGCGGAGCTGAATCGGCGTATAAGGGAAGATGATTCACGGGAAAAGAATCTCGTCGGTGTAAAGAGCAAGATCGACACGGAGGAATGAGAACATCAATCGAAGGATATTGGCTTCTCTAATCATCACAAGTCCAAAAGAAGTATCGGATGTGTTATTTCTGAAAATGGCGTTTGTGTGTTGGTGGTAGACGACGACGTCGGACTAGGAGAGAAGAAGAGTCGAAGGATCTTGGATTCTGCAATCGTCGCGACTTGAAGAGTAATATCGAAGATGTTCGTTCCGAGAAATGCGACGGTCCAAGAGAACGGAAAGATGGAGATGATCTTGTCTGCTCTCGTCGAAGTTACAGATGTTGAAAGACGTCAAACTCGTGATGAAGAACTTCATCGATGAAGATGATTTCAGGATTGTGAAATCATGGATTGCTAAGTTAATCACTCTACTCTCTCGGTGATGAAAATCTATGTTATTGCGAGAAAGAAAGGATCTCACAGGTTCTTTGAGATGAAGCAAGAATCAAAAGATGAGGTTCAAAGAATAGAGGATAGAGTTTTTCAGAACAAAAGGATAGAAGAATGGTGTTTGGTGGAGGTATTGCACCGGCAAGGTCGTATGTTGATTAAAGGAAGGCAAGGCTCAACATATGAGGGATCACTTATGGATTCGAAGCATCATTCAAGGGGCTCAAAGTTGTACAGAGATTCTCAGTTCCTGCTGCAAAGTCACAAGGTGGTATTGTGAGGGTTTCATATCAAATGCTTCAAGGTATAAATGGATAAGTGTACTCAGGGATCAAGCTTAATGGAACACATGGTTGCGTATAATGATTCTACAAGGTAATATCAGAGGTTGATGTGTTGTTTGTCTGGCTGCAAAGTATTTGTGGTGGATTGAGCTGTGTGAATCATACACAATCAGTGTTCACACGTACTCACAGAGCTAGCTGTTGGAATGGGATTCTTCGGTCTAGGGGACGCCTTAGGTTTCAGAATCTTATGTGTGTTAATGGCTGTTTTTGGAAAAATCATTTAAGCTGAAGGATTCTGCAACGAGAACTGCAGGAAGAGTATGAAACAAGATCAGCGGAACAGGTTAATAAAGCGCAGGTTAATGGCTTTGGAGGATTCAAGGTATACGTTTTTTTTTGAGAAGTGGCTCTGTGTTGGTTCAGTCACGAAGGTAAAGATCAGATTACAGGGATCAAGGTTCAAAGAAGCTATTTCGTTAACTGTGGCAGACAGTTAAGTTCATTTGATATGGACTAAGTTTGATGAATTGTTGTTGGTTGTATAAGTGACATATGATGGATTAAATCAGATGGTCACTTAAAGAACAACAGGAGGGTGCTAAAGAATTGAGTCAAGAAAGGTTTTACGGGAGCACAATAAGTCATCAAGTCAGTAGCAGATGCTGAGAGAGTTATTCCGCAAGTTGAAAGCATCTGGAGCAGAGACAAATTCAGTGTGATCATTCACTTCGTGGCTGTGTGAACAGATGTTGTTTGTGGTAGTGACATCTGGTACATTAGAGAAGTTCTCTAAGTGGAAGACGCAGGCTCGTGGCTCACTCAAGGAATTTAGGCAGAGAACAAGAGGTGATGTTTTCTGGATTAAACTGATGGAAGATCAGTGATATAGAAGGAAAAAGGATCATCAGTGTTTCTAGTGATTTGAGGTTTTACTAATGAGGATGGTGGAGCATTGGGATCACTGCATAAGACATTACTTTTGATGTGTCAAGCGTAGAGGGTGTACTGGCACAAAATAAGATAAAAGGAAGCTTGACTGCTCTCAGGGTGACAGGATCTCAAAACAGTTCAGAGAAGCCACAAGGTATTCATCTCGGATAATGTGCAGTTTTATCTACAATGGAGATTAATTGTTTCTGGAAAAGGAGATGAGGAATTCTGAAAGTAGCTTCAGAGGCTACAGGTTCTGAGTGGTTTCATCAGAAGGTACAGCTAGGAGAGTCAAGGTGTAAATGACTATCAAAGGGAGAATGCTCAGAACATTCAAAACTGGTACGATTGAGTGGAGCAGTGAAGCAAGGCGAGGTTTCTGTAAGGTCTACTGTTATAAACATATATTTTGAAGTGGCTGCAGTTAGTAGGACGTGTGTATTACAAGATCTGAGGCATAATCAGCGGCATAACAATCTGATATACAAGCATATTCATGAGTTTCAAAGCAGGATGGTTTAAGTTCTGAGATTTGAAGCTAAGTGTGAAGAATCAAAGTGAGGTCTGAATGGGTTTTGCTACAGGTGGAGTCTTGTTTCTACATGGTTTGTAGGGTACATCAACAGGTGTTTTTTGGCTTCAATGGGAGCTAGGCTTATTTCAGAAGGTCTCGTAAGTTGATTAAGTTTTATATTGGTATTGAGGTCATGATAATCAGCTTGCAAGAGTTATCAGGATTCTGGTTGGTTCAGTGTGGTAGATGAACAGAAAGTCAAGTGAAGATTATTGTCATCATCAGATTAAAGCTTGACCAAGGGTATATACAGATGGAGTATAAGGGTTCAGTGGTTATTACATGATGAGGAGTGTGTAATCAGCCAATTATACGTCACTACAGAGACGTCACTACAGAGACGTCAAGGCAGTTATCATCAAAAAGGGATTACATTTCAGAGGCGTCACTACAGGGAGACGTTAAGGCAGGTTTTACAGAGAAAAGAGAATACTTAGTTCAAGGTGGAGCTGTCTGCAGATGATCGAGTTGTACAAGGTTCAGATGATCAAGAAAAAACTACAGCTAAGAAGAAAAGGAACTAAAGAAGTGTTATGTGGAATTCTCAAAGGCAGAAACTGAAGGAGACAAAGAGCAAAGAATTGTGAAACTGTCTCAAGGGTAATGCTTCAAGTAATGTCAGCGACTGAGGTGCTTAATGCAGGGACAGTCAAGCGAAGGTTAAAAATATCAGAGGCATGGTATTTTTTTTGGAGCTGATGGGCAGAGAGTTTTCTGGTTTTGTCTGAGAAAGTGAAAGGTACATGCACCAAAGATTGGTGGGGTTGGCAGGTCAGCGAAGTATAAGCTTTTGCTATAAGAGAATTGTCTCAAGGATTTTCACAGGAGGTGTGAGTATTAGACAAAGATAAAACGCTTGTAGGTTCTAATCAAGTGTGGAAGCTCAGCATATATCATTCTGAGGAAGAGATGTCAAGCCTAGAAGAGGTTTTGGTTCAGTTTTAGTGGAAGCTACTGGTACATATCTCTTTACTCAGAGAATTGAACAAGGAACTTGTATTAAAGGTATTCACAGCAAGGTGGAGTTGTGAGGTGTGGTACAAGTTAGTTTCAAGGCAGAGTTGGCTAGAAGAGGGTTTTGTTCAGTATGGAAACATGTATGGTTCTTGTATTCTGCAGGGATTTAGTGTTAATTGATTCCAGGTTCAGGGCAGATAAGGTGGATCAAATGATTCGACAAAGGGACCAAGTTTGCAGACATGTAAAATAGATTGCAGGACACTGCAGCAGCAAAGCGTCTCAGGGAAATTGCAGAATTTGTAAGTCTGAGACAGGGATAAAAGAGGTCAGCAGGAGGCTATATCTGTTGGATGAAGTTCTGGTAGTGGGGATTAGTTTGAGCAGAGATTCTATGTATCGAAAGTCTTCTTAACTGGGTGAGTTAGGCGGCGTGTTCTGTTGGTCACAACGGCGGTGCAGAGTGATGTTCATGTTGAGAGTGTTCATTGTAAATGAACGTCTCAGGTTAAGCAGTGGGTGTCTACTGGTTATTGAGGATTGATTCTGATTCTACGAGCTTCTGGTTTGAGGCAATGGTGTTTCAGTTTCCTCGGGTGTTTCAAGTTAATTTCACAATCAGTTTTCTGGGCAGAATAGTTGGTGATCTTCAAGTCAAAGCAACAGGTGTATAGCATTGAAATCAAGTTCTGGCGTGAGGTTTGGTAACCTTAATTTGCAATAACAGGTTACAAAAGTGCCAAAAAGAAGGATCAATGGAGAAGTTGAGCACTACAAGAGGCTGTGAAGTGCAAGGAAGTCAACTAAATATGACTTGAGAAGGTTAATAGCTCGGGAATGGTGGTGTTTACATATCACAGCTGGAGTTCAGTTGGTTCTTTCAAGTCTGGTTCATTGACGATTGATTAAGTGTTAGAAGACTGAGGTTGTTGAGGTCAGAGCTGCGGTTTAGAGGAGTCTAAAGGGAGCAGAAAAGAAGTCTACAGGTTGTCTCAAGTTGGACAGAACAAGTTGCTTGGACAAGTTTCAAGAAGCGTTGGAGTTGAGTGGTGGAGCTCAAAGATATGAAGCTGGATGAGCTTTATTCAAGGAGATATAAAGCCTTCATGGTAGTATCTCATGGAACTGCAAGAATGCAGAAGTATGCAAGGAGTTGCAGAAAGTTGAGCGGGTTTGCTCATACAATCAGAGGTTGAATCTGAGGATATCCACTAGAACAAGGTGTGGGATAAAGGGACAAGGTGGAGATTGTAGGAAGTGTCCCTATATCATATTACGGTCTCTTTGGTGAGGAGAATATACTGATTGAAGGAGAGGGTTTAGACTTATGTTAAGTGTAACCCGAGTCACGTGAGGCACGTGAGAACTATATGTAAAAGGCTGTGATATAAAGCCTTATCTTCTTCGTCGTTTTCTTTAGAGTAGAGAGAAACTGATCTGAGATTGTAACAAATCATGTAGACGACTGAGAGAGAGAGGAGACCACCATTGTAGACCGATGAGAGCTCAAGTTTGAGTTATTGTAGTGGATTGCTGGCTGTGCCCAGCCCCGGTGATGTATAGCGGGTTCTCCACATTGGAGAAGTGCGGTGAGCACCGGGTAAACAATCTTTGTGTCTTTAGTTTATGCTTGTTCCTTCTTGTTCTTAAATCGATCTCAAATCCAAGTAAATTCAAGATAAGGAATCCTAACAAAATGGAACGAGCGTTAAGTTTTATTTAAAGTTACGAACTACGCTATATATAGAGTTATAAACTTCAAAACGAAGATCAGGATATACATAGATATACTACACATATAAGCTTTATTTAGTAATTGGGTCTATGCATAGATAGCATTTTTGCTGATCCAAGTTTTGGTAATCTTAATGGAATTCTACATATATCAAATGTAAATGAGTGAACCATTTTAAATTATACTACTTCCTACATATATCAAATGTAAAGTTTTTTTTGGTTGTAAAAGGTATGTTCAACAAGTCATTGTTATGATCAAACAATAAAGAACAAGTTATTGTTATTATTTGTGACTAGAAGAACTATAAATGTACGAAGACCATCTCCTTGAAACATTCGAACCGAATATCATTCCAAATATTAACTATTGCAACCACTTAACAACAAACGCTAAACGCCACGCCTGTACCTCTCTGTCTGTATACATACTTCATTGTACATAGTTATTAACCTATAGGTCCTTTATGGGGATCATTCAATATACTACTATTATGCACATATATTTATTTTTAAAGCACTCCTTAAAATATTAGGCGGCATCGTGTTTTTACAACGACATAACCGTTTGTATACACCTAAATCTTGTATCTATATATATATGCCTTTGTTTCTTTTTCCATTTCAACTTAGCTTATATATGTGTGTCGTTCGATCTCTGTATAAAAATACCCCTTACATTTTCTCTTACTTGAACCCTACATAGTTCAATTGTAATCATACATGTGTTTTTCTCCAAAACAAATCCTCAAAAGGATAAAATTTAATCGAGACTAGTAGTATAGTATGAGCAATTTAAAAGAATAAATGGAAAAAAGGAGACTCATCTCGAGGCGACACGAGCACTTTTCCGGCTATTCCTCCCACCACACACCACACTTCACGATGGAAATTCTACAAAGCCTTTCTCTGGATTCCCGTGACTGTGACCTCTCTTTGAGGTTTTTACTTCCAAGAAATTATCACCGGGTGTCGTGATTTTAACGTCTATGCCTCACTTTTTAATATTTTTGGGTAAAATTTTAAAATAATAAACCCCATAATTTTACGCTAATTTTACACACATTAAAGTTAGAAGCCAGGCTTCAAACAATCAACTGGCACCATGTTGACGTTTATCTGCATATACACATTTATCTGTAAACGCAAAATGATTTTGTGGTTGTGTTGTGATTAACAAGATAAAACGATAGCATCATGTCAAGTATGGGAGATGGATAAATTCGAGCGGCTCTTTTTCCCATTTGATCATATAAGTAAACACTTGCCTTTAGACCATCTTCATCCCATTCCATAATTTACTCCAAAAATAAAATGATAAATTAATAGAGTAAGAATAAAAAATAAAAAAACTACTCTAAAATAGAGTAGTTTTTTTATTTTTTATTCTTACTCTATTTCTCACTCTATTTTTAGAATAAATTATAGAATGCAGATGAAGATGTCTTTAGGGCATCTCCATCTCTACTCTGTTTTTTCCTCTAAAATAGAGTAAAAGTGAATATGAAATAAGAAATGCTCCAACTCAACTTCATATCTCACTCCATAATGAAATTTAATCCATAAATGGAGTAATTTTTTTTGGTTGTTCATCACTCTATTATAGAGTGGAAAATAGAGTAGGGTTGGAGCAATTTTACTCTATTTTCACTTTTACTCCATTTTGAAGGAAAAAATAGAGTTATATATTGGAGATGCTCTTAGAATTGTGCATACGCCTCATAATGGTGCCTACATATATGAGCAAGACTTAGCACAATGTTTCATGCATAAAATTCAACAAGGACATAAGGCGTAGTTGCAATTAATATGCTTAGAAACACGAAGTATTAGAATATCAATGAGTTTAATTTTACTATTATATTAATCAGTTGTCTTAACTCATTATCTTTTTATTTCTTCTGACTGGTGAATGATTCTACTTATTACTTCACTACATTTATGGGTTAAAGACCTATAAAAGACTCTCTATTTTAGAGTTTCCAAAATTCTATATTTGAAGTTTCAAGCTCTTCTTCAAAAATAAAACTTTGTAATTTACACTATAGTTTTATATTTCTCATAACTAATATAAATCCATAAAATTTTATAAATAACTAGCACATATATAAAAATATTATAAAAATATTAATTAATAATATCTTACACGAAAATATAAAATTATAAATAGAAATAAATAATTAAATATTAAAATACAAGCAAAATATCAAATTATTTCATAAAATTGCTTCCGCAATGCTCCCATCTTCGGTTACACAAAAAAATATTTGGACAATAAATTAGAGGTTACGGAGTAAATTTACTAGACTACTAGTGTTGTTGTAATATTTAAATTTGCATAATAATTATATTTTCATGTATCTTTTCAAAAAGTTCTTTATTAAGTTTCTTTTGTAATATTCTTGTTGTCTAATTCTTGTTTTAAAATATTGTAAATTTTATTTTGAAATTTTTTGTTTAATTTTATGTGTAAAATTTGAATTTATAAAAATAAATTTAAAATATTTATGATATACAAAAGTTTTAAAGATTAAAATGATAAATGAGAAATACTTAAGAATCATAAATGTGATGTATAATTAATTATAAAGACCAAAATACAAATAAAAAGATGAAACTTCAAATTTAGAATTTTGAGTAGTGAAACTTCAAATATAAAGTTTCACTCCTTAAAACTCTAAATTTGAAATTTTGAAAATTTTAAGTTCTTTTTAGGAGAGCAAAAAACTCTATATTTGAAGTTATAAAGTTTCTTTTGTAGATGCTCTAACCGGGATATTTTTGGTACTGTCGTGAGATGTCAGTTTTGAAGTCCAAAATCATTTTATTAGCCTTTTTGACAAGTTTATAATCCTTTCCTAAAATGATCATTGTTTGTATATAAACTTAATGGTATACTAGAGTATGATCAGCACATCCGTGCGGGTGTTATTTTCATTTTTTCATAGATTTTCGAATATTAATTGTACAATCTCATCTTTTCTGGTTTGTCTTCCTCTTATTAACTTCATAAACAAAATTTTGATGTTTATTGATCAATGACATGTTAGAGTTTCTCCCTTTGGATATCTATGACTTTGTCTCTTAGTGAGACTACAATTTTAAATTAACTTCCAAATTATACTGCCATGTTTACATATTTAAACTATTCAGTTACGAAAACTTTTTTAAATAAAATATCATAAATATCAAAACCATAGAAGAAAGATGTATCAGAATGTTGTTTCTAAATATTTGTTCATATTTTTCATGTCTCCACTTTCTTTCATCTCCAAATTCCATATGATTTGAAAATAAAGTGATTAATTTTTTTTTTTGAAAGTTGTTAGTAATGACACGTCTATTTATTAATTTGATTGAATGAAAGGATTAGAGACACACTTCTAAATCTTTTGATAAACGTTTAACATTTTTGATTCGTATTCCAATCAATATTTTGAAAAAAAATATATTTCAAACCGACTCATGGTATAAAAATCAGATAAAAAATCACCCAAAATTTAAGTAAGTACTATTGACCAAAAAATCAATATGTTGAAAACACATCCTGCAACATAACTTTATCACAAAATTTTGCTTTTATGTTTTATATTTGTTTAGGAAATGAAAGATTCCAATCTTTTGTATTTGCTAAATATTAGGTAATCTGGTGTAGCACATACGATTTTTGAAGGAAACAATATTTATTATGTATTTTGTAATTTTATTTATTAAAATGATTTATGATTAAGAGTAAAAAAAGAGTGGCATTCACTTGTAATTTTGTAGGAAAAGTTAAGATTATTTCAAATTTATACTCCTATTTTAATAGTTTAGATTGTACTTTTCAACTTACAAATGTGTTTTCGATTTTAAAATATACCCGAGAAAAGAGGTATTACACTTTATAGGTGTATGAAATCATGAGTTAAATTTTTAGGAAAATATTTTTTGAATTTCATTATCATAAAACTATTTTAAATGTAAAAAAGGGCCTACATACAACAAACCACAAATTAATAGATCGTCTAACTTGTGACTGTTTACGCAACTCTTTTAAAAAGATTTTTTGCAAATCTGACAAATCTGATCTCCATTTTGGAAGAAAGACTGGAATATATAAGGGGTGTTAATGGGATATGAATTTGTATTGATTGTTAAAATTCTCAAATTCTATTGTTATTGGTTGTGGATTTTAACATTCTTACTAAAATCTAGCGTTATTGGTTTGATGATTATTTAATGACTTATAACATCTCTTGTTATTTAAAAAATCTGGTTTTTAATGTTTCTAAGTTTCTATCAGATCAAATGTTATTGAAAATTGAATTCTAGATAATTTTACTCATATGACAAAACTTCAAATTTTTTGCATATTTTGTTTACATTTTTAAAATCCTTAAACTAGACCAATTTTATAAACTTTTTAAATATAAAAAACTTTTTATAATTCTTTCCAAATTTAACAAATCTTTTGATTTTTATAATCAACCAACTCTATAAAAATTCTACTCCCACTAACCTTCCCGGGCCTATAGTGAAGTTAAAATCTAATCAAATATATGATTGTTAGTGTCATTCATATTTATTATTAGTATATCTGCATTTCGTCTAAAATATTAATTTGGTAACACATTTATGGGAATATAAATAGGTAAATTTAAGAGTGTATTTACTGTAAATCTTACCAATGCATGATATCTTATATATTAAAACAGAAATCACAATATTGATTTATATGTGATTTTTAAAAAAAATAGATCTAATGAACCTATTCTTAGAAAGTTATATTACATTTAATCTCTAATCTTATCATTTAAATTTTGGGTCTACCAAAAACTTTTATTGAGCTATCAATAATTGAATTTAAACAATAGATGATTCATTGGATTTATAGATAATATAAATTAAATAGATATAATTTAATGTTGTAATACTATACCTCTATATGTTAATTATTTAAATATTTGTCGATGTTAACCTTTAAAATTATAAATATTTTTCTTAAATAACAAAAATCATATTATCTAACAATGATTAATCTTTACTACCTTAAACCAATGAAAAAAAAATTAAAACTATATATTTTATTTTAAATATTAAACATAAACTAAATGTTTAATTATTAACTCGATAATATAAATCTATAAAGCGAAAAGTTTAATTTTTTAAAAAAATTCTAAATTTGTGAAATGTTATAATATCTTTGAATATGACAATATAACAATATTTTACTAATCTTTATATATATAGTTACAATTTTAATAATGAAATAATAATCCAAATATATATATATATAGAGGAAGATACAAATACATGTGAAAGTTTGAAACAATTTGTTCAATGAAAAAAATATATCGTAAACTTATTATGTTTTAAAAATTGATAGACACATATATTATAATATATATCAAGTTAGAATTAAAACAAAATATTTATATAAAAATAAATGAAAAAAAAAAATTTGCGCGGTTGCATTGATCGATGTCTAATTTTGATTAAAATAATACTCCGTTCTTTGCTCCTATAAGTCCAGTTAGTTTTTATACTTTATTATTAAGATTATATAAATCCATAAATTTAATACTATTAGCCCCAAACGTAATTGTAATTTGTTGACTATTTTTAGTAGATTGAATTGTAATTTTGCTATTTAAACTTTTTTCTGACCCAATTTGTACCAATGGATTAATGAAAACCAACAAGTTGACCAAAAAAAAAAAACAACCTTCTGTTTTGTGCGTCCAATAAATATATTTTATAAGAGTATATAGTTCCTTGCATTTTTATAATATATAAAAATCAAACATAATGATGCTCTGTACCTTTTAAAGTAACTTGTATTGTTTTTTTTTTCTTCTAAATAACTGATATTGTAAGTATCTAAAAAACTGAAACATGGTTAACAATTTTTTTTTAACAAATTTGTCCAGTCTATCGGAATCGATTGGAATTACGGTGTAATAGCAACATCAAAGATATGACATTTTTAAATATGAATCAATTTTGAAAAAGTAGCATACACACATACTAAACCGATTAGAGTTTTAGTGAAATCAAAAATCAAGACAGCATATAAACCGAATTTATATGTGGCATTAATTAGACGAATGATTCCAGTTTAATTTTTGATGATCAAACGCAAACCAAAATAACATGTAAGATCATTTATAAATCTGAATCGATTAGGGTATCTCCAACCCCACTCCATATTTTACTCCAAAATTGAGAAAATGGAGTGGGAAATGGAGTAATGAACAAAAAATAAAAGGATTACTCCATTTATAGAGTAATGCTTTTATTTTTTGTTAATCACTCCATTTCCCACTCCATTTTTTCCATTTTAGACTAAAATATGGAGTGGGGTTGGAGATGCTATTAGAATTACGCAAGTCTTACATACTATACCGGTTAGTGTTTTGGTTAAACCAAAATCACAAAGCTAACAAACCAAATTAATATATGTCATAGATTAGATTGGCAATCTCAGTTTGTCGTATAAAACATCAACTAAATCAAATATTTAAAAGCATTTTTAAAAATATTTCTCAGATAATTAATGTATGTAATCGTGAATACCATTTTTAGAAAATACAAAATAATCCTTAATATAATATTCAGAGATAAAAAAAATTTTAATAAAAAACACCCGTGCGGAAAAACAACTTTTGGTAATAGAAGAACAATTTTTGCACGGAAGTGCTGTCAGGTCTGTGCAAAAATAGCCAGGAGAGTGGTAGGCTCCAAGGTCTTCAAGTGTCAAAGAAAAGCCCTTTCATCAACCACCTTCTCTTCGCTGATGACACCATGTTCTTCTGCAAGACTAACGCGCGAAACTGCGAGACACTGACTGGAATTCTCCGCAGATACGAGAAGAGCTCAGGGCAGTGCATCAACTTGAGCAAATCGACAGTAACTTTCTCCTCTAGAACCCCGGGGGACATCAAGGACAGAGTCAAGCGAGCTCTAGGTATAGAGCAGGAAGGTGGAATGGGCAAGTATCTAGGCTTACCAGAAACCTTTGGTAGAAGAAAGCGTGATGTGTTTACAGGCCTAGTGGATAAAATCAGACAGAGGTCTCAGTCCTGGACTACACGCTTCCTCTCTGGAGCAGGGAAGCACGTTATGCTGCAGTCGGTTCTCACCTCCCTACCTACTCACTCCATGTCTAGCTTCAAGATCCCGATCTCCCTCTGTAATAGGATCCAGTCTATCCTCACTCGCTTTTGGTGGGATAGTGCGCCTGATAAGAGAAAAATAGCGTGGGTTGCGTGGAGCACAATGGCGCGACCAAAGTTCTTGGGGGGTTTGGGGTTTAAAAACCTTGAGGACTACAATGATTCTCTACTGGCAAAACTCAGTTGGAGAATTCACTCCAAGCCAAATTCTTTATTGGCTCAGGTGTTGAAAGGCAAGTACTTCCCTGATTGTTCTTTTCTTGAGAGTAAAGAAATCTCTGGGTCTTCCCATGGCTGGACAAGCATATTGGCCGGGCTGAAAGTTTTACATAAGGGAGTAGGTTTTGTAGTAGGGAATGGGCACGATATCAGCGTCTGGTCAGACAACTGGCTCTCAACCTCCAAACCAATGGCGCCAATAGGTCCTCCAACCTTTTCCAACCAGCATCTGATGGTCCAAGACCTTCTGGAGCCAGGCACCAACGAATGGGACCTTCAGAAAATCCGTCAACACTTACCTCATTATGAGGAGAGCATCAGACTACTCATCACAAGCGTTTCAGCCCCAAGCGATCGAGTAGTCTGGTTACCTGAGTCCTCAGGAGAATATACCACAAAGTCAGGGTACAAGAGAATCTTTGAGGAAAATAACGATCTAAACCCTGATTTTGATTGGATGAAACTTGTTTGGAAGCTCCACATACCACCAAAAATCCAACACTTCCTTTGGAGATTACTTAACGATGCGTTACCAGTGGGAGAGTTACTAGCGATCAGGGGCATTAATACAGATCTTCATTGCAAGCGTTGTGGAGAGGCTGAATCCCTTCACCACCTCTTCTTGCAATGCCCTTTTGCAGTGGAACTCTGGCACCAAGCCCCTGTTTCACCGCAAATTCCAGATAGCTTGAGTATAGAGAATCTAAAGGTTTGGTTGAAAAGAACTGTGTTTTCTCAGGTGTTACCTCCTGTAGGTTTAAGCTCTTCACCTGTGATACCATGGTTACTTTGGAATGTGTGGACTGCAAGAAATAAAGTGGTGTTTGAAGGCAAAGTTTTTCAGGTTACTGAGGTCATCTCCAAGTCCATCGCAGATGCAAGAGAATGGGAAGCGGCTAATCTCCACCAAGAACTGAAGCAAACGAAGAAATCTGGCCCGCTGCTGCGGCTCCACTCTGTTCCAATGTGCTGGACTGATGGGGCTTGGCAGGAAATCTCAAAATCAGGTGGAATGGGATGGATTATCAAGAATGCGGAGGGTGAAGTACTCATGAGAGGATCAAGCAATCGGGAGTTTGTTTGCTCAGCCCTTATGGCGGAAGCTCTGGCAATTCGAGACGCCCTCATCAAAGCTAAAGAACTCAACCTTCATAGTATCCAACTTTTCTCGGACTCTCAGGTCCTAGTGTCGGCCCTGCGTTCAGGGTTGGACGTGATTGAGATTGCAGGTGTCCTTCTTGACATCAGGAACCTTGCCACTCTCTTCTGTCCTCTTTCTTTTATTTTTATTCCACGCCTAGAGAATCGTCAAGCTGACTCTTTAGCTCGTGCAGCTCTTGAACGTTTAATTGCTGTGTAAACTCTTTTATTTAGTAAGGAAGTAATTGGTTGACAAAAAAAAATCAAAGCTATATAAAAAGAACTTTCGGTGTCAATAGAGTCTTTCTCAAAATATGGTCAATATTTTGTTATCTTTTTATATAACGTAATTTTTTTTTGTGCAATTCAACTATACAAGCCGACTAATTGACTACTGCGGTGACAGCAGTCGACTTAAAACCGCGGTAATACGGATAACATAGTCAAAAACAATACTGAGATATTTATCTCTGTTACTCCTATTATATAGTATTAATATAGATTCTATAATATGTATGTATCATGTATTATCAAATACTACAATCGGGAACCTATAAAAAAATTGAACTTCGTAACCGAAGTACTCATCCCTAATTAGTAGTATACATTTCTTGTGCTTACTCTAATTAGAATAATTAATTTCACTAAAGGGAGGATATAGATTACCAACACGTGGCAGTTAAATACGGTAAGAAGTCGGCCACAAAAGTATTTAGACCGAGAATTGCCGGTGACTTTAATTAGTCTGCTAACTGCACATTCTCGTCACAGTTCCCTACACAGTCTCCCCTTAGATTCTTTTCTTCCCCCAGTTCTTCCTATTTTCTGTAAGTTCTCTCTTTTTAGAAACTCTTTTTATTTTAGGCCTATTTAGCTCAATATCAAAATTCAACGTGGTAATTACAGATCTATGCAAACTTTTTAATAATTTGAGAACCTTGTCATTTAATGCATCACTTTCCGATTTTGTCCTCGAGACCACACGTGATTGAATAATACAAGTAACCTGCAACCGACAATTATGACTATTTATCAGTTTTATTTTTGAACCTATTGAAAAAGTAAACAAGTGTACAAAATCGGTTATATTTTTCCAAATTGGTGAGAGAAGAGTTGTAAGATATTTCTAGAGAGGAGAAGTGAAGAGAAGAGGAGAAGATATTTTCGGTTGAGATATTTTTGAAAATAAGAAACCGTAGTTGTCTATATATAAAAACCGAGTACAACTAATAGAAACCGGATTTGAGTATATACATAAAAACCGCGTACAAAGTATAGAAACTGGATTCGAGTATAATTGTCTGAATACTATTTTTTTGACTTACAGGAACTTCGTTAGGTGATCTCGGTGGAGATGAGTAATGGCTGAGATTTGCCAATATTTTTTCTTTTATCTTACGATTCTCGTACTCACCTACTCCCTAGGTTGTTTGGAGGAACCGGGAATTGAATCTGAAACTTTTTTTTTCATTGGGAGAAAAAAAAATCAAAAGCAAAAGTGAAAGAAATGAAAAAAACTTTGCTTGAAGAAAACATAAGAAACAGAACACATGTTCGTTATTACACACATGAAAGAAACGACAAAGGTTGTTGTAATAAGTAGAGAAAAGAGACCAATTTTAATGGCGGTGACTCGGAATCCACATGATTTGAGGATGAGACCGATGCTACTTGCCGTACTCGTACTCACCTACTCCCGTAGGTTGTTTGGAGGAACTGAGAATTGAGACCGATTCGGGGAATAATATTATTACAGATCCCTTTGGTTCTTTTGCATAAAAGAGAAAGAAAGTCTTGATTCTTTGCATTATTGACACTTTTTGTGTGCAACCGTCTGTTTTAAGTAATCACGTCTGACGTGTAACAGGTACTGTACTTTGCTTTTCGTATGGAAACAAGGACTGTCTTGGTATTACCTAAAAAAGTACAGTGTCTTATCCATCTACCTAATTACCTCCTATATTTTTGCTATCTAGTGCAAATCCCCTTTATTTTATGTTAATATTTTTTTTAAAAATAGCAGCAAAACATTTTTACTACCGTTAATACCTTTCCGTTTTCTATTCTTTTAATTCTTTCGGAGACAAGACCACCAAAAAAGCTTTGAACCACTAATAAATATTAATACATAAAGTTTTAAGATTATGCATGACTATTAAAAATTATTTTAATCTTAAAAATATCATTAAAATATAAAGTACAAATTATTCGATCAATCACAAAACAGTTTATAAAATATCATTGATTACATAATTTTTGATAAAATTAAAAAATGCATTAATATATAAAAACATATCTATTTTAAAACATCAAAAATCCTTAAAACATCATCTACTTAGATGATTACTAACACTGCAATTTCTGTAGGGTTTGCAGTTTATTTGATTATGAGGAATTAAGTACTTTATTTTAAATCATTTTCTTTTGATATCTGTTTGTTCGTATTTCATCGATTTCTGTCTTTCATGTGGACTTTTGTCTGTTGTCTTTATCTTTTTGAATTTGAATAAGTAGAATAATAACATTAAGTACCCGTTTTTTTTATAAAAAAAAACATTAAGTACCTGAAAATGCTAACTTTTCAGCAATAATATTCTAGTCATACATTGAAAACAATCGATTCAATTTTCTGCTGTTTTGTTAATGAATTGGATGCTTCATGTTTGGTAATGGAATAAACTATTCTGGTTTTCCAGCTCTTATTTTATTTTTTCAGATGTTATAAAAGTTGTAAAAGTTTTGAGTTTTCTTTGTTATCGATTAATCTATGAGGTATTTAATAAAAATCGCAAAATGGTCTAACATTTTTTGTTGTTCTCTTGATCCTGGACAGAGGAAAAAAGGAAACCAGTTTGGCGAGAAAGTGTCATATAGAAAAATAACAGATGTTTCTGAATTTCGTTTCTTAAAAAAAAATTAAAAGAATTTTATTTATATCTTTTACTTAGAAAACTCTTGTAGAATGTACGGTTTTTCGTCATCTGATTATTCTTCTGATTTTAGTTTAGACTCTTAAGTGTGGCAGACTGAAACTCTGAGTGATTCAGTCTGGACGAAAGCCATAAAAGGAAGCTTTCTTTTTAATTTTCATTTTCTCAGTCGTAGTCTCCTCGTGAAAATATATTTTACAGATAGCTTCTTAATTCTATTTAAATAAATGATAAAAGTAAGAGAAGGATATGGCAATCTAAAAAGTGGAATAAGAACTTTCCATGTAGCAGACCTACTACACCTGCTGGATTTTGGTATATATGTATATTTATTATTTAAACGTGTATTTAAATTGATAAATTGAAATGCTGTTTAATTAAGTAGCTTGTGATATGTGCGATTAATAAAGTTTTTCATTCCAACATGTATATTCTTACTTTTAAGCTCAAATCCCTTCTTATATATCTAACATTTGAATTAACTGAAAAAGCCATTAGATTAAATAAAGTATCATATATAGTAGGTGTATAAAAACAGTTTCATACTCAAGTAAATTGAAGCAGCACGACGAAGTTCAATATATGTTATACTTCATTTGACAACATAATAAAGCAGATAGTACGTTTGAGAAAAACTATATATATATATATATATATTCTATACAATATTTTGCGCATAGCACAGTGAATACTAAACTGTATTTGTGGCATAACAAAATTTCACTTGTGAAATCAAGTTTCACTTTTGAACAAAAAAAGAAATCAAGTTTGGTTGTTGTCATACAAAAAAAAATCAAGTTTGGTGCACATGCACATATTCACATATACAATTAGAATACCTAGATACTGATAGATAATATAATATGACATTAATGTTAATGGATGACACAAAGGCATGCGATTAAACAAAGGGCTGGCTCCTAGCACAATACAATCTCCTAGTGTGCAAAGGACATAAGCAATAATAACTTTTAAACTTAAATATAATGTTTATGTTTAATTTGAATTTAGTTAATTAACAAGGACTCTTCCTTTTGACGGGTGCGAAGACCGATTAAGCGGTCAACAGATTTTAACTCGGGGAAGCAAAAACAAATTCCCCCGCCCCCACCAATTTCACGATATTTTAATTTACTTCATACTACTTCCTATTAACAATTAGACGAAGATATTTTATCTTGTACATCTCTTCTGCAAGTTTCTCTATTTGAACGAAATTTCACGTTAACTCTCTCTCTTTCCATATGTGATTTAAATATTAATAAGTTTGCTTTTATATTATTTCATGAACGTACACATGCATAAGAGAGAATTCGGGGATCTACAATATTTATCGCCTCTTTACAGTAACCCATTTCCTGTATTGTATAAATTATCTTTGATTTATACGTGAATGTATGCATGTATGTTTAGTTATATACGTAGATGTACATTTAAACAGATTGGTCAAATGGTAATTAAGACTAAGAGGTACTAGTAATTTGCAGAGTGGGAATGCTGGGCTTTGAGGAGTCATGAATCGCATTAAACGAGGACGTGAGTTCCCATAATCCTAGTGGGGATTTAGAGAGAGAGAGAGAGAGAGAGAGAGAGAGAGAGATGGAAAATTGGAGTTAGAGACTTAAATCTGCTTTTAGAAAACTGAATAGCATTAATTATTTTATTGTACAATGAAATTTAGTTTGCCTCTTAGGGTTGGAATTTTCCGGTTGGAGTCTTGGGTTTTGTCTTACTACATGAAACTGAGATATCTCTCATTATACTCTTGATGTATTTTAAGAGAGAGATAGAGATGTTTTAATAGTAAGCCACGCAGATGCGTACAATTTTTTGTTTAAAACCATGTTGTGGTGGCTTAATGGTTTCCGCTAGAGGAGGAATTGTCCTGTTGGTTCAGGTCAGGAATCGATTCCCTTCTAGTGCGAAATCATTAGTTCCATATGTGGCCACGCGGTTATGGGTCTATATTTATGGTCCATTTAAATATCTGGAAAATAATCCATATGTGTATTGCACCTCTCATCTGGAGGTTAGGTTTGTGTCTTTAATAAATCCGGTTTAATCCTTTTAAGTTACGAAAAAAGATTATATGCATACATATATAGAATATACTATTTATACAAAACCGTTACGTGCCAGACCTCGTTACGATGTTTTCATTGCATATATCCATTACTACATACTCTCCCTATATTCGTTTCAATAAAATTATCCTTGAAAGTTTAATAGTTTCAACTTTCAAGGCTCAAAAGAACAAATTTAACTGTTTCAAAATATATGTGGTTTTCTAATTGTAATGTATTTTTTTTGTCACAGACACTTATTCTTACAATTGCCAAAATTTATGACCTAAACACGCACTAATATGTTTAGTTTTAGTATATTTAGTAAGGTTACGAATTCTAGTAAAAAGTGTCGAAGGGAAGAAATATTTTTAGATAAGCTGTTATTTTAACATAATGAGTGTAAGTTTCGTCACCGCATCATAATTCAGATACAAACTAAATACGAGTGTGTGTATTGTGAAATGCTGTCCTAATACTTAACAGGTCGTAATGGTCATATAAGAACTATAAAACAAATAATCACATGAAAGGGATACCGTATTATTATTTTTTCTCAAAGCCATAAATATTATATATCAACTCTTACAATAATATTCTAATGAGATAAAATCCATTTAATTAAACGGGTCTCTCAAAGCTTCTATGGCCTTCCTCTGTATTCATCTTTCACAAATATCTTATTTTTTTTTGTTAAAACCCTAAAAGTACCAGAGTTTCCAGATTTTAAAAAGAGAGAGAGACTTCACCAATATATAAAGCAGAAGAAGATCTCGACCTACATATACATATTCTCCAATCTTTGGAAAGTAGTCTTGATCATTTATTTCTCTTTCCCCAATCCTTGATTGTTGAGTCTTCCTTTCTTCTTTGATTGGCGTAGAGCTTGGTATATTGATTATACCAAAGTGGGTAGCTGCAATAAAGTGATTGATTAACCCAAACACAAAACAAACAGATTTGACTCAAAAACGGAAAATGAATTCAAACAACTGGCTTGGCTTTCCCCTTTCACCAAACCAGTCTTCTTTGCCTCCTCACGAATACAACCTTGGCCTGGTCAGCGACCATATGGACAACCCTTTCCATACACAAGGTAACATCTCTATATATATATATACTTATTCTATATTTGTATATTGATGTGCTAAACAAATAATGTGTTCGTAGAGTGGAGTATGATCAATCCACACGGCGGAGGAGAAGGAGGAGAGGTTCCCAAGGTGGCTGATTTTCTCGGTGTGAGCAAACCAGACGAAAACCAAACCGACCACCTCGTAGCATACAACGACTCAGACTACTACTTCCATACCAACAGCTTGATGCCTAGCGTCCAATCAAACGACGTCGTCGTAGCTTGTGACTCTAACACTCCTAACAATAGCTATGAGCTTCAAGAGAGTGCTCACAATCTACAGTCATTGACTTTGTCCATGGGGACCACCGGTGGTAATAACGCCGCAGCCAAAGCTTCGCCGTCGGAGGCCACCGGCGATAACACTAGCAGTGGTGCACTAGCCGTTGTTGAGACGGCCACGCCTAGACGTGCTTTGGACACTTTTGGACAACGAACCTCGATATATCGTGGTGTCACAAGGTTATATATGTGACGCATGTCTCAATTAATTGATTCTTTAAATATTCTTTTTGTGATTTTAAATCGGATTTTGATGATGAAATGTATACGTATGGTTTTATTTCAATTATATTCAGGCATCGATGGACCGGTCGATATGAAGCTCACCTGTGGGATAATAGTTGTAGAAGAGAAGGCCAGTCTAGGAAAGGAAGACAAGGTAAGTAATTTACTTTCACTTGTATTTAATTAGGTTCTGTATTCTAGTTTTAATTTGGCTCATATATACTAACTATGTGTATATATTTTCTTCATTCTTTGTTCTTTCTACGTAAAATGTTGGGGATTCAACACACAATCTAGTTTACTTGGGTGAGTTCATCGAACTGGATTCTTCTATGTCATTCTCGTTGACTGATCATTATATATATACTTTAGGTTAAGGAACTAAATTAAATCTACTTCTTGATATAGGTGGGTATGACAAAGAAGATAAAGCAGCAAGATCATATGATCTAGCCGCACTTAAGTACTGGGGTCCCTCGACTACTACTAATTTCCCGGTAGCTAGTTCATATGTTTTCTTGCGATAATTTCGAAATTATTAGTTATGTATGTTTTTAATCTTTGATTCATTATATCAGATAACTAACTACGAAAAAGAAGTAGAGGAAATGAAGCACATGACGAGACAAGAGTTCGTGGCGGCTATTAGAAGGTGTCTTGTTGTATCTTCATTGAGACCTTGGTTATAATATACAAATCTAAAATTTCTCTATTTGAATGACACATTTACATATTTTTTTTCTCTATTCACAGGAAAAGTAGTGGATTCTCACGAGGCGCTTCGATGTATCGAGGAGTTACAAGGTTTAATTTTATAGATAGTCACACATATATTTATCCTTTTCTACGTCAATTCACCACACAAATATGTACTAAACATGTTTATTTTTTCATACATATATATAGGCATCACCAACATGGAAGATGGCAAGCAAGGATCGGCCGAGTCGCCGGAAACAAAGACCTCTACTTGGGAACTTTTAGTAAGTAACTTTGTTATTTTTATCTTGACTGTGTTTGGTAACCAACCATACAAGAATCGTTTCCAACCATCTAGACCCTACAAAATCAAAGTGGATTTCAAGTAACCTCCATATATATATTATTTTATTTTATTTTAGTTAAAAACCTTTAGATTCACCATGTTTTTTTTTTATTAAAGGATCAGCATATTTAATAGAAGTTTCTTCAAACCATAATTTTACGTATCTAACGATATGGTTTGTTTTGTTCAGGCACTGAGGAAGAAGCAGCAGAAGCTTATGATATAGCCGCGATAAAGTTCAGAGGACTCAACGCAGTGACCAACTTCGAGATCAACCGGTACGATGTGAAAGCCATCCTAGAGAGCAGCACTCTTCCCATAGGAGGAGGCGCGGCTAAGCGGCTCAAAGAAGCTCAGGCTCTTGAGTCTTCAAGGAAACGCGAGGCGGAGATGATAGCCCTTGGTTCAAGTTTCCAATATGGTGGTGGCTCGAGCTCAGGAGGCTCTGGCTCCAGCTCATCAAGGATTCAGCTTCAACCTTACCCTCTAAGCATTCAACAACCATTGGAGCCTTTTCTATCTCTACAGAACAATGACATCTCTCACTATAATACCAATGCTCATGATGCTTCCTCCTTTAATCACCATAGCTATATCCAGACGCAGCTTCATCTTCACCAACAAACCAACAATTACTTGCAGCAACAATCGAGTCAGAACTCGCAGCAGCTCTATAACGCTTATCTTCAAAGCAATCCGGCTTTGCTTCATGGTCTTGTCTCTACCTCAATCGTTGACAATAACAATGGAGCATCTAACGGTAGCTACAACACAGCGGCATTTCTTGGGAACCACGGCATTGGTATTGGGTCGAGCTCCACCGTTGGATCTACCGAGGAGTTTCCAACTGTTAAAACAGACTATGATATGCCTCCGAGTGATAGCACAGGAGAGTACGGTGGTTGGACTGGTGAGCCTGTTCAGGGGTCGAATCCTGGTGGTGTTTTCACTATGTGGAATGAGTGAAAATGGATCTGTTTCTTGCGGCACAAGGAAATAGGTCTGTATTAGTAACTATTTTATCGTTATTCTGTTTTTCTTTCCTAGTCTTGGAAGTTATATTAGAAGGGACTTTTGGTAGAAGAATTTAGGTAACGCAACTGGTTCATTTAAAATTTACGGCGAAGGTGTTGATTCTCGGACACTGGTTAAATGGTTCTTGAGGGAGGGTTTTATGGGTACTCAGTTGAGTTTAAGAGTACCCAATTTTTGTTTAAGGCTAACCCTTTGGACTAATTTCCAAACTTGTAGTTCATTGATTTATAATCTATATTTCCTCTAGTTCTTATTATATTATCCAACCAAAACGAGTCGACAAAAAAGTCAAAAATTAGTAATGTAGTTTGCTTATTTATGTTTTAAGAAAGTGCATTAACCAGATCAACCATTGTATATACTCCCTATGTTCTGAAATATAAGATGTTTAGAATAATTTTTATGTTTCAATATATAAGATGTTCTCATTTTTTTAGGTAATTTTAAATTTATCAAAAACTGTATAGCCAATCGAATTTAATAGTTTTATTTTGTAGTTGAGTAAGTAGTTTTTAGTTTATAATTTTAATGATACTTTTTAGGTAAAAAGTGGTTTTTTTAATAAGTATGTACTACCTGAAATATTTTATAGTATTTAGGCTATAAGATTTATTTGTTTGAAGTCATTATCAAATCCAAAATAGTAACAAACTTTTTCTCAAATAAGCAAGGAAGAGAAATTAAAAAATGCAAACAAAAAGACAAAGCCGGCCACACATATATATTCTTTATCAGAAGTACAATCCAATTAAAAGAAAATCTTCAACGTTAGTTGGAACCCTCTAATTTAGAAATCAAATCCAGTTTATTATGAATATATATGAACATACTTAAGAAAAAATAAGATCTTAAGATTAACATTGCGTATTAAGAACACTAACATTTAAAATGGCGTATCAAGGTCATTCCTTCACCCTAATTTTTCTCTTGGCAACCCTAATTTCACTTGGTGAATCCAATACCAACCGTAATGTACGCTTTGATGTCTCTTAATATCCCCGAGGTTTCTCCCATATAATTCAATCGCCGCTTATTTTGTTTTTGTTTTTGTTTTGTTTTGCTCTTTTGTAGAGCGAGTGAAGTTAATTTGATCCATGCATTAACGATTTGTTTAATTTTTGTTGTTGTTGTATGTATTGGCTCTTTTCAGTTTGTAGAATTATTAAACTTTCTCCACTAACTCAACATAATTTACGCATGTCTTTGTTGATCGACTAAGTCACTAATGACTTGTTTGTTAATTTTACAAATCGTAAATTTTCATCATAAACATAGTTGGCAATATAGTAGACGGAAGATGCTTTTACATAGTAAACTACATCCAATTCATTTTCAGTATTGAGATATACCAACAATAAGTTTTACTTCGACTGTAATGTAATGAAGCAACCTTAATGAAATAAGAAATTCAAATGTGTATATCATATAGGGAAAATAAATGAGTATCTCAATATGTGAATGACTGTCTATATATACTATTTATTGTTAGGTTGTTCCATCTTCTAAACAAAACACTCAGAGAAGATCGTGAGAAACTGTACATATTTTCTCTTCTCTGGTTGGAAAAATAATTATGTAATAAAAGTCATAGAACTCACATTTGGGTTAAAAAAATAACACTCATAATTTTTTTTTTGTTATAAATTCTTAACGACACAAAGGATGATAACAGAACAAAATGTAGACTCAGAGAATGTGTATTTCTGGTCTAAAACTGTAAAAGTGTGTAAGAGACATATCAACAACAATAATTAAAAGTAGGGGTGGGGAGTCCCCTATAATTAGAATATTTTGTATAACAAAAGGACTATATGTGATAATTACAGCAAACATGTCACCAACAACAGTCTGAAATCTCAAGCAAATCTCTTTTTTTTCTTTTTCCATTTTTTCTTTTTCGATTTAAATAAGTTTCTCACTTTCTCTGACCTTTCTTTGCTTCATCTTTAAATCTTCCCACTCCATCTTGTTCAAAAAGGAAAAAAAAAACGTTCTTCTTCACGATACTTCAAAATCAAAATTTGGTTAAAGAGTCCCAGTTTTTTCTCTCTCTTCTTACCTGATTGTATAGTTCTTGATTATCATAGCAGTTAATACTCATGGGTTTTATATGAATCCTCCGAAGCTTACGGCTCCATTGAACAGTAAAATTTTGTGATAGTTTGATCCTTTTAAACAGAGGAAAGATACCAGATGTTAAAAAGATGAGTGAAATAATTTTGAAGATGGATGTGTGAGAATATAAGCTCCACATCGGGAGTTTAATTTGTACATGAGTAATATTTAGTTTCATTCCGCTTATAGTTAATTGGTTTTAAATTGGAAGCCAAATACACTTAACATAGTATCAGAATTCGAACACACCCAGTCCAGTTGAACTGAAATCGATCCGGCCCATCAAAAGAGGCTCGATCGATCGTAAACTGACCTGACCCGAATGGTCCAGCGGTCAAGACTAAACTGAATCCTAGACTGGGATATTGTCGAGATTGATGGTTATAAGAACCATCATCTCGAGAGAGGGTGTAAGAATATAAGCTTTCACACCGAAAATTTAACTGGGACATGAATAATATATAAAAAATACTTATGACAACAAGTCCGAACTTAACGTGATGATTATTAAGTCGTGGAACAGATCGGAAGAGGAGCTTTTGGTTCTGCTTTTCTTGTAATTCACAAGTTCGAGAGACCATGATGGGTTAAAGAAGAAAAAAAAAAGATCTCCATTTTTCGAGTTTGTTGTTTCTTGATCAAATTTATATATTCTTCTTTGTAGGTATGTGGTAAAGAAAGATTTGTTTGGCTAAGTAAACACAGAGAGATGCAATCTTGCTGCGATCCAAGAAGTTAAATTACGTTTTTAACTTGTAAGTCTCGATTCTTGAAAACTCAAATGTGTTTTTATGACTTAATGAAATTCAGATGAGTTTTGATATCAAGCTTAAGAGTCCTTACATTGTGGAGTAAAAAGATCCATGGGTTGAAAAGGTAATTTTAGCCTTTGTTCAAAGCTCATAATCAAGCACCAATTTCACACAGAATTCTGTTTTTTTTTACTGGTTATGCAGGATTGTGTGTGCATTATAACTAGTTCTTCTGAGGGTGGAGACATGTAAGGCATTCACATTCAAATTTTATGTTTCTTTGGTTGTTCTCTGGGGTTTATTTTTACTGATTTTGGTAAATGCAGGACTCAAATGTTAAAGAAAGCTAGTGGAACATTTGTGTCTGAGGAAGTGAGTAATCTCATTAAGACATCTATTTGGTAATGAACTGATATTGAATCTAACATTAGGATTATATCTTCTTCTGTGTAGAAACTATATATGTAGATGGATGGTTCAGCTACTGTTGGCTATAGATTACCTCCATAACAATTGACCTTAAGGTAAATTAATGTCTATTACTCTATATGCTTTAATGGAACAGATCAGTCACAAACAATGCAAACCAAATTTTTACAGTGCTCCTCCAACTTATTCCTCACCAAAGAAAACGAGATTCGATTAGGTAAAGATATCAAAAGATGTTTTAAACCCCTTTGTGAGATCTTTTTTTCTTGTGACTGGTCTTGCAAAACTTCAAGGCAAACTTCCTCGGTAATGCTCATATTCCATT
This sequence comes from Brassica napus, assembly GCF_020379485.1. Taxonomy (NCBI): domain Eukaryota; kingdom Viridiplantae; phylum Streptophyta; class Magnoliopsida; order Brassicales; family Brassicaceae; genus Brassica; species Brassica napus. Next base: position 23,449,099 of record NC_063434.1, on the reverse strand, counting down.
GGGATTTATAGCTCTTAGCCGAACATTTCCTGAATCATTTTCTTGTTTTTCAGATTGTGGGAACACCAAACATGTGCCCTGAACTTCTTGCAGATATACCTTATGGCTACAAATCTGATATTTGGTCTTTAGGTTTATTCTCTTCTTGAACTTACATAATCCTTAGAACTTCTAGTTTCTTGAACGTGTTCTTGATTTCTCTGAAAGATTTTTGATTTACAGGTTGTTGTATGTTTGAAGTAGCTGCACATCAACTTGCCTTCAAAGCTCCTGTAAGAACATTTCTCATTATGTGTTTGTGTTAAATCTGAAGTCTCTTTTGAGTTTTTTGAAAATTCTGTTTCTTGGAACCAAGACATGGCTTGACTCATCAACAAGATTAACCGCTCTTCTCTTTCTCCCCTCCCGGTCATGTATACATGTACATTTAGATTGTTTCCAAGTTTTTGGGTGTTGAAATATTAACAGTTTCTATAATATGCTTTTTTGCCAAAAAAAGACTGCTTAAACATATTCAAGCAGTAGCAGAAAAAGTAGAGGAAAGAGATAACAGAAAAAAAAAGAATACAAATGCAAGTTCAAAAGATATAGAGAGAGTAGGAAAGACCTAAGAGATGTCATTGATTATAGCACATTAACCCTACTACGTGAATATCAGAAGAAGAGCCTGAGAAGCGATGAGAGAGCAGAAGCATTTGAATCTTTGTTGGAGCTTATGCAGGTTCACTTAGGCAAGAAAAGTTTGAATAACTCAGAAGGAGTTTTAAAGCCTTTTGGAGATGAATCAGTTTCATCAAGGGAAATCGCGATTACCGAAAGTCTCATGAATGTAAAGAGAAAGCAAAATGATAATGAAACCAATCCTTAGAAAGAAACACTAACCACAACTTTTTCATGCAGCCATTTTGTGTAGGGGTGGGCACTTTACCCGAAATCCGAAGTGGCACCCGAACCCGATCCGAAAAACCCGAACCGAAATCCGAACCGAAGTAGCAAAATATCCGAACGGGTATTGAATTAGGAGATATTGGATATCCGAACCCGAACGGATAATATCCGAACCCGAATGGATATCCGAAAATAACCGAACATATATATAATTAACATTATATTTCTAGTTTACATTTTTCATTTTATATAAAATATTTATGTTGATACTACACATACTTTAAATTCATATGATATACATACAATTACGTAGAAGATGATTTGCTATTCACTTAAAATGCATGTCAAACTTTTTATTTCAACAATTAACAAAAAGTTACATCCAAAATTTAAAAACAATAACCAAATTAATTTCTTTTAAGTTTGAAAATGTTATGTCCAAATCTATTAACCATTCAATCTATTAAAAATAAAAAAAAATAGTTAAGTGAAAAGTTATATATCTACTAATAATAGCAATCTCAATTAATTCCAAAGGTTGTGAGTCCACTTATGTTGAAAGGTTGTGTCTTTTGAAAAAGAAGTGTAAAAAGTTGTGTCTTTTCTAAAAGTTCTATGTTGGAAGGTTGTGTCTTTTCCAATTAATTTCTAGGGTTGTGAATCCACTTATGTTGAAAGGTTGTGTCTTTTGAAAAAGTAGTGTAAAGGGTTGTGTATTTTCTAAAAGTTCTATGTTGTAAGGTTGTGTTTTTTCCAATTAATTCTTAAGCTTGTGAACTTCAATTATGTTGAAAGGTTGTGTCTTTTGAAAAATATGTGTAGATGGTTGTGTCTTTTCTAAAAGTTATATGTTGTAAGGTTGTGTCATTCTAAAAATAGTCTAAAAGTTGTGACTATTCACTAGTATCTTTTAAAAAGTGAGAAGTTGTGAGTATTAGAAGAATGCGACTATTCATATTGAAGGGTTGTGACTATTCAAATAGGTTTTAAAAAATCTATAAATAGTTTCTCCCATGCATTTTTCAAATCAAATTTTTACTAATCTACTAATAATAAAATGGTGAAAAAAAAATAATGTCAAAGTTATAACTTTTCATCTAAACAAGGTGTCTTTTCATCTCAAAGTGGGATTGCTTTAAAAAATATTGGTTTTATTTAAGTAATGTGTTAGTTTATATAATAAGTGTTGGTATTTTATAAGAACTCTCCCAAAAATTAAAAAAAAAATATTATAAATGAGACGGGTCATATTAACATAAATCAACATATATTTATTACAATATTCAATTTTCTGAATATTCATTTTCAATAAATAAAGCAGGTAGATAAATATACAAAATAACAATTACCAACATATAAATTATAATTGTTTAAAATTATAAACTAATAATTTTAATATTATGTCTTAAATAGGAAAAAATTATATATCATGCAAAAAAAATTTGCATTTTGTTCCAAAAGTGGTTGAAGATAACTATCATGTGAAAAATGTATGAAAAAACTTAAAAAGGATGAAGACACAATTGTATGCAATATGTGTTTTGATAAAAAATTAAAGGGAACATTAAGGTTTATAAAATATATATATTTGAATACTTTGTAAATCATATTTTAATCATCAAAATTAAATTTAATTATTTATATGATTTAATTTTTTTATCAGGCATATAAAATTATAAATTATAAATTATAATATATTCTTTATAAAATGAGTTCCCGTGCGATATCGCACGGGCTCTTTGCCTAGTTTAAATACAAGAAATTTGATAAAATGAAAATTTTCATTTTTTTCATCAAAATCTAAATATCCGAATCCGATCCGAAATAACCGAAACCGAACTAAAAATACCCTAACCCGACCCGAAGTACAGAAATACCCGAACGGGTTCTACACCTCTATACCGAAATACCCGAAAATCCGAAATACCCGACCCGAACCCGAACGGGTACCCGAACGCCCACCCCTAATTTTGTGTATTAAAGACATTATTAATCACAAAGCAATAAATTTATTGATCAGATTCATAAAATCTGATCAACGAGCGCTTATATAGGACATTATTATTTTTGTGTTCCAAAAAAAAAAAAGACATTATTAATCACAAAGCAATAAATTTATTGATCAGATTCATAAAATCTGATCAACGAGCGCTTATATAGGACATTATTATTATTATTATTATATCATAAAAGTATTAGTGTAATAACTTATACAATGAGAATATACATCAAATTGGGTTATTTGACAAAATTATTTTGCATAGATTCTAAGGAACCTATCATAACAAAAAAGAGTTTTGTTCTCGTAGAAGGCCCTCCTCAATATATATATATTTACTGCAAGAGAAGAGCCAAGAAGGCGGAGAGTGATGCAGCAACGATGGAGCCAACCACCGGAAAAGCCACGGTGGCAGAAGAAGCACCTGGTGCTGGTGCTGGAGACTCCATGGTAGCCGCTGTGGCTGAGCTCACTAGCACAACCGAGACAAAGAGGGCGACAAAGAAGTTGTTGATATTCTTCATTGCCATTATTTCTTTTTTGTTTATTCTGTGGATGTTAGTTTTGTGTTTTTCTTTATGCGATGGCATGAAGGTGAAGGTGGTGAAGGTATTTATATTATTAACAAAATGTGGAAGGAGAATAGGATAGAGTTTCAAGGTTCGCCATTGATTAGCAAGACAGGATTCTCTATTTTTTGTTGCTAAGTTTAGGTATTAATAAATGATAAAAATAAACTAGGGCTATAATTGGTCTTTGGTTGTTTGAATGAGTCTAATAAAGAAGAAGGAAAATTGTATTTTTGCAAAAGCATATCACAAATGATCACATGAGATATAATTAAACTTACAAGCTCATTGTCTCAGGCAAACTCAGCTCCAGAAAGTAAAGACTGCCAAAAAAAGACAAACATATCACCAAAGTTATAACTAAAGGACGCAATAGCTATTTCAAAACCTCTGTTTTTGGAGATTGTGTGTTTTACATTGCAGACATACAGCCCATGCCAAAAAACAGCCTTCACAGCTTGCTTCTGTCCAGCATGCCTCAACAAAGAAACCAATGCAACTTACCCACGACAATTACACCTAGAGGGTCAGCTAAACCAGAGGGTGTTGCCAATTTGAATGTCTGCCACTTGCTGGTACATGCATAATATCGAGTTGGGATGAATAAGCCCTAGCCCCAGAGTATATAATGAACTTCAAACGGTGTAAATGAGAGGTGAATCCATATGCAACCAGAGTTTCACCAAGTATCCTAAATTATTAATGTTCAGCTAAGACATCACCAAATCTTCATATCTAGGAACTAGCAGCAATGTATTAAACACAAGATCAGGGTTTCTTTTAATATCATTTTCGAAGAAACAATCCAGTCTTGCCGAAAATTCTGATGGCACAACTACAACAATCTCAGAATACGCATTGATGATTCTCAAAGCTTCAACGAAAATAATTCACACAGTCTTGCCTGGCCCTTGAGTGCTTTTCGTTTTCTACCTAACCTTTCATCATTTTCTTTCTCCTTTCTCTGTCTATCCCCCTGGTTTATTATGTTGACCCGGAAGTACGTCCGGTCGATATAACCCGGAACTGCATCTACACGTGGGTAAACCCGATTTTTAGTTTCAAAGAAAATTAGTAAGACTTTCATATATAAAGTTATGAAAAAGATCAGTGACAAAAAAAAACAAAAAGTTATGAAAAAGATCAAACACTTTGATTTGGTTTAATTAAAATCGTTCGCTTTGCTTAGAAACTGATATATCTTTAAATAAAAGAATTTGCTCCTAAAACGAATCTATTCTATTAAAAAGGAAGCAGTTTTGATAAATCTACTTATAAAGGTTGTTTGGACTTTTTCATTAGAAACTTAATGTCTTTTATATTGTTTTAACTAAATCAAAAATATATAATCTGTTACATTAGAATCTTTTTTTCAATTGACAGATTTTAGTCACATATATGGTGGGTCCCTTATCTAACCTAGATAGACAGTAACTCTCTTTTATGTTATAACTATATCATAATTAAGTTTTAAATTATTAACCTATCATAATTCATCACCCACATATAAACAAAAAAATATGTTAACCTTATTACTCATAATTGTTGGAAAAACCATAGAACAACCATATGAACAAAAAACATAGAATAATTATTGACCGTATTTTAATGAACTCGACGTTGTTCACTTATGATGGCACCCTATCATATGAATATATATGTATTTCAATATATGCATGATTCATTAAGTATTTTCTTAAACGCTTCAACATATTTTTATGATATATTTTCTTGAACAATATTAGATCACACAAATTTATTTTTATTATCTATATTATTAAAATATGATCATCCTAAAAAGTTACTTACAAAAATATTGCACCTACTCATTAATTATATTATTATTTTTTGGCCTTACTTTTATTTTCTGTAACTATAAAATACTTTAAATAAACTCATTTTTTACTCAATATTATTGAAACTGAATATAAGAACCACATTTATAATAGAGGGATACACTATGAATTTGGAAATGGGTCCCTTTCCATCTTATCATGTAATTTTTTTAGAATTTTTTATCATGTAATTTTTAAAAAATCTTAGTGTCATTCGATATATTCAATTTTAAGTACTATTAAAAAGTACACAAAAAGTTTAAATCAATATTTTTAAAAATGTCATCAGATTTATATAATATTTTATTGGATCAATCAGTATCATATGGCGGGTTAATGATGAGTTTTTACCAAGTTTTATCAAGTTTTTACATATTGAGTTTTAACTTTATCCAGATCGGATTATATATGGATTACCGGATTTATTAATTCGACCGCGGGTTTGGACCGGGTACAAAAACATTGCTAAAACTATTAAACACCTACAAATTCATACTATTAAAGAATCACAAATCAAAAAGTTTATTCACTTTTAAGTACTACTAAAAAGTATTGAAAAAGTTTGAATCAACATTTTAAAAAATATCATCAAATTTATATGATATTTTATCGGGTCAACAGTATCAGATGGCGGGTTAATGATGTATTTTTTTTTCCAAGTTTTATCATGTTTTTATATATTATGTTTTAACTTAGTATGATCAGATTATATACGTCACCAAAATTATTAATTCGACCGTCGGTTTGGATCAGGTACAAAAACATTGCTAAAATTATTAAAAACCTAAAAAAAATCATACTACTAAATTGGCGCAAAATCTGCAAAGCAAATCTTATGTCTCACCAGCTCAAGAGATGTAACTCTTATAAAATTTACATAAAATAAAAAGATGTTGTTGTAACATAAGAGTGTGCATAATAATATACATCAAATCAAAACACTAATTCATATCAATTGTAATTAAACGAAAAATCCGTACTTCCACTAATTCATATCAAACATTTTTATTAGCCAAAAAACCCGCGCTTTCGAAGCGCGGGTCAAAATCTAGTTAATACATTATGAAATTATTGGCGGAGATTTACGGAACATTGTGTGATTTCTTGAAAATTTAGAATTCTTGATATTTTATTCATAATTTAGAAAACAAGTGTATCTTACTTTTCATGATGTATGGGTTAATGATGTTAGGAGTTTTCAAGACTCATAAGACAAATGTTGTAGTATAGAAGATTGTCGAACCAGTTCTGAGGGATATCAAAGCACTGAGAATGCAAGTACTCACTTAATCTAAGTGCAACCAATGATTTATATGGGTTTTAAACTATTACTAAACTAGAAAGCAATAACAGAATGATACTTTCTTGACTAAGGGAAAAAAGAACTCATGGGCATAGGGATTAGACCTTGGGTGATCAAGTATCGAACTAAGGATGGCAAATGATCAATCAAACTATCAACCTTAAGCCTAGACACAATTCTAAGCAAGCTCTATGTCTAGATGAATGCTCATTTGCTAACATATCTCAAACATCAAATGTCTTTGGTTGAATAATATGAAAGCAATCATTACTAACAAGTCTATTAGCTATCTTAGCACCTTTAACAACAAATGTCTTTGGCAAAGTATACTAAAAGCCTAGGAGAGTTGTCTCAGGCATTTCATCAAACACCTTTTGGGTGGGAAATGCCTATTGATCAACTTTTGAGTGGCCGACTCAGAAGATGCATTATGAATACTCTACTAGCAAGGAACAAGAATGATCTACACTAAAACATCCTAGAACTAACCTAATCACCCTTAATCTCTCTAACCCATGAATTCAAAAGGTGATTACTCACTAATCTCCATGATTCCTCTTAAACCCATATTGGATTTCAGATTAATCATGTAGAGAAATAGATAAGAAATCAACAATAACACAAGAACATAACAATCAAAATCCAAGAGATGAACTTCTCAAGAGAGTTCTTGTGTATTTCTCAATAGATCAAAAGATAAAAGATAATCTGCCACTGGTGGCTACAAAAGATGTTTAAAACATAGGTTTTTGAAATGTAAAACGTGCATAATGAAATGACCAAAAGGCCCTTAAGTAAAATAGAAATCGAGCAGATAATAGGCGCGGAGCGACCTCGGCATGTCGCTCCGACAAGTCGCTCCGGCCTTCGGGAGCGACCTCAGTGGGTCGCTCTGAGAGGTCGCTCCAGGCTTCGCTTCGTGTCGTCTCGCCATAGAGACGCGAGCGACCTCGGGGTGTCGCTTTGGGAGGTCGCTCCGAGAGGGGCGTGAGATGCGAGCGACTTCGTGGTGTCGCTCCGGGAGGTCGCTCCGGGCTCGTTCTCGCGTCTCCGAGTGATGAAACCGCGAGCGACTTCTCCCTGTCGCTCTGGTAAGGTCGCTCCAATAGGGAGGTCAGAGCGACTTGGTGGTGTCGCTCCGGACTGGTCGCTCCATGCCTTGCTCGCCCAATGACCACTCTAAACACTCCTTTTGAGCTCCAAATGCACCCAAATGTCTCCAGAAACTCGATGTGGTACTCAAATACCTGATAGAGACATATGTATGCAAAATGCAACCTAAACATGTCTAAATCCTAATCTATATGATGAAAATGTTTATGAATGAATGGATAAAACAATGTAAATATGCAAGATATCAACTCCCCCAAACTTGTTCTTTTATTTGTCCACAAGTGAACTTTCTAGAACTCATAGGGAGAGAGGTTGAAGGTGGGAGCACATAGCCAAAAGAAACACAACTAGCACACTCTCTTATTGCACTCTAGCTTCTCTAGGCCTATCTTAACTCTTTTTGTTCTTACACTCATCATCAAGCATCCACACATTCAAATCAACCAACTCTCACATTCATTAAGCACAAAACATCAGGTGAATTCTTGCAAATGGTCAGTTGGTCCAAGTCATTTGGTTGGGTAAGGGAAGGCTTTTATTCAAGTGATTCAAGAGGTTCAAAACATATGATCTTTAAGGTGGTTTACTCTCAAAACAAGTAGCCTTGACATTGCACATAATATATCTAAGAAAGGGACCAACTCATGCATACAATGCTCAATCTCCATTGTTCTACCCTTTTCCCAAACATACAATTACACAATCATTCCCAAATGTCAAACCCAACTCACATCTCTCACCAAAAGATCCTAAGAACTTTAACTCCTTCTCTTTGAAATCTACAAGGGATTTTTCACAACCTCAAAACATTTCTTAGCTCCTAACAACTTTGCTAGCCCCCTTTTTCTTTTCTTTTTCTTTTTTTTTTTTCTTTTCTCTTTTTTTTTCGTTTTTCTTTTTTCCTTTTTTTTTTTTAGGCTGGGGGCCAAAACTTTTCAAAACTTGAGCTAGAGGCTTCTATATTGGTCCCAATAAAACAATTCACTTAAGCACAAAGAGTCTATTCTTTTCCTTTTTCATTTCTCCCAAATCATAATCACAACACTCACCCCCACCTATAGCTAGACATTAGAGTGTCCAATCTAGCAAGAATGAAGATCAAGCATTGTCGTTCCCGATACTCTCAACATTATGCACATGTAAGACTTTCCGAAAAAGGCCTCACTCATCAAACAATGAAAGCTTAAAAGGAGGAAAAGGTTTTGGGAGTGGTCTACCACTAGAGTTTGTCAAAAAAGATTGGTATAAAAGATGTGACAACTCAAGTGTGTATAGCCATGACTCAGTACACAAGGGACCATGAGCAAGAAGCATTAAGTTCGTTCAGTTCAAATAAGGTTGTAGTTGGCTTCAAAGACTGAGTTTCAGCAATCAACAAGTTTCAGGAAGAGTTTTCAAGGCTCGAAACATACAAGTCTTTTTGAGAGGTGCAAAAGCTAGTCAAGTGCAACGTAGTGTTCTTTACAAGGCATTCAAAATCATTGCTCCCAATGCAAGTGAATGCAACCTATATGCTCTAGACTCTCCTAAAAATGCAAATGATGCAAACTAAATGATTGATTTTTTTTTTTTTTTTTATCTATGCAAATAGGTATGCCATGCATGACTCAATGAAACAACATCAAAGCAAACATGATCAAATACTTGGTACCTCCCCCAAACTTGAGTTACACAGTCTCTGTGTCGTCAAGTAGAGAGAGATACCGAAAAGAAGACTAATATGCAAAAATGAAATGGTATATACAAGGGAGTGTGGTGGGTTACCTTCTATAGGGAATGAGTAGAGGGAGATGCTCCCTCCTCGTCGTCCTCAGGTGGTAACTCTTCAAGGTGCTCATCAGCAGGAGTGTCCATCTCTTTAATGTAGAAGGCTTGCCCGAACACAGTTGGTTTCCTCATTTTCCTCTTGATGTCAAAGTGGAGGATGTTCTCTTTACCCAAATGGAGATCAATCGTGCCCTCCTTCACATTAACAATAGCTCCTGCTGTAGCTAAGAATGGCCTTCCTAGAATCAATGGATCTTGAGCCTCCTCACCCATCTCAAGCACCACAAAATCTGTAGGTATCTCATACCTTCCAATCTTCACAGGGAGGTCCTCTAAGATGCCCACAGGATACTTCACTGAACGATCAGCTAACACCAGAGAGAGTCTACACTTCTTGTACTGAGTGAATCCAAGCTTCTTTGCAACAGACAAAGGCATCAAGCTGACACTAGCTCCCAAATCGCAGAGACTTTTCTCAAATACCATAGGTCCAAGAGCACAAGGTAGTGTGAAGCTTCCTGGATCCTCTAATTTCTCTGGAACATCAAGCCTCTGGATGATGGCATTGCACTCATGGGTAAGAATCATCATGCCTTCCATCTCCTTCTTCTTTGCAGCTACAACATCTTTCAGGAACTTGTTGTATTGAGGAATCAACATGAAAGCATCGATGATGGGCATTGCAACCTGAGCTTCACTCATTTGCTTCTCAAACAGAGCCTTGTACTTCTCTAGCAGCTGCTTCTTGAATCTACCAGGGAATGGAAGTTTGGGTTCATAGGGAGGAGGAACAAAAGAACTTTCACTTGCTGGAGTAACAACTTCACCATCCTTTACTGTCTTCTTCTCTTCCCCAACCTTTCCTTTACCTTTGGCTTCCACTATCTTCTCCAAGATCTCGTCATTGATCTTCTCATCAACAATCACCACTTCATCATCTATGTTGATGGCAACCCCCTCACCTAGTTTCTCAGCATCCTTGGTGAGGGTTTTAGGAGGTAACTGCCTACCACTCCTAAGGGTGATAGCTTTGGCCTCCTTGGGGTTTTGGTCAGACTTTCCAGGTAGAGATCCTTGCTGGCGATTCTGGTGAGTGTTCATGGAAGCAAACTGATTCTCTAAATTCCTGACTGTAGAAGCAAGGTGTGAGAATTTGTTGTTGAGCTCATTGTAGCTCCCATCAATCTTGGTATGAAGGTTCTTCAACTCATAACCAACATGCTTCTCACTTCTAGTCTGAGACTCCAAGATTTGTTTCAGTAAGGTATCAGTGCTGCTCTCTTGAGGAGCAGAGGAACCAGACGAGGGGTTTTGCTGAGGCTGATAGCTGCCTTGCTGGTTGTTTCTTGGCGGATAGCCATTCTGTTGGTTGTTGGGATAGGATTTCTGTTGGTAGTTGTTGTACTGAAAGTTGGGCTCCTTTTTGTACCAGCTACCATTGTTGTTGATGAAACACAACTCCTCTTGACCTTCCAAACCCTCAACCTCATTGACAGCAAGTGGATCTTCCTGCTTGGAGTTACCAACAAACTTCAGCTGCTCTTGGGTGGCTTTTTCAGCAATGAGTAGGTCGATCTTGTCTTCCAAAGCTTTGATCTCTTTCCTCGTCTGCTTATCATCTGTTCTACTGCCTCTGTCGTGGTCTCCACTGTAGACTGCATCACTCTTTACCATGTTGTCAACCAGCTCTTCTGCATCCTCCTCAGTTCTCCCCAAGAAGAACCCATTGCTAGCTGTATCCAGTCTGGCTCTGTACTTAGGAAGAGCACCACGGTAGAATGTGCTCAGTAAGCTCTCCTTAGAAAAGCCATGGTGTGGGCATTGAGCTTGGTAGCCCTTGAATCTCTCCCAGGCTTCACTGAAGCCTTCCAAGTTCTTCTGTTGAAAGCTGGAAATCTCGTTTCTCAGCTTAGCAGTTCTTGAAGTAGAGAAGAACTTCTCCAAGAATGCTTTCTTGCAGTCATCCCAAGTAGTGATGGAGTCACTGGGTAGAGACTTCTCCCACTGACGTGCCTTATCCCCCAAAGAGAAAGGGAATAGCTTGAGCTTTAAGGCATCTTCGGACACACCATTGGTTTTTGACAACCCACAGTAGCTGTCGAACTTGTCCAAGTGATCAAATGGATCCTCTAGAGCCAAGCCATGATACTTGTTGTTCTCGATCACGTTGAGGAGTCCTGATTTGATCTCAAAGTTGTTGGCTGCCACAGCGGGTGCTCGGATTCCCAATCTATGACCATGAATGTTGGGGCGGTCGTAAGTGCCAATGGGTCGAGCTGCTCGCTGTTGGTTTTGAGGTATGTCTCCCATATCAGTACTCAATCTCTGCAAGTGAGCCTGTTGCTCTTCTTCTCTTCTATTTCTAGCACACACTCTCTCTCTAAAGCTCTGATGTCTGCAGCTATTGGAACTAGGTTTGATGGACCCCTGCTCCTCAAGTTCATACACCTGTAGATTAAAGGGAGGTGAAGAAAGAGAATCAGTAACAAAAGAAAATAAAAATGACTTAGTCTCAAACAAGTGACTAAATCTCAATGTTCAAATCTACTCAGAATTTGGCAACGGCGCCAATTTGATGTTAGGAGTTTTCAAGGCTCCTAAGACAAATGTTGTAGTATAGAAGATTGTCGAACCAGTTCTGAGGGATATCAAAGCACTGAGAATGCAAGTACTCACTTAATCTAAGTGCAACCAATGATTTAGATGGGTTTTAAACTACTACTAAACTAGAAAGCAATAACAGAATGATACTTTCTTGACTAAGGGAAAAGAGAACTCATGGGCATAGGGATTAGACCTTGGGTGATCAAGTATCGAACTAAGGATGGCAAATGATCAATCAAACTATCAACCTTAAGCCTAGACACAATTCTAAGCAAGCTCTATGTCTAGATGAATGCTCATTTGCTAACATATCTCAAACATCAAATGTCTTTGGTTGAATAATATGAAAGCAATCATTACTAACAAGTCTATTAGCTATCTTAGCACCTTTAACAACAAATGTCTTTGGCAAAGTATACTAAAAGCCTAGGAGAGTTGTCTCAGGCATTTCATCAAACACCTTTTGGGTGGGAAATGCCTATTGATCAACTTTTGAGTGGCCGACTCAGAAGATGCATTATGAATACTCTACTAGCAAGGAACAAGAATGATCTACACTAAAACATCCTAGAACTAACCTAATCACCCTTAATCTCCCTAACCCATGAATTCAAAAGGTGATTACTCACTAATCTCCATGATTCCTCTTAAACCCATATTGGATTTCAGATTAATCATGTAGAGAAATAGATAAGAAATCAACAATAACACAAGAACATAACAATCAAAATCCAAGAGATGAACTTCTCAAGAGAGTTCTTGTGTATTTCTCAATAGATCAAAAGATAAAAGATAATCTGCCACTGGTGGCTACAAAAGATGTTTAAAACATAGGTTTTTGAAATGTAAAACGTGCATAATGAAATGACCAAAAGGCCCTTAAGTAAAATAGAAATCGAGCAGATAATAGGCGCGGAGCGACCTCGGTATGTCGCTCCGGCCTTCGGGAGCGACCTCAGTGGGTCGCTCTGAGAGGTCGCTCCAGGCTTCGCTTCGTGTCGTCTCGCCATAGAGACGCGAGCGACCTCGGGGTGTCGCTTTGGGAGGTCGCTCCGAGAGGGGCGTGAGATGCGAGCGACTTCGTGGTGTCGCTCCGGGAGGTCGCTCCGGGCTCGTTCTCGCGTCTCCGAGTGATGAAACCGCGAGCGACTTCTCCCTGTCGCTCTGGTAAGGTCGCTCCAATAGGGAGGTCAGAGCGACTTGGTGGTGTCGCTCCGGACTGGTCGCTCCATGCCTTGCTCGCCCAATGACCACTCTAAACACTCCTTTTTGAGCTCCAAATGCACCCAAATGTCTCCAGAAACTCGATGTGGTACTCAAATACCTGATAGAGACATATGTATGCAAAATGCAACCTAAACATGTCTAAATCCTAATCTATATGATGAAAATGTTTATGAATGAATGGATAAAACATTGTAAATATGCAAGATATCAGTTAAAATGTTACAAATTAAAATCACTAAAAGTATAACTATGGATCGTGTAGACTATCTACTATGGATCTTGTTTCTCTATGGAGTCAAGGCGTGGACACAAAATGTGTTCTATGCAAGAACTCTTCAGAATCCAGGAACCACCTTTTCTTCGAGTGCTCCTTCTCAGCTCAAGTTTGGGCGCATCTTGTCAAAGGTATACTGCAGAACTTGTTCACTGCAGAATGGTCTGATATTGAGATTCTGCTCGTTGATCGGAACCGGGAGAGATACCAGCTGTTCTGCGTCCGTTATGCCTTCCAAGCCGCTGTCTACGCGTTGTGGAGAGAACGTAATAGGCGCAGGCATGGAGAACCACCATTGCCCTCTCAAGCTCTGATGAAGCTCGTCCATAAAGGTATCCAAAACAAACTCAGCTTGATGAAGTTACAAGATGGAAAGAGATTTGATGGCATTTTGCAGTATTGGTTTGCCACAAGATTGTAAATATTTTGCAGTTTAGGAGTAGTAAAGGAGGAGTAGGAGTTAAGTAAAGTCCACATATTTAAACTTAGGATGCAATTGATGTAAAAAACCATTTTTGATGAATAAAATTTAACATTCATTCAAAAAAAAAACAAACTAAAGCTTCTTAACATAGAGAGATACAGTGATATGTAAGAGAAAAAAGAATGACTAATGATGCCTTAAAGGTTTTGCAGGTCAAATGGCAGTTTAAGATACCATAAATATCACGAAAAATGCTACTTTTCATAGTTTTGGCTTTTGACTAATTTCAAAATACTTGATTTTTGGTATATTTTTACCAGTCTCTATTCTAAATTCTAGAGATTGATATACAAGAGTACCGGTGCACGTGGAATTCAGCAAATTGAGTCCGTTACATCTACGAGTAGAAAATAACTCAGGAAGCAAATTATACTAGTTATATGATATAAGACACGTTCGACAAACATATTAACGAAGACTTTAGAAGTAAAGGCTTCTACTATTCTCACAAAATAAATATCCAAAAAGAAAAACACCATCAGTCTTGATGTTCGACATCAGAAGCAGCCTCCTCGTCCTCATGATCGCCGAAGCAATCATTGCCAAAACAAGGGACATGACCATTACCAAATGCCTTAACATGGTCCTTAAGCGACCTCTTATGCTTGAAATCCGATCCACATGAGCAATACCAAAGCTTCCCGCAGTTCTTCTCGTGCGTCCTCCAATCTCCTTTGACCGCAAAAGCCTTTCCACATCTACGACAAGCAAAGGGCCTCGCACCATGTTTCCGCTTGTAATGTGTCTGAAGCGTACGGAAGTCCTTGAGCGGCCTTGCCCTCGGGTGGTTTATGTTATTCTTGCAGCCTGGTGCGCAACAGTAGCATGATAGCCTCAGCATCGCGGTTGGTTGTGTCCCTCTTAGTGACTCCGGTCCTTTTCTGTATTGTGAGCCATGTCCCCACATGTGCATCTAATTCCGGTAAAATAAAAACATGTGTAACGTTAGTACCCGTTAATTACTTCAAGTTATACGCAGCTTATATATTTATTTGGTTTTATGTTCAAACAAAAAAATCAGTTACTCCAAATCTAATTAACTAATCTCGAAATGCAACTGTCACAATGTAAATCTGTGAATGACCAAAGAGATCAGTGCAATAGGTAAGATTAGGACTTGCACAAACTTCATATAATTCAAGATATTTATCAGTTTATTCGTATATTTCTAGACACAACAGTGTATAATACATGTACTACCAGATTGTATTTTCTTGTGTATATCTGCACAAAAATGTCTATGAGATTGAGATCTAGCCACCTATGATTGCTTAATAGGAATTAAATATATAGTAAATTAATCTATGTCATGTAAATGTATAAATAGGTATAAATAAACAAAAACAAAAATTGCAAGACATCCCTCACTTTCTTTTACTTTTTAGGGTAATGAGTGTTGTGTAGTAGAACTGCGCGAAAATCAAGAAAGAACAAAAACGGAAGAGGAATATTAATCATATTTTAGGGTTATAAGGAGTCAGTCTAAAAAGACTATTGGTTAAAGAAGATCATCTTGATTTTAAACCCATTGATTGATTTTAGTTGATCTTCTCATAGCCATCAATCAATGTATCGTACATCTGATGACTTGTACCATCAAGTGAAACGTTATTCTCGAGTTTATAGTAGTAACAGTTATTTTGAAAAGTCGTAGTGTGTGCTACAGATGTTCTCATGATGAAGATTTGAGAAAAAAGAACGAGAATATTACACTATTTAGAATAACCAAATAAGAAGTAAATAAAGTGAGATGCGTTTTTCAAGAACAAAAATCAAATCTTTAAAATTATTCTAGGAAAGCAGGAACTAATTAGAGTTAGGTTTATTGGATTAGTATATCCTTACCTGCATGTTGTTGTATCTGTTGAAGGTCTTGAAGCAGAGAGGACAAGAGAACTGCGTAGGACCCATCAGAATCTGAGAAGGAGTAGGGATCCAATACTGATGATGAATACCCCTTTGTACACCACCATGCCCATCATGATCGGAAACAAGTGTAACTTCTACTTCTTGATATTGATGACGATCTTGATGAAAATCATGATGATGCTCTTGGTCTGTAGAATCAAGTATGGCGTCGCTGCTGCTGCTCCCACCACCACCGCAGGCAATAGCGTCGCCACCGAGATTTGGTAACCCTAGATGAAGATCCACTGTCACATCATGATGCTGAGTTTCTTGGCACTGACCAAGATCATGATCAAAAAGGTTTGAATTAGAAGATTGTTTAATCGTCTCCATGAAATAATATTCATGGTGAGGAACACTAGCTTCTTGATGCTTATGAATGGGGCTTAAGCTAAGGAGAGGAAGAGCTTCTCTAAGTGGAGGAGAGTCAGGTGATGTAGAATTAGGGTTTATGTTTGTGGTATTGCTAGAGTAGAAGCTGCCATTAGAGTTGTAGATGTGTGAGAGAGAAGTGGAATAGTTGAAGCTATAGTTATCAAGAAATCCATTGCTGAAGATACAAGCTGGATCAGACATTACTTAGAGGAGAAGACAGAAAAAATAAGAAAGGGAACGATATCAAGTTGATAGTTTGTTTTATGAGAGGAAAGAGAGCTAGATATGCATGTTCATATTAATGCGTGGGTGTTTATGAGTGTATACACCACATGTTTGCGATGTGACAAAGCGGTGGAAATAGCATATCATATTTTATAGGAAATGGGTACGAGAAGATGGTAAGGAGAAAGGAAACAAAGAGAAAGTTCGAAGAAGGGAAATGAGACTTACTATCTTGGGACTCGAAGTTCACGCATGAATTTAATAAAATAAAGTCAAGTATTAAATCTTTATAAGCATAAGCTTTAGCAATTAAATATTAATATTTAAACTTTCTTGTCACAAAATAGTGGATATCTAAGATCGGTTTAGGGTTAAAACCCAGTGTATGTATGGTTCTATTGGCGAATTAAGGGTCTTTCCACAACAAATGTACCTCAAAATCACATCTTCGAATTTATATGTTAGCGAGGAGATTAATATACATGATTTGATTCAAAAAAATTCAGTAAAACTAAGGCCTAAAATATGTGGTTAATAAAAAGGATCAGTGTTAAATAAGATACAAGTATTCTAATATAACAATCATTCAAAAACTAATGCCTACAATCAGATCACATTTGTCTTCCTCTTTTTACCATAAAATTGGTAACCAAATTAATTATTGTTCATATACAGATCGAACTATTTATGAGATTTTAGGAATAAAAATTTGGATATTCAAAGACGAAGAATAAAAAGATTAATTGTCTTTACATTTTATCCAACGATAAAAAAGCGAAAACTATGTAGTATAACGTTATAAAGTAATAAAAAATTGCAGTCTTCTTTTTTATGTTTAAGAAAAAAACTTATTATGGCTAACATAAAATACATATCACATAGTGTTTTGAGTCCTTTGGTTAAGAATTTAAGATCATTGATCGGTTTAACTTGATTAATAAGATGTTTAGGTTCAATGTTGTATTGTTAGCATATAATTAATGTTTTGGTTTGATAATTAGTTTGAGTTATAATTCCACAAGCCTGAAAGGATCAGCAAATGAAACAGTCCATTAGACAGACAGAGTATGGAAAGGATCAAATAAAATGGACAAGATCGGGAATCAAGGATAAAAGTTTGTCTCCTTTAATGTCTGACAGTGAATTACAAAAAAAAAAATATGGAGAGAGAAAGAGAGAGATGAAGCATAGAATCAAGAGTTGATGAACATTTTTGGTTTTGTGGGGAGATTGATCGCGTTGGAAAATGAGACGGTCGTGATCTAAGACAGCACTTGCGTTGGTGGCCTCATCTCTATGTCGGCTCAGCTTCATAAACATATTACTTGGGAACTCCAATTCTTTACTTAGCTCATTGACATAACTTCAAGTAGTAATCAAATGAAGTTTTGCAAGGAAAATGTAATAACTGAAATGCAACTTTCCCTAACGTTTTTGGATGTTATACACCGAGTATTATGAAAATCAGCTACTACGACCACTAGATTCAAAAGATCACCTAATTGTTGAGGTACGTAGACTCTATAAGGTCGTATACGACCCTCACCCCATCTGAAAGTATGTATGTTGATGCAGCCTGCAGAGTATATATATACTTGATATTATAGTTACTAGGCAAAGAGCCCGTGCGATATCGCACGGGAATTCATTTTATAAAAAATATATTATAATCTATAATTTATAATTTTATATGCCTGATAAAAAAATTAAATCATATAAATAATTAAATTTAATTTTGATGATTAAAATATGATTTACAAAGTATTCAAATATATATATATATATATATATATATATATATATATTTTATAAACCTTAATGTTCCCTTTAATTTTTTATCAAAACACATATTGCATACAATTGTGTCTTCATCCTTTTTAAGTTTTTTCATACATTTTTCACATGATAGTTATGTTTAACCACTTTTTGAACAAAATGCAATTTTTTTTATTGCATGATATATAATTTTTTTCCTATTTAAGACATAATATTAAAATTATTAGTTTATAATTTTAAACAATTATAATTTGTATGTTGGTTTAAAGCCTATTTGAATAGTCACAACCCTTCAATATGAATAGTTGCATTTTTCTAATACTCACAACTTCTCATTTTTTAAAAGATACTAGTGAATAGTCACAACTTTTAGACTATTTTTAGAAGGACACAACCTTACAACATATAACTTTTAGAAAAGACACAACTCTCTACACATATTTTTCAAAAGACACAACCTTTCAACATAATTGAAGTTCACAACCTTATGAATTAATTGGAAAAGACACAACCTTACTACATAGAACTTTTAGAAAAAACACAATCCTTTACACTACTTTTTCAAAAGACACAACCTTTCAACATAAGTGGATTCACAACCTTAGAAATTAATTGTAAAAGACACAACCTTCCAACATAAAACTTTTAGAAAAGACACAACCCTTTACACTTCTTTTTCAAAAGACACAATCTTTCAACATAAATAGACTCACAACCTTTGAAATTAATTGGGATTGCTATTATTAGTAGATTAAGATAAATATATATTATTTTATTTATGTAGTTCTATTTTAAATATGATTTTTATAATTTTAATTATTTTTCATAAATAGCAGTTTAAAACTTATTTGTATGATCCAGTTTTCTTAGTAAATAATTTTTGTTTCTGAGAGAATAATATTGTCTATCTATTGCATTGATATGATTAAGTCCATCGAACAAAAAGTAAATCTTTTGGTTGAAGTGGCATGTCTCAGTCAATTTATTTGAATTTATTAATTAAACTGTTTATAATTTCTTCCATTCTATTATTAATATTTTTTATATACCATTATTTAATTAGTTATCTACTGTCACCAGTATTTTCTATGTAAAAATTGAGTTCATATAGTGGTATATTGCTTGTACATCGTTCATGTATATAGTATGAACTAGTATGATATAAACGATTATACAAAGAACATATTTTATACGTGAGCAATGTACAAGTACACAAAACTCTATATGCATCAATAGAAATCAAATCATAGTTCTCTGACCAATATATTATTTTCATAAGACTTAAATAGAGTAGAGTGTTTACTTGAAATTAAATTTTGTTCTGTTGGGTTTCTCATTCTCTCATTGATAACTAGTTGCATTTTAAGATCCACGCGGGTCAACATTAGTGGGTTTTAAACAGAATATGCAGTGGTCGCAATGTGTGAATCCTAAAAGATTGGTGCCAAAAGTCCAATAATGTAGACATGGTAATTTGATATTATTACATTAGTATTAAACTATTAATTAGATTATAAACGAAGATGTTCCCGATTAAACACGAGTGTATGTACATTTTTGCTGTATTTGAACCTTTTTACATTTGCATAAGTGCCTTCTTTCAGCCTCTCTTTGTCTTTTATGTATCCTTGATTGTCTCTTCTCGGACATTTCTTATCTATATATGCACCTCATGTCAACTTCCCTTTTAATATCATGTTTCATGTTTTTTTTTGAACAAACATGTTTCATGTTATCTTTGGATGTGTGTATGTAAGTGCATGTCTGTATTTGTATAGTATATATGTTTTTCTAAACTCTTTGCTTTGGGATTGGCCATGATGTTGTTTTGTGAGTTTTCAACTCAAATCTAATGTTATGGCTCTTAATTGTATAATGTTATATTTCAAAGGTGTTATATGCCATGTTTAGTTTTTATAGAGTTCCATTAACAATTTTGAAGAAATTGGAATTGTAGCAAAGGTGAATTTACGAGATAACAATAGGTTTGATTTAACCAAAATATTATTGGACTCGAAAAAAATATGCACACAGATACAATATATATAGGGAAATTCTCTCAAATAATATTTTTTTAAGTTTTTGTCACAAAAATAGCATTCAATAAAAAAATGACCAAAATAGCCTCTTTTTATTTTGAAAATTTTAATTTTAATTTTAATTTTTTAAAATATGAAATCATATCCTCAAAACTCCAACTTTTAACTCTAAACCCTAAATCTAGATATTAGTTAACCTTAAAGTATAAATGCATTTTAACTCTTTAATAAAACTTCTTTTGGTTATTTTTGTGACAAAAACTTAAAATGGCTATCATAGAGAGTTTCTCATATATATTAATCGGTTTAGAACCGGTTTGATTTAGATTAAAAACTTCGTTAAATGAATATTCTGAAGTGGCAGAATCTCCATCCATGCTGGGAGAAATGACGAATACAACTAGAGATGAAATAGAGAAGAGGTGAAAGAAATGCATATTTACACTTGAAGCATCTCCAAAAAAACTCTCTATTATACAGTTTACAAAACTTTATATTTGAAGTTTTAAGGTGTTTTTTCCAAAAATAAAACTTCAAATCTAATTTCAAAATTATTTGTAATTTACACTATAGTCTTTATATTTGTCATAATTAATATAAAACCATAATGTTTTTATAAATAACTAGAACATATATAAAAATATTACAATAATATTGTTTAATAAAATATTACACTAAAATATAAAATAATTAATAGAAATTCTAATTAAATATTAAACTACAAGTAAAATGCCATATTATTCTATTAAATTAATTCCGTAATGCTCAATCTTTTGTCACACAAAATTTGTTTGGACAATATTTTAGAGGTTCAAGAGAAATTTTACAAGACTATTAATGTTGTTGTAATATTTAAATTTGTATAGTAATTATGTCTTCAAATATATTTTTAACACGTTTTATTAACTTTTTTGTAATATTTTTATTGTCTAATTCCAGTTTTAAATATTATAAATCATATTTTAAAATTTTTATTTAATTTTATGTGTAAATTTTTAATTTATAATAATAAATTTGAAATATTTATGATATACAAAGTTTTAAAGATTAAAATGATAAATGAGAAAATAGTTAATAATCATAAATGTGATGTTTAATTAATTATAAAGACCAAAATGCAATTAAAAAGAGGAAACTTTAAATTTAGAGTTTTGAGTAGTAAACTTCAAATATGAAGTTTCACTTCTTAAAACTCAATTTGAATTTTTGAAGTTCCTTTTTGGATAGCAAAAAAATCTATTTTTGAAGTTATAGATTTTCTTTTGGAGATGCTTTAGTGAAAGAAAATTTCATCTGATTTAAATATAATACTAGAGTTTGATCTGTGCACCCGCTAGAAAGTTTTTTGAATTTGTTTTATAAATAAATATTTATTTGTATAAGTGATAATATATATTTTAAATTTATCTGTTTAAAAAATTGTTTAATCTGACATTTATGAACACAATAATTTTATAGTTTATATTGAGTAATTTTATTTTATCTTGTAAACCATCAGTTGTATCATCCATATTTTTAAAATATGACCTGTATATCCGCACAAATGTATTTTTATTTTCTATGGATCAAAATTTTATGATAATATATAATAAATTGTTGTATATACTATTTAAAATATATGGTGCTATTTATTTTCTACTTTTCAACATTTATCATACTGAATTTACACTGAAATATTATTTATATGAAAATATATGTACAATAATATATTTAAATATTAATCTATATATTATATAAGTGATTCTTTTTATGTGACTTTTATTTTAGTTATTACTAATAAATAATAAAAATATAATTATATAGCTTTTAAAAACAATATTGTTCATTAACTATTTAAAGCTAGGTAGAGAATTAATAATTTAAAAATCCTAAAAGGTAGGTTAATTAATATGGAATTAATTATTACGTAGATATGGAATTAGTAAAATAATTACCATATAATGTATGTATTTAATTACAAAATTTATATATGAAATTAATTATTTCCAAACATGCATATATATAATAAAATAGGAAAAGACAAAGAATACTAAAAGCTATGTTTGTTAATTATTGTTGCGATGATATTTTGTTAGAATTTAATTTTATAAATGCATTAATTAAAGAGTAAAAGACAAAGAATCCTTAAAGGTAGGTTAATTAATAATTTTAGGAGGATATCATTATAAATAAGTTGAAAAACTAACGGTTATTTTATTTTGTTCTGGAGAAGCATAGAGATGGGGCCGGTGAGGGTTTCTTTGGGTCGAGCAAGAGGACGGTGGTTGTGGTCTGGTGTCATATCTGGCTGCTGGAAGAGATTTGTTTTCTTCTTTGTCTTC
Source organism: Brassica napus (assembly GCF_020379485.1). NCBI lineage: Eukaryota > Viridiplantae > Streptophyta > Magnoliopsida > Brassicales > Brassicaceae > Brassica > Brassica napus. The sequence goes on along the minus strand of NC_063434.1, from coordinate 23,426,392 downwards.
TGTGCTCGTCCTTCTCGGTGTGGGAGAAAAGTCCAGCATGGTCTGAGCGTTCGTCGATGTTCTGCTAATGGTGAGGGTGTGGTGTACCTTTGCTTGTTCGGGGTCCTCGGTTGCGCGTTCTTAGGATCTGTCGGTATTGTTCTCAGAGAGCCTTAAGAGAGGTTTTTGTTTCCAAGGTTGGAAGATCCTCCGCGGGTTCTCCGTTGCGGGCGCGTGAGAAGGAGTGGTGCTGGTCTTGTCAACCGATGCTCTCTTTCTTGGTGGCTATGCGTGCTGGGCATGCTGGTTTCAGGAGCAAGATCTAGGGCTGCTACTGACTGATTTTCATTAGGTGGTGCTGCCTGTCTCTGTTTTCTTATGTGTAGGTTCGACGGCTAGTGGCGACTCTTAGAGGTTTCTCTTACCGAATAAATCTCGGTCTCTGTTCTTGTGAGTGTGAGTGTAATTACCGAGGGTATTCCGAGGAAACAAGGTTCCTCGGAATATTTTCATTTAACCGCCAAATATTTCGCGAAAATTGAATTAATGATTTCCGAGGAAATTCCAACGGAAATATTTAATAATGCCGAGGAAATTCCGACGGACATTTTCCGTAGGACGCGTCATTTTATTAGGTCGAACCAGATCTTCTTCCCCATTTCTCTCCGCCAAACTCTCTCTTCTCTCTCGCGAATTCCGGCGTTTCCTCCCTTCTCTCTCGACGATTTCCGGCGAAGCCGCCCTAATCCTCCTTAATTTCAGTCACTGCATCATGTATGAACCCTATTCCACTCTCTTAGGTTAGATTTGTTAAGTTTTTAAGTAGATTTGATGATTTTGGAATGATATTTATAGATTTTTGTTAGGGTGAATGGTAGGATTGTGTAAAATCGAGTTTGATTATGGTATTCACTGGATTTTGAATTTTTTTTTAAGTTTTTATTAATTTTGTGGTTATAAAAATCTAATTGATAATTATGTATATATAATATGAAAACGTTTTTTGTATATAAAATCTATTTTTTGCATTATAAAATCATTTATATATTTATTAAACATTTTTAATATCTATAAAACTTTTTTTTTGATTAAAAACTATTATTTGGGATTTTAAAAAAAATATATATATATATATATTTATATAATATAAATTTCTATATTTATTAAACATTTTTAATATTATTAAAACTATTTTTTGCATTATAAAATCATTTATATATTTATTAAACATTTTTAATATCTATAAAACGTTTTTTGTGATTAAAAACTATTATTTGGGATTTTTTAAAAACAATATATATATATATAATATAAATTTCTATATTTATTAAACATTTTTAATATTATTAAAACTATTTTTTTGTAATTATTAAACTATTTTTTATTTATTAAAACTATTTTTTTGTAATTATTCAACTATTTTTTATTTATTAAAACTATTTTTTGTAATTATTAAACTATTTATATTTTTGTGATTAAAAACTATTTTTTAAACTATTTTTTATTTAAACTGTTTTTTTATTTATTAAAATTATTAGAACAAATTTTTAAATATGTTTTTTTTAATTTACATGTCTAATGATGATCAGACCCGGCCTCGACAGGATCGTGGTCGTGGTGGTACGGGGAGCCAGTCTCGGAGTTCGTCCAGCCATATTCCGGATTCGCTTCGCCCGACAGCTCCTACAATACATCCCCCTCTCCATTTCCCGCTCCTGCTCCTCCGGGTCCTCCGGGAGTGATGAGTGTTGCGGAGTTGGTTCGACAGCCCGGTCGTGACCATCTTCCCTATCTCACTCTGTATCCACATGGACGGGCTCAAACATGGTAATTAAACGTATTTTTTTCACTAAAATTTGATTCATTATTAATAATTTGTTCTTTTTATTAGGTTCAACTGATCCGGAAACGGGATCAGCACATTGGTCAACCGTATGATGTACTCGGTCCTCGACAAGGGACATCCGACTTTCACTAACTTCCCTACCGACAAGCAGCATCTGTGGTTTCGTCAGTTTGCGGTAAGTATTCTAATTTTTTACTTATATTTTTAATCTTTAATATAAATTTTCTACTAATTGTGTTTTTTTTTCAGCAAGAATTCTACTGGAATTCTGATGATACGCTCTTTATCTATCACCATTTCGTCCATAAAGTTATGGACAACTATGGGAAGCAGATGTACTAGTGGAAGAAGAAGTGGGAAATAAACAAGGTGGCTTTTAATTTATTAAACAATTTTTTAATTTACTAAACTATTTTTTTGTTTATTTAACTATTTTCTTTTTTTTTTTATTAAAAGGTCCCAAAGTCGATGAACGACACGGTCTGGAAGGAGTTGTGTGTGCATTGGGATAAGGAAGAGACGAAAGAAACTTCTTCCACCAACTCCACCAACCGCAGGAGCGATCGTAAAGGGAAGGGCGTCTTCAAGCATAACTTGGGTGCTCAATCTATTGCTACTCTGGGGGATCGCATGGTAAGTTCAGCCACTTTTTCTTCAATTATTTAAGTTTTGAAATTTTTTTTTTGTGCATTTCTTCTAATTTCTAATGTTTGTTTAATTTATGTTTTTTTCAAGGCGGAAGAAAATGATGGCGAGCCGGTTGATGATCTCGCCCTAATGAAGAGGGCATATGCCAACAAGAAGACCGGCCAGATTGATGATGGTCTTGTGAGGGACATGGTCACCCTGGTCCAAACTCAGGTGCAAGACGAAGTGTCTCAGTTTCAAACCGAGGATGACGATTCGACGGCTTCGACCAACTTGTCTCGGGTTCGAATCAATGAAATCGTTGAATAGGTAAGTTCTTTTTTTTTTTAAGTTCAATTCATTTATTTCTTGAGTTTTATTTTATCATCTTTTATATTATTTAAATTTGGCTATTTTCTATTTCAGTCGGTTCCAAATAAGAAGGGACGTTTGGTCGGTTTGGGTCGTCGCTCCCGGTCGGCTGCTCATTTTTCTGCACCACCGCCATTTGTTGATCCAGAAGTACTTACAGCTCAGTTGAAGGACAAGGATGATCGCATATCTATGTTGGAGACCCAGATGGCGGCTCAACAGGCGGGCAATATGGCACAGAAGAGGCTGAACGAGCAAATGATGGAGATGATGAAGAGGATGTACCTGAACGTGCAAGACCCGTAATTTTTTTTTTGTTTTTTCAAAAACTCGGAATGTTTTATTTTTATTTGTACAACTTTGAATATTATCTAATATGTTTTCAATTTTAATTTTAATTTTATATTTTCTAATTTAAATTTCAAAAATTTTAATTTTAAAAAAAATTAAATTTTTTTTGAAATTTCGAGGAAAAGAACCCTCGGAAATTTCCGACGAACATTTCCTCAGAACAATTCCGAGGGATTCTTCCTCGGAATTTTCCGAGGGCTCCTTTATTCGAAATTTTCCGAGAGCTCCTTTCCTCGGAAATTCCCGATGAAATTCCGAGGAACATTTTGTCAGAACTTCCGAGGATTGGACCATCGAAAAGTCCATCGAAATATTCCGAGGAAGTGCTCTCTCGATATATTCCGAGGACCTTTCCGACGAACTGGTGGTCCTCGGAGTTTCCTTGAAAATTCATTTCCTTGGAATTCCGTCGGAAATTTCCGAGGAAAAATGAATTTCCGAGGACATGTTTCGTCGATATGTCGTCGGAATAACGTTATTCCGACGACATACCGACGATTTTTTCCCTCGGTATGCTGCTGTTTTCTTGTAGTGAAAAAACAAAAAGGATGGTCTTACCTTAAGTTTCTGGGCTTCTTCAAGTTTCCCTTTCAGATGAAGCTGTAAGAATTTAGCAGCCAATTGACTCACGATTAACGATTTCATATTGGGAAGAGTCGCTTCAGTGATCTCCACGAGTTTCTACGATTTCCACTTATTCATTCTTTTGCTTAGAAAGCATTTTTCTTTCATGAACCTTTCATCATCTGAAAACTTATTCAACTGAGCTGCAGCTTCAGATATCAGCTTCGAGATTTTCATATCTATGGGTTTGGCCTTTTTTCCCCCAAGATAATTAACATGAGCTTTTTTCGTGTTAGGTTTTGCTGTACTACTAGTTTTATCCGTTCTTTTGGTTTTGCTGTGTTGATGCAGATTTTGGAGCATCTGCATCAATATTTGAGTTCAATGGGTGCTAAATCTTCTTCTAATTCACTTGTGTTGCTAGTATTGTGGCTTATGATCACTCAGCGTATGGTAAACTAATCCTTCTTGGATTGTAACATTAGTCTTTTGCTGAAAGTTGTGGAATTAGTAGTAATCCAGATTTCTTTTTGTTTTGAGAAAAAGTAATCTTGATTTCTTCTGTGGTTAAAACGACAGAAACCTTGTAGAGTAATTGTTTTGGATTCTTTGTAGTAGTGTTTTTGTATAAAAATGACTGAGAAAAGTTATTTGTCTTCATTGATATTCTAGTTTGGTGAGAAACCAAAAACAATATCGTGCATTTCTCTTCGATATTTTTTTTTTTTTTTTGAATGTTAAATTTATTCGAATCAAAAAACCATTTTACAAAGAATGCAGCTTTGTTGGTAAAAAATTACTATAAAGGTAAAACCAAAATAATTGTGTTTCTCTCTTCATCAATGATTTGCAAACCACAGCTGCAAATACTTGTCAAACCTACCATTCCTGGTACCTCGAAGCGAGTCGATACGGTTTCGAATCAGCTTATCAATGAAACCACTAAGGTGAGCTTGGTCACGTGATGGTTCACCGTGTTTCCTACCATTCCTCTCTCGCCACAGAGAGTGTACCGTAGCTTGAAAAGCATACCGAAGGATATACAGATAGGCGCTGCTCCAGGTCGTGTCCACCAAGGAGGACATGATGTTCCAGACTGTAGTGTATCGTGACCCCATCAACTTGCCGACTAGATTCTTCCACACTCCTGCTGAATAGTGGCAACTGAAAAAGAGATGGTCTCTCCTCTCAGTTGCATTATTACAAAGAGGGCACACAGAATCCACTTGCGGATTCCATTTTTTCAAACGATCACCTGTGGCCAGGCGGTCATGCACTGCAATCCAAACCATAACCGAGTATTTTCTTGTCTTCGATATTTTCATGATTGTATTTCAGACATTATAGGGCCAAAACCATTGGACATATATGTATCAGTGCAACGGTAGTATAGTTGTTAGGTCTATTCGTTTCTTACCTTTTTCACCTCTAAAAGACAAGACTTCGGATTATCCAATTGATGACTACACTTTGTCTTTTGTCAGTCTCACGATTATTCTAACAGAATTTGCGAGCTCTGAAGTTACAATAACAAACAAAGTTATGTAAATAATACCCTTATACATTAATTTGGGGAAATTATTGATTTTTAAATAATAACAATAGTTATGATTTTTAAATAATAATAATAGTTATGCTATTAAAATTACCCAATATAATATCTTGAAATATTTTGGTAATATAATTATATCAAAGCTGATGCTATTAAAAATTCAATAATTAGTTTAATTTTTATTTTTCGTTACACTGTATAAAAGAAAAATATAGTTAGCTAAGAAAATCGTGTTTCAAAAAAAAAAAATAAAAAAAAAAAGTTAGCTAAGAAAAGGATAACCGGAAAGTAAAAGAAAAGGTTGACACAAACATTCATGTAGCTAGGAAGGAAGGAGATCACGTGGACTGACATGCAAATTGAATGTATACAATAATGTGTATCAACTACAAATATGGGTTTGTGTACACCTCAACCAACTATATACGATTTTAGTTGAGGTATGGTTGTGCATGTATTAGTGAAACAGCAACAATGCCAAATTTTAAAATAATTGATTAATAAAAAAAGGTGAATAAACCTTTTGAACCCCAAAAGTACACATATATATATATATATATATATATATATATATATATATGTATATGCGAGATTGGCTCTAGTGATCATGGGATCCTAAAACATAGGATTCACTATGTTAAAGCGGCCATTTAGATTCTTATACGTCTTAAGTGTTCACACAGACACTGGTAAACAACTTTGTGACTTTTTCTGCCAGCTAAGTATTCATTTGTAAATTCGTTATAAATGTATGTCTCATACTGATGTCATATTACATGCAAACAAGTTTAAATTCGCAGAGCAGAAGAAGTTTAAGAGTACATTAATGTATTTGTTCTTAAAGTATGAGTTTCCATTAAGTTAACATTTAGGTACAATGTATACAATTTATTTATTTGTTTCGCAAAGGAATTATACAACGTTATAGTCAGAGGCGGACCCAGTAAAGGATTGGGTGTGTCAGTTGACACATGTTAAAAGATAAAATTAATGTTTTTTTACATAAAGACTGAAAGAGAATCATCAGTCTAGATGTTAAATGCTAAGGGTTTGACACCCCTAAACCCAAGTAAACCCAAGTTCGATGCTCCATATTGCTTTTCTTATTGTGATCTTTTTTTAAACAAAATATAATGACACAGGTTAATTTAATTGCTGGGTCCGCCACTGGTTATAGTACAAATTAAATAAAAGAGAGACCGGAGTTACGCGATGTTTCATTTTAATAAATCTTATTCAATAGCAAATTATATTGATAAATATGTCATTCTTATAAATCCGCAGGGACACCCGATAATTTTCACATCCTAGCACTTACCCAAGCAAACTCCCATCATCATCATCGCTTGATGGTACACAACATAATGTAGTGACATATACAACTTTTCTCTTCAATAGTACACTAATGGAAGACAGCAGACTTGGACTCTGGATTGAAATATAGTTTCTTTTGGTTTTGGTTAATACGCATATCTTTTTTAAAATGTATACTTTCAAATTTCAAGGGAGATAGAAAGTCCAACAGCAGATTACTTACCAACGCCTAAACCTAACGAAGAAGCCAGTTCAACCATACCATGTCGAAAGATAACAAAGCTATCGAAGATAACAAAGGTAACGGCAAAGATATAGAAGAGTTCAAACATAAACTACATAGAAAAGAGAAAAAGAACCAATCAATTTTGAAGTGCTCAAGAATAATACCCATTTGAGAGCATTGTGGAGGGGGGCTTGTGTTGAAAAAAATTGTAGAGCACCCGAGAGAGATAAAAAAAATCACCTTGTGCAGCACTTTCAGGAATATAGTAAAATGTGATGCTTAAATTTTAAAATGGATTCTGTTTTTTTTTTTTTGATAAAAAAAAAATGGATTCTGTTCCGAATTTCTATTTCTATTTGATAAAAAATGGAACCGCTCTTATTTTTTCTTTTTCCAATTTTAATTTAATTTTGAAACAAATTTAGATAATCATTGATTGATAGTCCTTAGAAATCAGATATATTAGTACAAAATTAAAGACTGATTTTGTGTGTGAATATCTTGATGTACAATGAATGTCATTTTAGGAAAGTGTTATATGAATCAGCACTGTAATTGGAGGTAGAAGCATTGTGATGGACGATGGAGAATATGCTTCAACATTCGCCGTGCCAGAGCTTTGAAACAGACTGCAAAGAGCTGATTGCAATAATAAAGGAACTTCAGGAGTGGCCAAGTGTCGCGACAGAACTGGAGAAGATAGAGACGCTGCAGATTTGTTTCCCGTACTTCAAAATCACTCATGTGCCACGTGTGAGCAACCAGTTTTCTGATTTTTTAGGTAAAACTGCTAGAACCTTTCGTAGGGAGTTACTTTTCATTGGTTGTTTTATTCCGGTCTGGTTACCCAAACCACCTCAAGCTTGAGTAATAGAATGGTAGTTCGACGTAAAAAAAAAGAGAGGCCATTTTTAGTCCTATTTGGAAGGTAGAATAAATGTAGTCGATATGTTAATAATAAAAAGGTTATAATGCTAAAATCTCATTTTCTAATAAAAGAAGAGAAATCACATTAAAAATTCACTACTATTGTTTTAATGTGACAAAATATTTTTGTCTCATTTTTATTTATTAAATATAAAAATAAACAGTTTTATAACAAAAAAAATTAGGACAATAGAAATAATTCAATAAATACTCATATCAATTTAGCAGTCTTTTTTGTTATAAAAATTGATAAAATATTTCAAATAGTGTTCTACTGAAAGAATATTTCATTTCCTACAAAAAATGAAATAAAATAAATTGTATTCTATGGTTTGTTAGGGAATCTATGTGTTATATAATCAATAAACTAACTTTCAAGCTTTATATAACATTTGAGGAATATCTATTGTTATCAACATTCTCTGAATTTTGGTTGAATACATCTTTTACTGTTAACCTATTATTCTGAAATAATCTGAAAACAATTCTAAAATTGATTTCTTTAGTAGAATATATTTTCAAATCTATTGGCTTGTTTCTATATGTACATTGTAAGAACTGTAAATTACGGATAATTATCATCAAATCTCCAAAAGTCTAGAAAACACGGTTACCTAATATTCAGAAAATATTTACAATTTTTTTTATTTATAAATACAGTTACCAAATATCAAAATTTTTTTTTTATAAATTTTGTTCATACACAAACAAATTTCTATGCATGAAAAAAAAAGAAATTAATTTACCCGCTTTGTGAATTATATGTGGGTTCATTTTCTCCTTCTCCGCAACCAAATCAAGACAAACATACCACCGAGCAAACATCCATAACCATTCACACAAATTAAGCAGTTCTGGAAGAAAGGAAAATCCAAGTCTGAGAAAGTATATGCATCTATATTTTCCTTTACAAGAAATTTGACTTCGTTTTTATTGAAGAAAATCGAAAAGATAGAGAGAAGAACATAGATATTATGTCAAGTGAAAAATGAAGTATTTTACTTTTCCAATTATTTATTTTTAATTTTAGTTGAAATATATATATATATATATATATATATATATATATATATATATATATATATATATATATGACAATTAGTTTTATTAAGTTTTAAAAGTTAAATAAGGATTTAATTTGAATTTTCGTAGACATTATACTAATGAGATAATATTCCAAAAGGATTATCTTATTAGTACAATAATAGTGAAACTTTTATGCTATTTTCCAATTTTTCCGAAAAGGAATAACAAGAAAGAAAAATAATAAATAAAATTAAATGGAAAAGGTCATTTTTTCAGTTTGTCGTTGTCGGGTACTATGAGCATCCAAGTAATAATATTACTATTCGTATTAACTTTTTCTTAGTTTATATTTTCTTTCTCTCTCTCTCGTCCGACACCATTAATTTAGTTTAAACAGAAAGATTTTTTTGAAGAACTAAAACAGAAAGGTTTTACTCCCTACTTAGAAAATTTACAGTCGCCATGTGAATTGATAGAGAGCCACCACTGTAAACCTGAATTAATGACATCCTGTATTTCACCTTAATATTGACTAGATTTCCACCCGCACAACCGTGCGGGTATATATTTTCACATTTATATATATAGATATTTGTTTTAATAATTATTATATATTTTTAATGTTACTCACATATTTAAATTTTTGTATAATTATACAAAATATAATAATTTTATAGTTTTCATACTGTAAATTAAAATCATCACATATATATGTTGCTTATTATATATTTGTCTTATTGAATTTGCGTTTGATTACTAAACTAAAATTTTTAATGCATGAAACAACATATATGAAAACAATTTTGTATTTAATTTATTATAATCATGATCCGTAATTCAAATCGCTAGATTTTTTTAGTAATTTTTTTAATGTTTATTAATTTTATATAATAAATTACTGCATATTAAAAAGTTTAAGATAAGTTAAATTTTGATACATGTATTATATAGTTTACTAATATTAACCCGTTCTACCAACATATTATATTTTTAGCATAAATATTTTATATTTATAAAATAAAATATATTAACATATCAAATTTAAAATAATTTTATCATATTTTGTTCAATATAAAATTTTTATTTTAAAATGATAAATAGTATTATAAAATTGATAAAATAGGATATAATTTTATTCTTTTAGTAACATTTCATTACTAATTACAAAATTAGTTGAAAATATTTATATTCAATTTATGACAATTAAGATCTTATTATAATCTTTTTCAAGAGATTTTTTAGAATTTTGACATAAAAGATATTATGATTAAAGTAGTTAAAAATATTATGTATATTAGCATTAGTGATATACATTTAATATAAAATATAAATGATATAAATGATGGTCCAAATAAAAATATCACTCATAAAAAAATCATGATTTTTATTTTATTAGAAAACAAAATTGAAAAAATTAAAATAAATATAAATATTTATTTCTAACAAAATCTTTAAAAATTATTAATAAATATATTTGTGAAATTAATTAATTTCATTTTATTTAAATTTTCGTTTATAAACCAAAACTATATTCAATTTTAATTTCTAATTATATTTCATGATAATTTAAATGAAAACTAACTAATTTTTGAAAGTAAATTTAAAAAGATTCTAAGAAGATTTTAAAAAGATTTTGTTAGAACATTTTAAATATATTCATTTGTATTTCAAATAAAAAAAATAAAGATATTAAAAGATATAATAATGAAGTTATGTTAAATATGATATTTTCTAGGAATGGTCCAAACTAAAAAAATCACACATGAAAAGAAGTCATTACTTATGTTTTAATATATAAGACTAGATTTTGATCCGCGCTTTCAAAGCGCGAGATTATTTCAAAACATTCCAAATTTATTTGATATAAATTTGTATTTTAATTGTATCTATACTTAGATATTACAAATGAAAAATTATATTCAATGTATTGAAATCCGACCCGGCCCGCAGTTAAATTGTCAAATTCGGTGGTTCATATGTAATCCATTTTAGTTTTCAGAAAAAAAATTGTTATTTAAAAATTCTATAAAACCCGTAACAACCGCTAAAACCAGAGATCTGGTTATCGGTTGAACTGATAGATGATTCAATATGTAATCCGGTTTGATTTATTATTATATTTATGGTACTGTAATATATATTCATGAACGTTCAGATGAATAGTAAATATATTATGAAATTGATATTCCAATTTTAATACAATTTTAGTCCTACTAAAATTCCATCTTGTTAATGGATTAATATTTGAGTGGATGCACACTAAAAATAAAATAGATTTGAGCATCAATAATGTGTATACGTCTATTACAAATTAATGATTTACGTTTGCAAAAAAAATATAATTGTTTATTTAGTTACTATACTTTTGTTATTCACATATTATTAGATACTTTTTGATGTTTTGTCTATGGCTTATTTTAAATTTAAAAGTTAATTTCATTATTCGCATTAGAAATGTAAATATTTATTATTTTAATTTTGATATATATTTATTATATTTAATTCTTAATTTTTATAATTTATAGATATAATCATATTTTTAACAATTAAAATATTGACTCTTACTCTCTGGCTTCAATTTATGTTAATGTAATGTTTTATGATATATTTGTGTTAATATATTTGTTCAATTGGTTTGTATTTGATATATATATTACATGTCTGTTTGAGTAACCCGTAAACAATATATTCATTAAACTATCAATAGTAACATATTTCATCATATAATTACTATTAATATTTATTTTATAATATATATTTATATATATATATATATATTAATACTCTAACTATAAGAATTATATTTTTATGTATTTGGTGAGGGTTTTGAACAATTTGTTTTTTTTTTTGCATTTGGATTAATATATAGTTGTATATATACGAATGAATATATATATATATATATAATTATTTATTACATTAATAACTAAAATATAATTGATTAGTTATTTGAATTTCGAATTAATATAAATTAAATTCATTAGTTTAAAAACTAATCGATTAGTTAGTTAGTTCTTTAATTTTAGGTATGATATATATTTAACAATTAAATTAGATATGAATAGAAATAATAGAAAATATAATTAAATATAATGGTCCAACCTAGACTATTTGTAAGTAGATAAAAATTGTTTCTGTTTTAATAGTATTGATGTTTTCTTATTTTTTATTTCTAATTTTAAATATTTTCGTAGTAGCTTAAGATAATTCTCCAGTAATGAACATTTCAACTATAACTTTTATTAACATATTTCACGCTTTTTTGTTAATTTTTCAACCTCAATAAAATTCTCTCTAAATATATAACAAGTTATTTCTCCTTCGAAATTATCATATAGTATCATATGTTTCCTGAACTATGACTACATTTTATATATCTCCAAATCAAAAATTAAAGACTTGAATCCCTCTAAAATAAAAATTTTACACTTGAATCTCTCTGAAAATAAACTCGAAATTTCAAAATCCCTAAATATTAGTTATATTTAGTGTACGGTTTTCTAAACAAATACTTAACCATATTAAAGCAATCATAAAACCAAATTAAGACTTGATTATATTCAATAGACCACAAAAGTGTCTGATTATGATCCAAACCTGGTTAGTTTTGGTATTTGTTTTCAGTTTGTTCTGGTTTGGTTTATTTTTGGTGATTTGATGGTTTGATTTTTGTATTACATTACAAACCATCAAAACCTACATTCAGAAGAAAATAAATATGAAATTTTTGATTCGAAAATATATACAATGTGGTCATAGTTTCGGAGACTTCTGATACTATATGATTGTTTTTATGGAAAAAAAGTCTGTTGATTCTATATTATATATCTTGATTTTGCACTGTATACACGACATATCTTTACTTAATATTTCATATGGGTTCTTTACTACTTGAGCTTTATCGTGGTGAAAATATTATAGTGACAAGTTGATACATAGTTCTTCATAAGCTTTGAAATATTTTCAATTTTCCCAGCAAAACAAAGCTAAATAGTTGTTTCTTTATAATCGGACAAAGTAGATGTAAAATTCAATTTTGATGGAAATGTTCACCTCTAGTTTTGTTTACCTAGTCATGCCTTATTATAATGCTTATTCTTTGAGTCTTTTAAAACGGCAGATAAAAATATACGACCCATTTTGTTGGTCAGGCTTACGTGTAACTTACTACATGCAAATTGATCCTTAAAAAAAAATCTTTTTACCTTTTTTTTTTTTTTTTTGAGCAACAATCTTTCTACCTTTGAAAGAAAAATCAGTTACTTTTCTCTTTGGTTCGTCTCAGTGGAAAAATGTAGAAACTTGACACTCCCATTAACGTGTTGACTCGTGTCTCCTACTATATATTATATGCAAAGTAAGCAAATACACAGCGATTCTCTTCTTCCGATCTTTCCTCTCCCTTTCCTCCTCACCTAACCTCGCAAAGAAAAAGAAAATATAAACTCTCTTCCTCTTTTCTTTCCTTTCTTGAAAAAAAATCCTCATCTTTTGATCAGGTCTAAAATGCCATCACAAAAGGCAAGAAAACCAAACCGAGCCGAGAAGAAACTCAAAAGAACTCATTTCAAGAAACCACTTCCACAACACAAGAACACGGACACAACTAGTATTCTAGATCATGCTTCTTCATCCAGTATGGTTTCTTCGTGTTCTTCAACAACGACGTCGTCTTCTCATCAAGATACAAACAACTATGTTCCCTCTCCTTCTCCGGCGGTGCTGACGTCGTTATCACCAGGTGAAGGTGGTGGTGGCGGCGGTTATTGTACCCCTAAAGCTCATAAGCATCGGATACCGGAGCTGTTGACTTGTCCACCGGCGCCGAAGAAGCAAAGAGTCCCACAGAACTGCGTGTTACATCGGAGGCAGATCGTTTTCTTTGCTCCTCCGGAGATCGAGCTCTTCTTCGTCAAAGCAGGGGATCAATGAACAAATTTGAATTAATATTTGTAGTCTTTTTGTTATTGGTGATAGTTAGGATCAATCGATACAGAAAGTTGTATGTGAAGATGATTAAAATTTTCATCTCTTTGATTTGTTAATACAATAACGAAGAGTATATTATAATATTTCGAGTGATGTTTTTTCTTATTATTTTGAGTTATTTTTTCTGTAACGTTTTGTTCCTTTGGCGCTTGTTTTTTTGGGGATGATTTGAATGAAGTCGGTTTGAGTTTTGTGGTAGGGTAATATCAAAATCAACTACGATTTAAAAGTATCATTAATAGCCAATCTTTTTTATTATTTTATACTTTTCTGGCATCTTTTTCTTATGTGCTATGTGTTAGGTTGCTATCCTTTAATTTCTGGACCTATTAGCTTTGTCGGTTTCTGTAATTTGGTGCGTGGTTTGAGAATTTTTCCTTTTTTTTGTTCTTCGTGGCTAGTTTTGTTCATATTGCTCGAGTTTTTTGTTCAATTTCCTCATTCATTTGATCGACAGAAACAGTTGGTCCCTACACGGAACATTCGCACTGTTTGGATCCCAATAGCATTAAGACAACAACGATCATCTTTAGTTTACAAGTTCACACCACTGAGGTTGTGATTCTCAAACTATATATCAGCATCGAATACTATTTTTATACATGCATATGTATGCACTCTCACATCTCTTGGTATATAAAAACAAAATTTAAAATAGTCCTTTTTCTATTGGCTATGTAACATAATGGGCGATGATATCACTAATTAATCTCATCCGAGTGATCGAGTATGTTGAGAAGCTCAATTTTTTTGTCCAACTTATTGTACCTTTATGTATGTAAAATATATTATCTTTATAAGTTACAAAAGACATACTATCTTTACATTATATTTTTATAGTTCAGCTGGTTTTGTTACACTTCATTTAAGTCTCCGAAATTTTGTTTGGCCAAACTTTGGTTGTTTCGTTATTTTCCACTAATTAGAAATATAGATATGTTTAAAAATAATGCGAAAGCAAAGAGACGAAAAATATGTGAAGAGTTAGTGGGGATGGCCACAGTGTCGAGGCAGAGGATAAGTGATAACATCTGCCAAGGGAATCCAATGAAGCGACTCGTGCGGCTTTATCTTCTTCTTTCTTTTTCCATAATTTCTCAGAAAAAGTTAGAAACACATATTTATTTGATCATTCTTCTCCTTTTTTCCACAGAAATACAATTCATTATTGACTATTAATACGTTCTGCATACAAATCTACACAAAGGTCAAAGTAAGCGAAAATGTCCTTATGATATAATTAGAAATGTACAATACATTATACATGAAGAAAATATACAAAATCCATGGACTGAAATAGAAAATAAAACCCCAAGAAGCCAAAAAACATTTTGAAAAAAAAAGCTACTGGATTTACTAACTCGAGAAAGAATAAAAACACCAGACATGATGATAGTTATTTTAACTGATAACACCCCCCCCCCCCCCCCCCCCCCCCGTACAATAATAGATTGCTTTTACAGTTCCATAAAAATTGTAAATAATTTTTTATAATTTTTTTTACTAATTAGACATGATATTGATTTAAAAGATGATTGTTTCACTGTTTTATAGTCAAATTTAAACTTTTCACTTATTCTGCTTATCTGTTTTTATTCTTTTTATGATTTTTTTTTTAGTTTGAGTTTCTACTGTATTACCATTACCAATCAGGTTACTAGTGCTACAAATCTATATAAAGAGTTGTATATGATTATTTTTCTTTAATCTTTGCTAAAAGTGTAAAATATACAAAAGTGTAAGACCATGTTTATCGCTGGGGAAAAAAACATAATTGGATGAAGAATTTTATCGTCTAAATCTCTTAAAAAAGTGCGATATTTTCACCGACGAAAGTGAGCTCCTTTGCTGCACATCTCCGGAGGCTCGCGCGGCGGCGGAATCCGGCACAAATTCCCTGTCCGCCCTCCCGTTCATCATGGCCAAGAAGAAGAAACCCAAGCTAGGCCTCTCAAGTAGAGGAGCCTCTGCTTCTCCTGCTTCGTCCTCCTCATCTCGATCTTCCGGAGCCCCTTCGGACGCCTCCGCAAAATCTCCACCTAGCTCGACCTCCAAGAAGCTTGACCTCGCAGCCGCTATTGCAGTGAGCTCGGTTGACCTTCTTGTCTCAGATCCCCCTCTTGAGACTAGGGCTACAGAGAAATCCACCACAGACGCAATCGAGCTTTCCGTATCGGATAAAGCTTTGGCTCCGTCTCTACCTCTGATAACTGAAGACGGTAACCTCAAGGACACACCGGCTTCCCCCTCTGTGCACGCTGCTACTGTAGCAAGCCCAGAACAAAATGCTCCAGCCACGACTTCAATGGACTTGGCTGCAGAGAATCTAACACCACCCCCACCTGCGAGCAATCCTACTGATAAATGGGTTGGTTTATTCAAAGGCTACGGGAAAAAACTAGAGAAAAAGGGTAACCCTTTTGCTTTGCCCTCTGGTGAAATGTGTATTAAAATCCCAAACTCTTTGATTGAAAAGAACAAGAAATCTTGGGAGGCTTTTGTTATCGGTCAATTCTACTCAGACCCGCCAGCACAAAAGTTAATTCACAACATCGTAAATGGGATCTGGAGCAAGCAATTCAGAGACATTACTGTGTCTAAGCTTGAAGGCAATGCCTTCCTATTCCGCATCCCAAACGTATCCACGAGGAATCGGGTCATCAAAGAACGGCTCTGGCAAATAGATGGCCAAACCATGTTCGTGGCTAACTGGGAACCCGGAAACCTTCCTGAAAAACCGGCTTTATCATCTGCTCCTATCTGGCTTGAGCTGCGCAATGTCCCTCTTCAGTTCTTCAACGAAGATGGTCTTGAAAGAATCGCTGGACTTGTAGGGGACCCAAAGTATCTTCACCCGGCAACAGCTAACAAATCAAACTTGGAAGTTGCCAAAGTCTGGACTATCATCGATCCAAGGCAGCCTCTTCCAGAGGCAGTAAATGTTCAGTTTGACTCTGGAGATATCAGCAGGGTATTGGTCTCAAGCCCGTGGATGCCTCCAGTTTGCTCTCACTGCAAGGAAATTGGACACAGCATCAAGCGGTGCCCCTCTGCTCCAATCACGTGTGTTAACTGCAAATCAACTACTCATTCTACTGAAGCTTGTACTCGATCAGGAGGACAAGGGAACAAGAAAAGAAACAGACCGAGACGTCCTCGTTCTCATTCAAACCGACCAAACCATTCCCGTAATGGTGAACCTCCTAAACACACAACCACTCCCGGAAAGCAGGATCATGCTCCAGGCCCCGACAAAGGAAAGGGAATTTTTAATGCTGCTCCCTCAGCTGCGAAAGACTCTATTCCCAACCACAGTGCTAAGACTGCTATGCACACTGCTCAAGCTGAATCTAGCAAGGCCCATGATCCTCTATCGGTATCAGAGGCAGAGTCTGACTCCTCGGATATTCAATCTTCCGAGTCTGATGTTGAGGAAGGACAATACATCCCAGTCAAAACAAGGCACAGGGCCAGAAATGGTCGGGACAGAGGTCCCAAAATCAACTAATCCTTTTTTAATGTGTATAGAAATTTTTTGTTGGAACGTGCGAGGTTTTAATAAATCATCGCATCGTAGCGGATTTAAATACTGGTCTAGGAAGAATAATCACCTATTTGGGAGTTTGATAGAAACTCATGTTCAGCAGAGGAAGCAACAGAAGTTCTTGAACAAGTTGTTGCCTGGCTGGCTGTTTGATAATAACTACTCCTTCTCGGAATTAGGAAAAATCTGGATTATGTGGCATCCTAGCGTCAAAGTGGATGTTTTCTACAAGTCCTTGCAGATGATAGCGTGTGAGGTTCAGTTTCCTGACTCTCCCTCTCCTCTGGTTATCTCTTTTGTCTATGCCTCCACGGATGAATCTGTAAGGAGACACCTTTGGAATGATTTAACTTCTCTCTCGGCTGATCAGCGTCTGTTAGGAAAGCCTTGGGCTGTTCTTGGTGATTTTAATCAAGTCCTGCGCCCTGAAGAAAACTCGGCTGCGTCCAGTCTGAATGTTGATCTTCCTACACGTCTGTTTGCTGACTCCCTGATCCAATCGGGACTCGCAGACCTTTCTTTCAGAGGATCTTCTAGCACTTGGTGGAATAAGCGGAAGTCTGAACCTATAGCTAAAAAGCTGGACAGGGTTTTAGTGAATGAGGACTGGCTCCTGCGTTACCCTTTGTCTTTAGCGTTTTTTGGTGCGCCGGTTTTTTCTGATCATGCTTCAATGTCTCTATCTACGCAATCTGGTGATCCAAGGAAAAAGAAGCCTTTCCGTTTCTACAATTATTTGCTGCAAAACGATGGTTTCCTTCCTCTAGTCGCAAGTCACTGGTTCTCTTTTCAAGTCTCTGGATCTTTTATGTTTCGTGTTGCAAGGAAGCTCAAGACACTTAAGCGCAATATAAGGGACTTCAGTAAAACAAATTACTCTGACATCGAGATGAGGGTCAAGGAAGCCTCGGAGGCTCTGGCTGCAGCGCAAGTGCTCACTTTGAGCAACCCCTCCATCGTGAATGCCGAAAGGGAGCTTGCGCTCCAAGAGAAATGGCTCACTCTATCTGCTGCTGAGGAAACATTTTTCTTTCAAAGATCCAGAGTCACCTGGCTCCAAGTTGGTGACCGTAACACCCCCTATTTCCAGCGAATGGCTAATGCAAGGCAAGCTTCTAATCACATTCATTATCTGGAAGATGCGAGTGGAAATCGGTTTGAGTCTCAGAGCGAAATTCAAAACCATTGTGTGGAGTACTTCTCAGAGCTCTTGGGAAAGCCTGTGGATCCACCCCTGTTTATTCAAGAGGATATCTCTGGTCTACTTGAGTTCACTTGCTCAATAGCTCAGCAGGACTCCTTGGTTGCTCCATTCACCAACGAAGATATCCGGGCGGCCTTCTTCTCCTTGCCCCGCAACAAAGCAAGTGGCCCAGATGGTTATACTTCAGAGTTTTTCACCTATACTTGGTCAGTGCTCGGAGGTGAAGTAACAGCAGCAGTAGCGGAGTTCTTCAGCTCAGGACAGTTGCTAAAACAATTAAATGCAACAAATCTTGTTCTCATCCCAAAGATCCCGAATGCTTCCAAGACCACAGATTTTCGCCCTATATCTTGCTTGAACACGATTTACAAGGTGATTTCTAAGCTTTTATCAGACAGGCTAAAAGGAATTCTATCTATTGCAATTGGCCACTCTCAGTCAGCTTTCCTTCCGGGGCGTCTTCTATCTGAAAATGTCCTTCTTGCGACAGAGATCATTCACGGTTACAACAAGAATGGAGTTGACCCTAGTGGTATGTTGAAGGTTGATTTGAGAAAGGCATTTGATAGCATCAGATGGGATTTTGTCATTGCAGCACTCAGAGCCATCGGCATCCCTGACAAGTTTGTCAAGTGGATTTTCACATGTATAAGCACTGCATCCTTCTCTATATCGGTTAACGGACACACGGGAGGATACTTTAGAAGTACTCAAGGTCTGCGGCAAGGAGATCCACTGTCTCCCTATCTCTTCGTGCTTGCAATGGAAGTTTTTTCGGGTCTCTTGCGCTCCCGATATAACTCTGGCTACATCAGATACCACCCTCATACCGAGGATTTGGGAATATCGCATCTTATGTTCGCAGATGATGTCATGATCTTTTTTGATGGTGGATCCTCTTCCCTTCATGGTATTAACGAGACTCTTGATGATTTTGCTGGATGGTCTGGCCTTCATATGAATAGAGATAAGACACAATTGTTCCATGCGGGTTTGAATGCTGAAGAAACCAATGCGCTTTCAGCCTACGGTTTCTCAAATGGCTCATTACCTATCCGTTACCTTGGTCTTCCTCTAATGCACCGGAAACTGAAGATATCAGAATACTCTCCACTGCTAGACAAGCTCAATGCGAGATTCAACTCATGGGCCACTAAATCTCTCTCTTTTGCCGGACGTGCGCTGCTGCTAAAAACAGTAATAACAGGTCTAGTTAATTTCTGGATCTCCACTTTTGCTCTTCCAAAAGGGTGTATCTCCCGGATTGAATCTCTCTGCTCTAAGTTTCTCTGGTCTGGATGCACCGATAGACGTTCCAATGCCAAGGTTTCTTGGAGAACTGTGTGTTTACCAAAGGAAGAGGGGGGACTAGGACTCAGAAGTTTCAAACGCTGGAACACCACTCTGCTCCTGCGTCTGGTCTGGCTCCTCTTCTCAGGCAGTGACTCGCTTTGGGTGGCTTGGCATAAGAGATATAACTGTCAATCTTCGTATCAGTTCTGGTCTCAACAGGAATCTGTTTCACAATCTTGGAACTGGCGGTGTTTGCTTAGACTAAGAGACTTGGCCTCAAAATTCCTATTCAGTAATGTTAAAAATGGTATTTCAACAAGCTTTTGGTTTGACAGCTGGACTGCATATGGCCCTCTTGTTGATGTTTTTGGTACAGATGGGACTAGAAGGCTTAGGATAAGAATTGATGCGTCTGTTGCAGATGCATGTAACTCCAGCGGATGGCGACTTCCTCACCCAAGATCGGATCAAGAAGTAAACCTCCACACGTACTTATCAGCCATGTCGTTGCCTTCTCAGGAGACTGGACCGGATTCGTTCAGCTGGTCCATTAACGGCGTGCTAAGCGACACTTATTCCTCTTCCAAAACGTGGGAGGTATTAAGACCTCGTGGTAGTATCCAAGCGTATGCTAAATTCATATGGTTTAGTGGAGCAACACCTAAGCATGCCTTCCACATGTGGGTCACAAATATGAACAGACTTCCTACTCGCTCTAGACTGTATTCTTGGGGTATGCAGGTTGCTCAACACTGCTGCATCTGCTCTGCCCATGAAGAAACACGTGACCACTTACTGTTGTCTTGTTCATACGCTTTAGTAATCTGGTCTGAAGTCCGGCGCCGTCTACATTGCCATGTGCCAAATTTCAATTCATGGTCAGACCTTATGCACTGGACCTGTGCGTCTGTCCCAAGAGCACCATCTGTTTTGAAGATGCTTGTCATTCAAGCGCTTACTTACTCCATTTGGCAGCAAAGAAACAACATGTTACACAATCAGAACTTGGTACCTGCACTGGCTCTCTTCAAAGACATCAATAGACAGGTTATAAACTCCATCTCTGCACTGAGGAAACGGAAGAAATTCAGAGACCTCATGACTCTTTGGCTCATCTAAGCTTCAGCGCTAGTCAAAGTTTGATATGGGCTTCGTCGAACCCCAACTCTTATGTCTTTTATCACTATCCTGTTTTTTACGTTCTTTTTTTGCCAGGATTGTGATTGTATAGATTAGCTACATTGTAGTGAACTCTTTTATCTCTAATGATATTAACATATTTAGCAAAAAAAAAAAAAAATGTTTATCGCTGGGTCCTTAGTGGATTTTTAAGCAAAATAACTCATTTAATTAAATCAAAACAAAATAAAACTGGGTTTAACGATCCTTAACTAAGGGTTTTTTTGGGACTGATTTTAAGGTGGATTTTTCCACCACGTGTCAGCAAGAAAGGGCACAAGAATTTTTTTTTTCTTTTTTTTTTCTTTTCTCTCTTTTGTTTCCTTGTCTTCTCCGTGGAAAGTCTTCTCAACTCTCCGGACGGCACTGAATTCTCCAAGAACAGCTTGCTAGCTTCTAAATCTGATTCATACGACGATGATAATGGTTTTGTCTCTCGTCTTCCCTATCTCAGTTTGTCTTAGAATTGCTAAATTCTCTGTATTTACTCTGTTCTTGGCTAAAGTCTTATCTTTTTGCTCTGTTCATGGCTAAAGTCTTTGTATTTACTCTATTCTTGGCTAAAGTCTCTGTCTCTACTCTGTTCTTGGCTAAAGTCTCTGTCTTTGCTCTGTTCTTGACTAAAGCTTTTCTCTTTTTGCTTTGTTCGTGCTTTATCTTCTGCTCCAAGTTACAATTGAAGCCTTTTAATCGAATTTAACTTGGCTAGAGTTGTCTTTGCTCTGATATTAGCTAAATCTTGTCTCTTTTTGCTCTGTTCTTGTTAGTGTTGGCTTCAACAACTGACATAGGAGTAGCCACACTGTCGGTTTTGGACCTAAGCGATACTCAAGCCTCGAGACATCGGTCTGAAGGTCTTACGAGAGAAACCAATCAACAGAAACCTCAGCAACTGATCAAGGCTGAATTGAGTATGGCTCTGAGGCCACAAGAAGATGAAAATCTTGATTATGACAGTAACGCTAGCTCATCAAGCTTCGAGTTTCACGGTGGTGTTCGTGGAGAGCGTTCGAATCAGAACCATGTCTCAAGGCTTAGGTGATGCTTCCATTCAACTCATTTGGGACAATGGCAATGGCTAGAGAAGTGAGAGTTCTTTCTCTTATTTTCTTTCTTCACAATTGAATATATATATATATATGTATGTATGTATATATATATATATATATGTTCTAATTATATGTAATGCAAAACATGAGTTTGAGAATGACTCGGGATCGAGCCAAGTGTTTTGGCTGCTGAAAGAGAGTGAGCTGACGCCAAGCAGTTCCAACATCTTGGACGGTCGTTACGCTGTCTTCGGTTACGTTACCGACTTAGATGTTGAGATTTTGTCATTGTTTGGTTGTCGATTGATTACTAGTTATGTTTGGTTGTTGATTGATTTCGTCATTGTTTGGTTGTCAACATAGATGATCCTTGTTTGCATTACCTTTTAGTAGTCAACTAGGTAGTTTTGGACTAGCTTTTTGTTTGATTTGTTTGTTCAAGTTTTAGAGATCCTATCTATTGATAACTTTTATGTGTGTAATACTTCTCATTTGGATTGAAGAAAGTTTCATTTTGTAACGTTCAAGCTTTGGAGATGATTTCAAAGTCTCATTCAAGCTTTGTATTCACAAAGTTTCATTTTTTTTAAGAACTCTTAGCTAAGAAATTCTCATTGGACCACTCAAAATGGAAGTTTCTTACCTAAAGTTCTTAGGTTACTTTTATTAATCAGGGTGATAGGGATAAACATGAAGTGAAGAGGATGGACCTTGTAATACAGGGCTTTTGAAGCTCGTTATAGGCTCAGACCAAACGACTCACACTAGTCCTTTCACGTAGCGAACACGTGGCAACCAAGTTTCAAAACGATCAAAAAACAAAAAAAAGTCCATAAAAATTGCTTTTTTTTTTCTTCTTCCTCTGACTGAAACCAACTCAGATCGTTCCTCTTCGCCTCCGGGACGGTCTATTCGCTCTTTTGATTGAATGGTATGTTGAAAAGTTTCGATTTTCATATCAATTCGTGGTTGATTTTGCATGAGCTCCCATTTTGTTTCAAAGTTGTGAAATTCTATCCGATTTGGTGAATTTAACCACTCAATGTTTCTGGGTTTCGAGATTGCTGAATCCTATTGAGTTTTGTTGTTGTTGTTGTTGTTCTGTGTTTGTTGTGCCTTTGACTCGATTCAGTTAGAGAAGTTAGTTCATATGTTTCATCACTAACGATTAGATTCCGAATAGGAAACTGAAGACATGCAATTCAAAATCTGACAGTAGGAGTCAGAACACTAGTGCAAGTTCTTTTGTGGAAGAAGCTGGAGACAGACCACCACCATCTAGTAGAGATGGAAATGGTAACAAAGAGACACAAGTCACAACCTCTCCCCAATCAGGTGCATTGAATGACTTGTCGTCTCCCGTCGCTTAAGCTTTGCTGATTTGCTTACCTGTTGTGTTGTTACTGTGTTTCTACATGCAGCTGGTGATTACAGTGAAAAAAGTCAAGAACTTGTGGATCCTTGCATTACAACACCTCAACTTGTTAGCCACACAGTTGTATAATCTTTGATCTAGCTGATAAAATTTCAATAATTTTATGATAACACAAGAACCAGTTTACGTGAATGCTAAACAGTACCAGGCGATTCTGAGGCGAAGGCAGGCTCGTGCCAAGGCAGAGTTAGAGAAGAGAAATGCTTGTCGTACTCAGTCCCCAACATCATCTAGCTCTGATCAGCCTGAAGCTTGGAATGATAAGAATAGAACACAATCCAAGGAGATGCAGAGCACAGCTTGTAAGAGAAGGGAAGAAGCAGACTGCTCAGGTCAGCAATGGAACATCATTTCCTTAAATCATCCTTCTCAAGCTCGTCTAGCAATCAAGTGACATTGTCTAGAGGCAACTCATTCTTGGCTTTCTCTTTGTTGGCTTTTTTTGCTACTTGTGCTCTTTTCTTTTGCTACTCTCTTTAGTAAACATTTCTTAGCAAGTGATAGAGGTTTGCCTCCCAAGACTTTGAATCCAAAACTATGTGATTAAATAACTAAATACAAGAGTGTGCCAAAGTGATAAGAGTAATGGAATACCACAAAATCTTT
Organism: Brassica napus; assembly: GCF_020379485.1. Classification (NCBI taxonomy): domain Eukaryota; kingdom Viridiplantae; phylum Streptophyta; class Magnoliopsida; order Brassicales; family Brassicaceae; genus Brassica; species Brassica napus. Next base: position 23,402,309 of record NC_063434.1, on the reverse strand, counting down.
CAAGACTTCCTTATAAAAAACTATCCTCGTCTTGGTCACACAGGCTGACTTATTGTTACAATGAAATTTCGTTTCTCTATATATATTTTTATGTTTTTATATTAGAGTTGGTCCAGTCTTCAGCTTCCTCCTCGCTTTGTGTTTCGTCTACGTCAGCTTCTTCAGTATGGTCGGGACTTGCTGCATCTGAGGAGTTGTTAGCGGCCTCTGTGATGTTCACCGGTGGCTGATTCTCCATCAAACCAGAGAGTGCTAGCTTTGGGGACCACTCAAGGACATCATCAATGATGTTGGACATCCTTCTTTGGTACCTGTATGCACAAAAGGTCATCACAAGTCAACAAACCGGAGAACTCATATCAATTAAAGAGAACAACCTTCTCCTGAGGAGAGAGTCCATTAGTTATGTACTGGTTTTAAGTTAGTATACCTAGCTCGAGCAGCCTCATCAGGGGCATGGCGCCTGAGAAGCATGACAACAACAACAGCCACAACTGTGTAGAAAAGTCGAGATGTCCACTTGGGCGGTTCTTCCTCGTCTTTCTTTGGCCAGAAACGGAACAGTTCCTTCAATGTGGCTTCCTCCGCAAGAATGTTGGGGAAGAACCAGACACGCTTTCCAAGAAGAATCCACATAGCACCGAAAGCAACTGCTCTCACTGCACCATTCAACGTAATAAACAAAAGACTAGTTTCAGTACAAGCCAAGTTAAAACTATTGCCTAGCAGTGCTTAGTGGTAATTCACTGTTCTTCCAATTCTCAAAAGTACAAAAGAACTAGTTTTAGAGCCAATAAAGAGCCAGCCAACACACTCAGAAAGTGACTCTCTATGGTGGAAACTCCAACAGATTATAAATGTAGAGCTTACCGAAAAGCAAGGAGAGAATCATCAAAAGAATGCCGGCACATGAGTAGAGAACAATGAGCTTGCAACGGTGTGGGTAGACAGGAAACAAACAGATTGCAAGAGTCAACACAGGCCAGAAGAAGGACAAAAGCGTTTGCCAGAGTGGATGCCGTTTCTCAAACGTCCATGCAAAAAAGGCATCAGTCTCAGAGAAAGCTTGATCTTCCTGCATTAGAAAAGAGTAAAAAAAAGAATCAAAACCTCAAAACATTTGAGCTTAGCAAATGAACCAACAACCAACAGCAAAACAGCTTACACGGAAAATCTCAAGATGAGCAGGCCAAGTAGAGAGCTTTTTCTTCCCGGGACGGAGGGTTTTGGTAACACGATCACAGCGAACCAAAAGGTTCTTCTCCAACAACACATTGGCGATATCTTCAGTGTCGAGGTCTTTATCTTCTTCTAGAACCTCTTTACACTCGGGGTTGTTCTTAATGAAGTTGACGAAATCTTTGCCTCTGAAGTACTCTACACGCGCTTGCTCCATAACAGCCCATCTTGATTCCAACCCCTTGTGGTCTCTAACTTTCTCAGCAAACATCTGAAACAAATCCTTCTTCACACCTTTCTTCTAGTCAACCACCACAAAAAAAAGAAAGATCAATTCGCATTACAAAGGCTAAAGACTCAAACTTTCAACATGCAAGTGAACAAAATTAACATTCCCACAGGTAAAATGTTCTGAGAAGACAAAACATAACAATGATGTGTACACACAGACATATATACAATTTATGGTAAATTGTGTAATCACAGGTTTACGCTCTATCAGAGAGACTGAAACAGATCAAACAAAGGCCTAAGAAACAAAAGAACGAGAGAAGAGAGGAGCAAACCAACCCTTGGTGGAGCATCAGAACCGGAATCTCTAGCGGCGGTGGATGCAGATCCCGATGATCGTTTAACCCTTTTCTTCTCGGCTCCGACCGGCCTCTTCATCTCTCTCTTCTCCCGAGACGAAACTTGAGAGTTTTTTCGATTTTGTCTTACAGATCCAAAAGTTTTTTTTTTTGTTTTGTTTTGTTATAGCAAAAAAAAAAAAAAATCTCTGGTTTGGTGTAAACCCGTCGAATTGTCGAAGACAGACCGGAAAATGGATTAACACGATTCCATCTCCTGTGTTTGACTATATAAATATTTATACAAATAGTCAAAACAGATTTTTCACGATTCATGTTTGACTAATTATAGTTCTAGTATAAATCTTAACAACTATCAGTTAGAGGATTTCAGATTTTGCATTTATGTTATATTGAATTTTTTTTCTATGAACTTAGGCGGACTTGAAGTGCTCTCTTTTAGGTCTGAAGATGATTGCAGTTCAGAGACTAAGAATTATGGCAATGGAAACCCACACATGTGTTTCCTTGTTTGATCATGAGATATTGAAACGTTGGATGACAAACCAGGAATGATAGTAAAGCACATATGGTTGATCACTGTGTTCAACTGCTATCTAATGTTTTGTGGATGTGTTTTTTTTTGTTTGTCTTAGCCATGAAATATAAATTTGAGAATAAACCCGACAACATGAAAAAGAGAAATGAAAACGTGAGAAAAAAGTAATGTTTTACCTTATCGTCATATTCAAAATGACTTGCAAGAACTGTTATGCGGTCCATCAGCACAATTCTTGCATCAACAAAGTTCCTCATCATACTAGTACTAGTTAGAAAATGTCTTGGTGACATGTTGATAAGCTCATAAATGTCTGGATTGGACACATAAAGAGTCCCGATGTAGGTTTAGTGTCAACTTCAGAAGTTAGTGACATATGTTGGGTGATAGTGCTAATTAAGTCCTTTGACTTCTTGTTGACATCTGATACCCAACATATGTCACGAATCTCTGAAGTTGGTACTAAACCTACATCGGAACTATTTATGTGTACAATCCAGACATATGTCACTAACCTCTGAAGTTGGCACTAAACCTACATCGGGACTTTTTATGTGTCCAATCCAGATTAGATGTCGATCAGATGGTAAAGGTGAATATTTCAGTTAAAAGTTGGTTTGGTTTGATTTGGTTTTGTTAATTCGGTTCTAAGAAACTTTTTACTGAAATTAGTTTGGTTTTGTGTTGGGATCAGTTTTAGTTTGGTTTGGTTTGAGTTTAGTTCAATTCAATAGGTTTGGTTTCTAATTTGGTTTCATTTCGGTTAAAATATAAAAGATGCAATTCAATAATTTTGAATCATATCTTCAAACATAATACAATGATCGTAGATTTCCTTAATGTAGAAAGTTATGTTTCTTTTTGTCGTAAAACATGTTTTCATTGTTGTTTGTGTTTTTTCTATTCATATAAAAAGTAATATAAAACTATGTCTAGTTGTTTATGTTGAATGATTAATTATCTTAATTTTATTGTTATTAGTACATATAATTTTCATGGTCGAGTTTTGTGCATATAGTTAGCCTAATTAAACACAATTTGAGTCTTCAGTTCAGTTTGATTTTGGATTGATAAAAAGATTAACTAAACGATTGAGATATATACATCAATTTAGTTTAGGTCGGTTTGGTTTTGATTGGTTTGATTTGGTTTCTTTTTCCAATCTTACCGGATGGACACAAATTAGAGGTTAGCCATTTTTTTAAAAAATTATCGGGATATGCTAATTTACTGTTTCTTTTCTCTTCGATTATGGTTGTATTGTGTGTTATTAAATGTTAATTTTGTTAACATCATATATTTTTTGTTGATGAAAATACACATGTGAAATACCGATGGTCACATATTGCGCATCCAACAGATAATTTTGATATTTGCCTCACAACAAGACGTTATTACTTTCTGCGAGTTGGAACAAAGTTTTGATGAACAAATCGACGACTGTATTCCCGAGATTCTAGTTCAACCGAAGCTTCCCCTTATTTGATAATATGAAAAACTCTTGTCAGTTCATTTAGTTTGTATGATTTTCACGTATTAGTGTATTTTGTGCTTCATTTAGATTTTATTTATCATATAACTACAATAATGCTTGTTTAAAGGTTTGGTGTGTTTTTGTTTTCACGTTTGGATCTGAATTTGTTGTGTTTTTCTCGATTGTTTACCGATTAATTATGATAACCATAAATTTGGTTGTATTTTGATGGAACCTTTACTACTGTAATATACCATGTGAGACCATTTTTTTTAATAGAATAAATGTTTAAAATAAAAGTTAATACAATTAAATATTTCATCTGTTTTAATTTAAACGGTGTTTTAAGAAAAAAATTGTTTAATTGATATTCTCAAATTTCTATGTATTAACTAAATGTAATTGATGTTTATGATTTCATGATTTTTTATTAGTTGAATCAATTGTAATAATTGTTGTTTCTAGAAAAACAAGATAAAGTGCAGATGTAGTATTTGTTAATAAAAATATGCATTTAATGCATTACAAGTAAAGGTAATTTTTTAAAATACTATTTTAAGTTTTTGTCACCAAAAAAAAATTCATAAGAAAAAAATGATCAAAAGATGTTTTATTAAAGAAACAAAAAAACATCTACCCTTTACTTTTATAGATATATAAATGAAAATAAATCATAAAAATAAATTAAAAATACAAATAAATATAATTTTATAGTTTTGAATTATATTTTTTCAAATTCGAATTTTTTAATATTTTCGAAATTTTTCGAATTTTTTTTTTAAGTCATTTTTGGAAAACAAATTAAATTTTTTTTTATAAACCTTTTTTTTTAAACAGTTAGGACGAGGATATGTGGATGATTTAGGCCAATGGTACTACAAAAGATATGACACAATATGAGAAGTAGTCCACTGTTTCAGACAAAACACAGAAATGCAAGCTTGGATTACGAGAGGGAACTCTTACGATCGAAGGAAGAGGAAACTTGAAGATTTTGACAAAAGAAGAGAAGACGAAGATGATGAAGAATGTGACTTTTGGTCCCGAGTTGAAAGAGGGCTATGGGACATCGTTGAAAACGGAGTATCGCCAGATCCATCAAATATTCCAGTGTTAGAGGCGACCATTCAAGCTCAATATCTTGCAACATGGAGATATTTTGTGGGTGGAGACATGAAAGCGCTCCGAATAATGCAACCGTCTCTACCTGATTGGATATTCAGAGAGACAATGGAGTCTGCTTCCGCCAAAAAACTTTGGGATCTGCTAGAATACCTTTAGATAACTACCTTACGTAGGTGTCATACGAATAGAGTGATATTTCTAATGTTTTGATAAAATAAATGTTATATCTATACTATTAAAAGGGAATCACTCCTAAAAAATCTACTTAAACAAGGTTGTTGGACCTATTTATTTTCAACTTAATATATTATAATAACCAAAATATAATTTAACTCAATTATAGGAACAAACGAATATCCTTATCCTATTACAGTTAATCAAACCAACGTTTATACGTTAGCAACAAATGATGTTTGCAAAACTATGTCTTCCAACTTCTTTCATCAGCTTCATAACAAAACTATGTGAGACGTCGATAGATTTACGTTTTGAATGTTTTTTATCTCGATATATGTTGACTCCATAATACTACAATCTGAATTTGTTGACTATTATATAGTCACAGTCCTAACTATGTTGTCAAATGTTAAACCATCATCATCTTAAGGGTTGGGTTTGTTGCGAGAGTCATAGCTAACCATTTAACCAACAGGTTAACTTTTGAAAACGTGTAGTTCAAAACATTTAAGTAAATTACACAAAAAACTGTATTATCAAATATTCTGCAGTCAAGAGAATATACATTTTATTCTGATATCTAATAAATACATTAAATAAATAAACATATATATACTTTTTATTTTGATATCTAAGCAAATATCTTACTAGACAACTTATGAGAAAACCACTTTACACAATTTCTCAAATAATTTGTAAAGAAAACATCCTATAATTATAGAAATATATTATAAGATTTTTCCAATTTATGCAGATTACGACATATAATTAAAATGCAACAAGATTGAAAATAATAAGTATTTAATATATAATGCACACATTGAAATTAACTTCTGAATTTAAACAATAGCAATTTAAAACAAATTAGATTAGATATCGATCAAACTTCGAGTTTTAGCGTTTTTGGGATTTTAAGATAATGGATATCTCTTAAAATCCAAACCAGATAAAATATCGCATCACCAAGTTATCAATTCAACCGCGGGTCCAGTTTGAGTTTAAAAACACTGATTTAAATGCGTAATGCTTTAAATAGACAAAATTCTTACAAAATGTTTTAAATGGAAAAATCGACAATTAATATATTTACTACATTTAAATAATGAAAACACATTGTTCTTTAGCATATAATATCTATACTATTAAATCACACATATCATCTTTAAATCTATTTCGAATAAAAAAACAAATGATAAAACATAAAACCTCAATTGTTAAGATTTGAAACAAAAATAATGGTAGTTTTAAACTAATTTTGAATTAATAAGTAAAAAAAATGCACGCTTTCTAAGAAAAGTTGGAAACCGGCTAATATGCAAAAAAAAAAAGAAATGAGTCAAATTCAGTTTTTGTTTGATTATGGTTTTTCGGATAATTACGGATTTAGAAATAAAAATATCGGATAATTTGGGGTTTCCATTTTAAATATAGGACAGTTCGGATAAAAATATCGGACAATCAGGACAATTTTTAATCTTTTGACTAAAAACTGATTAGGTAATTTGTTTTTTTTTTTGGGTAATTCGGTTTGTAAATAGTATTTTCAGATATTTGGTTATTTATAAATTAAATATAATTAATATTTTTAAGTATAATTTATATTTTTTAAATTTAGGTATCCATTTGGTTCTCAGTTCGTTTCAGTTTTTCGGTTTTAGAGATTTATAATCTGCTCGGTTATTTATGAAGTTTAGTTAAATTTTGTTTTCAATTTTTTCAGTTTAGTTTGCGGTTCCTGCTAAATGTACTCAAACCTATACATTATTTTATGGGGGTTTTTGCCAAAACTAACCTACAACTTGATTTTAATCCCAAACCTATACCCAAACTTGAATCAAATGCAAAACTAACCTAAAAGCCTAGTGAAATTACAGCTCAGCCCCTTGTGACCAAACAAAAAAACAGAATCCATTTTTACGAATATAGCCCCAGTAAATCGTCTGAGTCGTCTGAGATGTTGGAAGTCGTCTGGACGACTGAAGTGTAAGTCGTCTGGTACCAGTTTATTTTAAAAATAATTTATAAATCTTGTAAAAAAATATTTTGATGCGTAAAAATAAAAATCAAGTAATTATAAACAGTTTTAACTGATATAAATTAAGATATGATAAAATTGATTTGTTTTGAAGATAGATGAGTGGAAGTAGTGAATCATGAAATACTTTGGTTTAGGAGTTTGGCAAACATATGTTGTAGTATTGTATGTATTGTTAGGGTTAGATTTTGGAAAACTAAAATGTTTTTTTCAAAAATTAGTTTTCACCTATATGTGTTTATTTCTGTGTATAGTAAACACTTTTCAAGTTTGATTTGGTTTTATGAAGTGTTTAATTAGATAATTAAGTTTAGGGGTTATGTTTAGGGTGTGGACGACTTATATTTCAGTCGTCTGTTGAATAATTTACCCGGACGACGTATATTTCAGTCGTCCACATCGTACCGAACCTTATATTTTACCAATGTACGTTTTAACCTAACCGGATCATTTTACTCGGACGACTTACATTTCAGTCGTCTGGTGAAGAAATTAAAACAGACGACTTACATGTAAGTCGTCCAAATATTCCCGCCTAAAATTTTTAAAAAAAATTATTTTCCCGCTTAAATAATTTAAACCAGACGACTTACTTGTAAGTCGTCTGGAAAGTCTTCTATTTTAGTTTCCCGCTAAAAATATTTAATTTTCCGCTAAAAATATTAAACTCTTCTGGGTCTGTTTTAATTTCTTCACCAGACGACTGAAATGTAAGTCGTCCAGGAAGTCGTCGGAGTCAAAAATATTTAACCTAATTGGATTTTTTGTCTCCCTATATAAAGAAAAATTTACACATTCTCTCTCCTCCTCTCAAATGGCTGCAACAAAAATGTAATGTTCATCATTCTAAAACTCTCCAACCTCTCTCTAATCTCTTTGACTTGAAAACACCAAACTTTATATGAATTTTTCAGTTTTGTCTCATGTATTTCTTACTAATCTATCTCTTTTTCAGGTTTTTAATCAAATGGTACTCATCTTCCACTAATTTAGAGGTAGATCTATTAATTTTAGATATGTATTTTTGTGTGTTCTATAAATGTAGATTTATCTAATCTTCCACTCATTTTCTCTATTTTTAAGTCATTTGAACGTTTTTGGATATGCAGGTTTTTCAGATCTGGATTTGATGTGCAGGTTTTTTAGATCTGGAAGACTTCTGGGACGACTTACCTGTTAGTCGTCTGGAAGTCGTCTGGACTTCTTGGAAGTCTTCTGACAAAGTCGTCTGGACTTCCAGGAAGTCGTCTGGACTTCCAGGAAGTCGTCTGGACTTTTAGGAAGTCGTCTGGATTTTTCTAAGCGTTTTGGTAAGTTCTTATGTCTGATTTTTCTTCATTTGGTAACTTCTTGTTGTATAAAGTTCTTACTTTTTTCCCAAACTAAAACTCTCCAAACCCACTCTAATCTCTTTGACTTGAAAACACCAAATTTTATATGAATTTTTCAATTTTGTCTCATGTCTTTCTTACTAATCTATTTTTTTTTTGCAGATTTTTAATTAGATGGTACTTATCTTCCACTAATTTAAAGGTAGATCTATTATTTTTAGATATGTATTTTTGTGTATTCTGTAAAGGTAGATTTATCTAATCTTCCACTCATTTTTTCTGTTTTTAAGCCATTTGAACGTTTTTGAATATGCAGGTTTTTCAGATCTGGATTTAATATGCAGGTTTTTCAGATCTGGAAGAATTCTGGGACGACTTACTTGTTAGTCGTCTGGAAGTCGTCTGGAAGTCGTCTAGACTTCCTAAAAAGTCGTCTGGAAGTCGTCTGACTTCCTTAAAATCTTCTGACAAAGTCGTCTGAACTTCCTAGAAGTCGTCTGGACTTCTTAGAAGTCTTCTGGACTTCTTAAAAGTCGTCTCGTCTTGTCTACTCAAGTGGAATCCAAGCTTGTCTTTGTAGATGAATGATCTATAATAGTTTTGTTTGTGGTCTGTTTTGTGAATTGCATGTATACTCTTTTAGTTGTGAATTTTTTGTAAAATCAATAATAATGTTTTCCAAGATGTATTAAATGTGTTAACAATGTGTTTACACATTTACAAATCAATGAAATAATAGACTTCAGTAGCCTTTTTCTTATCTTTGGATCTCTCATATGCAATAATAAACTCCAATGGCATTTTTCTCATCTTAATAAACAAGTCAAAGCATATCATATTTTTTATAAGTTTGCATTGAAAAGCTTAGTAACTAGTCAAAGCATATCATATTTTTTATAAGTTTGCATTGAAAAGCTTAGTCAAATTTAGTAAAACTAAGGGAGAGAACATATTTTGTAAATATGAGTTTTACATATCTTGAAGTTACTTATCACTCTTAAAAATACAAGTTATTCAAAAACTAACGTAGAAGACTTAAAAACTAGTGGAGAAGACGCGGACGACTTCAATCTAAGTTGTCTAGACGACTAAACTATATGTCGTCTGGTCAACGCAGAGGTTATTTTTGCAATTGACTTTGAAATCTGTTATTTCGGACGACTGAAAGTTAAGTCGTCTACTATTGTTTGGTTAAAAAAAACTCCAAAAAAGCTAGACGACTTACATTTCAGTCGTCAGAGGTTAGTTTTGCATTTGACTGGATTATTTCAGAAGTTTGACTTTTTGGACGGCTTACATTTCAGTCGTCTAGTGAAAATTAAAATAATAATATTTTTTTAAAAGTAGACGACTTACAGTTAAGTCGTCATAGGTTAGTTTTGCAATTGAAAAAAAAAACTTCAGGATTTAATTATATACAGACGACTTATAATTCAGTCGTCCACGAGACGACTGAAATGTAAGTCGTCCAGGATTTACGAGGTTTGACCAGAATCTCGGAAAAAAATCCTGGACGACTTACAATTAAGTCGTCTGGTGGACGACTGAATTATAAGTCGTCTGTGTATAATTAAATCTTGAAGTTTTTTTTTCAATTGCAAAACTAACCTATGACTACTTAATTGTAAGTCGTTTACTTTAAAAAAAATATTATTATTTTAATTTTTGCCAGACGACTGAAATGTAAGTCGTCTAGGGAAGTCAAACTTCTGAAATGATCCAGTCAAATGCAAAAATAACCTATGACGACTGAAATGTAAGTCGTCTAGGTTCTTTGGAATTTTTTTTGAAACCAAACAATAGTAGACGACTTAACTTTCAGTCGTCTCAGGTTACAGATTTCAAAGTCAATTGCAAAAATAACCTCTGCGTTGACCAGACGATTTCCAGGTAAGTCGTCTACAGCCAGACGACTTCCAGGTAAGTCGTCTACAGCCAGACGACTTCCCAAGTAAGTCGTCTGACGAACAGATCTGGAAAAAAACTCGATGTTATACCTTAAATTGGTGAGATAAGTTCCTTAGCATACATAAGGCTTCTCCAAGCACACAGAATCACAAACGAAAGTCACCCACCCATAATCGTTAGCTTCTATGACTCTATGAACCATAAAAATTTTAGAATCAAAATCTTGGGTTTTTTTAGTTCATTGTGGAGAGAAAGTGAGAGATATGTTGTGTTTAGTTCACAAGAATGGAAAAAGAAGAAGGGTAAATCGATTTTGGGAGCATTAAGAGCTTCAAATTGGTTGTTCATGGTGGTTGTGGTATTGATGACAATGGCAATCTTGTAATTATTTGAAGATGATGAGGGTGAGAAAGTAAAAATGTCATTTTCGAAAAAAAAAAAAAAATTGATGGTATTTTTGTAAATTATATGAACTTGTGGGGTGAATAGGGTAAAACTAATTTTCAAAAAAAAGGGTGGTTAGTTTTGTGTTTGACTTTAAGTTGTAGGTCAATTTTGCAAAAACCCCTTATTTTATATAGAAATATGTTTAAAAATTAATTTCAAAAACAAATCTGCGCTTTCCAAGCGCGGGTCAAAATCTAGTATAGGTTAAGTATTAAAAAGTTATCAATTAATTATTTTTATAAAGTAATAATAAAAGATTTTTCAGTTGACCATCACGTGGATATCTAATGATTTCTACCGTAAGGGCATCTCCATTGAGAGTTCAATGGGGGAGTTCACACGGTTTTCGAAAAAGAAAAATATTAAAATAAGTAAAAGTGGTGAACCTGTCTCTTGCAAGTTCACTGCAGTGAACCCGGGTCAACACTGTAGCGCGGGTCCCACGGCACGTGGCGGCCCGCGATTGGTCCGATTAATTTTTTTTTTTTTTTTTTTAAACAAAATTCAAACAGAAAAAAAAAATAATAAAAAAATGTTTTGTGAATCCCTCCCATAAGGTTCACTGATGTACATGGCCTAAAGTACATTAAATTATAACATTTATCGTAACTCTACTCGGATATTCCACCTCTGAAAGCAATGTTTAACAGATTAAAAAAAATGTTTACATAAACATACTTCATTTTTTTGGTCTAAATATAAACATGCTTTCTTTTATCCACGGTGAATCTATACACTTTAAGATCTTTACACGTGTATCCAAGGTCAGTGGCTTCTTCCTTTTTTAATCGTTTGGAACTAGTTCCTCTTTCCATACAGCTGCGAATCTCTTCTCGCAGAAGAAACCCTAAATTTATCTGATCCATCTCAGAACATGGAAATTACTTTTCGTTTTAATGAAACCGACAGAGCCGCCTTTACAATTAACGTTCCGTCAGGTGGTGGATTCACAGTTAACTTTAAACCCGTCGGCCAACTCGTTCCACCGGCTGGTGGCCGATTAAACAACAATGGATCCCACGTTCACCCTCAGGCTAGTGGTGGTTTCACAATCAACGTTAACCCTATTGGCCTACCTGTACCACCTGCCAATGAACTAAACGTTAATGGAGCCCATGTTCATCCTCCTTCGGCTGGTGGCGTCAAAGAGAAATATGAATCTGAAAACCCTAAACACTCTGATCCCTCTTTGAAAATGGCCAACCCTAGGGTTTTCTTTGATATGACAGTGGGCGGCAAACCAGCTGGTCGGATCGTGATGGAGCTCTTTGCCGACACAACACCACGGACGGCAGAGAACTTCCGTGCCCTCTGTACTGGCGAGAAAGGCATTGGGAAGTTTGGTAAGCCACTCCACTACAAGGGAACAATCTTCCACAAGGTATTTCCCAATTATACCTTGTGTGGAGGAGATATCATTGGTGGCGGGGAGGAACCAGGAGGCGAATGTATCTATGGAAGTAGGTTTTTCGACGACGAGAACTTCATCAAGACGCACAGCGGTCCAGGTATCCTCACCATGTGGAATTGTAGAGAAAACACCAACGGATCTCAGTTCATGATCTGCTTGAGGAAGATCGTGGAATTTGACCAAGAATGCGTCGCGTTTGGCCAAGTTGTTGAGGGATTGGATGTGATTCAGAACATTGAGAAAGAGGTCGGCCGACCTGATCTTAGCGGCGTGCCTAACAAGCTCGTGGTGATTGCCGACTGCGGTCAAATTTCCTAGGTCTCAGAGATTTTTATCCTTTTGTTTTCATGTTTTGTGTGTCTTTTGTTCTTGGTTTGGATTTTATTTTGGTATGTTTCACTCGAGTTTGGATTCGCTACCATTGAATAAGAATAATTAGTGATATTATTGGTTATTATATCATCACAAGTGTTTTTAACGATGGTTCTTATTAGAGTCACATCTTAAGCTTTTGGCCGATATGAAAATCCCGGCGGCTTTAAGCTGGTAAATAAAGTAAGGTAATGGTGATAAGATGATTGTTTTCACCGTTTAGATGAGAAAAAGGGATAATAAGTTCTGCAAATCGAGCGTTGAAGTTAATGTATATGTGCTTTGTTTTTTGTTCTTGGGATTTGAGTTTGGTGTGTTTCACTAGAGTTTGGATTCCCTACCATCAAATTATGAAAGATAACATAAGTCTTTAGCTATTATTGCTACTATGAGAGCAAATTTCAAAACAAAAAAAAACTGTTGCAAACGTTATTATCATCACAAGTAATTATTTTTTAAGGATGATGCTTATTAGAGTTACATCTAATCAAATATGATTATTTCGCCGGCTTTGAGGTGGTAACGGGATGAAACTGTAAGATGATTGTTTCCACCATTTGGCTGAGAAAAAAAAAGGCTCATAAGTTCTGCAAATCGAGCAATAGAGTTGATATATACATGTGTTATGACAGAAATCTCTACCATTATATATTTGTTAATAAAAATATGGGTTGGTCTTTTGAAAAAAAAAAGATGGAGACTGAGAAAACTCTCAAGCAAGTTTAAAAAATATTATTTAAATCTTAATCTTGACCAAATTCGTTGGATTCTTGCAAATGCATTAAAGTAAACCAACACCGTTTCGAATTTTCATTTGGTTAATTATTTCAAAATTAATATAGGACTTACGGTTATGTAAAGTGTCACTATATAAAAATTAGGAAAATGTTCGTGTGAGGGCTATATATATTCGCTTCTTCTTCCTCCAAGAGAAAACAAAAAGAAAAGTTTTAAAGAAACCCTAACCGTTACGTCTATGGCGGCAGCGAGTCTCTCCGATGACTTTGACTACGACAACTGGGCGCCAACGGGGAAAGCGACTCTAACCGAGCAAGGACTTTGGGATGTCGTCGAAAACGGAGTCCCACCGGATCCATCGAAGATTCCAGAGCTATCTGTGACGATTCAAGCCCAAGAACTCTCTCAATGGAGAGATCTCGTGGTGAAAGACATGAAAGCCCTCCAGGTATTGCAATCTTCTCTCACTGATTCTGCTTTCAAGAAGACTCTCTCGGCTTCTTCGGCCAGACAAGTTTGGGATCTGCTCGAAAAGAGTAACGAACAAGCGACGCAAAGTAGGTTAGAGAAGTTGATTAGGGAGGAGGAAGGAGAGGAAGGTGTGGACAAGTTCAGTGAGGATATGTGGATGATCTACGCCAATGGTACCACTAATCATCTTACTCCGTATGAGAAGTACTTCACTGTTTTGGACAAAACACAGAAAGGCAAGCTTGGGTTCCCAGACGGAAAACATCTTAGGATCGAAGGAAGAGGAGATGTGAAGATCATGATGAAGGGAGGCAAGAAGAAGACGATGAAGGATGTGAGTTTTGTCCCCGAGTTCGACAGAAATGTGTTGAGTCTTGATTTGATGATAGCGAGAGGCTATACAATTGCATCGAAACCAGACAAATGTGTTTTTGTTGACCGAACCGGGGCAGAGTTTGGGGATACTGTGTGGGGCAATGAGAGAAGAGGACCAGCTCTGTGTTTGAACGTGATTGAACGTGAAGAAAGGATGTGAAAGACATGGTCTGCGTTTGGAGGACCTGGACCTCACCTGTTAATTACTTTCATGTTTTCACTTTGGTGCAGGACTTGGCTAGTAAGGTGGACGTATGTGGTTCTTTTTTTGGTTTGATGTCATTGTCTGATTATATTTACTGTTCGTTTAAAATCGGATTCTACTAGTTCGATGGATCTATTGAATTATCATTTGAGTTGATTTAGAATTATTTGATTTTCATTGAGTTTTTAGATAATTTTTAGATGAATTATGAAAGTTTTACAAAATCACAAATCAGTCCTCCCCGGAACTCTATTTTAAAAGGCCCCAACAGATAGTTCAAATAAAATAGAATTTAAATTACAAATTCAATAATATTTTAAATTTTAAGAGTTTTAAAATTCAATTTTGCTTGGAACTAGTTTCCTCCTCTTCTAGCAAAACAACCCTAATTTTTCCAGATGAGTATGGAAATTACTTTTCGATTTAATGAAACCGACAGAGCCGCCGTTACAATGTCGGGTGGTAAATTCACAGTTAACTTTAACCCTGTTGGCCCACTCGTACCACCGGCTGGTAGCAGATTAAACGACAATGGATCCCACGTTCATCCGCAGGCTAGTGGTGGGTTCACAATTAACGTTAATCCTCTTGGCCAGTTCGTACCACTGGCTGGTGGCGGATTGAACGTTAACAAGGCCCATGTTCATCCTCCTGCGGGTGGCTTTAAAAAGGGATATGGATCTGAAAATACTAAACTCTTTGATCCATCTTTGAAAATGGCTAATCCTAGGGTTTTCTTTGATATGACCGTGGACGGAAAACCGGCTGGTCGGATAGTGATGGAGCTCTTTGCCGACACAACTCCACGGACGGCAGAGAACTTCCGTGCCCTCTGTACAGGCGAGAAAGGCATTGGGAAGTTCGGTAAACCACTCCACTACAAGGGATCAATCATCCACGAGGTGTTCCCTGGTTATACCTTGTGTGGAGGAGATATCATTGGTGGCTGGGAGGAACCAGTGGCCAACCTAGGTAGAGGAGAGTAGGTGCACTTGCCCCATAATAACTTTAAAATTTATTACATTTCTTAACAAATTTGATGCCTACACCTATAATCACATCTAAGTTTACACTATTCTAGCATTTGTGCATCCACTAAAAAAAATTTGGATTCGCCGAATGTATCTACGGAAGTAGGTTTTTCGACGATGAGAACTTCATCAAGATGCACACCGGTCCAGGTATACTCACCATGTGGGACTGTAGACCAAACACCAACGGATCTCAGACTCAGTTCATGATCTGCTTGAGGAAGATTGTGGAATTCGACGGGGAGTGCGTCCTGTTTGGCCAAGTTGTTGAGGGATTGGATATGATTGAGAACATTGAGAAGGAGGTCGCTCGAACTGATGATGTATCTTAATGGCGTGCCTACAAAGCGTGTGGTGATTGCCGACTGCGGTCAAATTTCGTAGGTCTTAGAGATTTGTATTTTGTCTTTGTCCTATAACAAAAAGTGGTCGTTTGGATGTTTCGTGTGTCTTTAATATTCTTGGTTTGGATTTGATTTCGGTCTGTTCCACTCGAATTTGGATTCGCTACCATCGACTAATGAGTGATATCCATAAATCTTAGCTATAACTGCTACGTAGTAGGAGAACAAATTTCCATAAATATGTTAAAAACGTTATTATCGTCACAAGTGTTTTTAACGATGATTCTTGTTAGTTAAATCTTAAGGTTAGGCCGATATGAAAATTCCTGCGGCTTTAAACTTGGTAAACTAGATTTTGACCCGCGTTTGGAAAGCGCGGGTTTGTTTTTGTAATTAAATATATTGTAAACGAATTTCTATATAAGATAGTGTATAAGTTTGAGCACATTTATCTAAAACCACGGACCAAACTATTCCAAGCTGAAAAACCAAAATTGAATTGAATTGCATAAATAATATAGCAAATCATAAATCTATAACCGAAAAATTGAAACCGAACCGAGAACCAAATGAGTACCTAAATTTTTAAATAAAAATTATATATTTAAAAATATTAATTACATTCAATTTTTAAATAACCACATATCCTAAAAATACTATTTATAAACCGGATAACACGAAAACTTGAATTACCCGAATATTTTTATTTGGTTGATAAATAATTTAGTTAACCAAAAGTATAATTTATGTATATAATTATTTATTTCAAATATATATAACTATGTTTAATATAACACATAGTATCAAAACTATTTTCAAAATAATATTATGTTTTAAAATAAGTAGATTTGTTCTAAAACACAATTCTACTGCTAACATGTTTTAAAGTATCGATATAGTGTTAATAAATAACAAAGTGTTTTCAAAGTTTTAGAAGTTATCACTAACCGATTTATAATTGGTTAGACTAAATATCTAACAGAACCGAAAATAAATAGTCATTTTCTGAAAATATAGCAGATGGAAAGATTGAACCGGTTTTATGTAGACCATAATCATATGTATGGATTTTTATAGGAACTGGTTTGGTATTAAAATAATACAACCAACTTGGAATATTAAGTTGTGACAAACATCGTTTAATTTGTGAATGATAATGTTGAAGTATTCATATATATAACATGGTTAATGAAATCAGTTTAGTTAATAAGGTTAGTATAAAATAATGGTTCATCTCTGTAAAAATGTATTTTTTACAATGGATATTATATTTTGTTTATAGTCTTCGAAGATATTATCTATTAAATAAATCACAAGTAACCATATACTATATAAATATAGGGTGGACATTATTTAATATTAGCTCAAAATATTTATGATGGAATAATGCGTATATAGTAAACGTATAAGTAGATAATTAGGTTAGTACCATTTTTTATGACTAATTTGCTTTTACTGAAGAATAATTAAGTTAGTAGTATGAGAAATAATAGGATATCTAATTAAATGAAATGGTCCAACTATGACTTGCTTTAAGTAGATTTTTTAGGGCTCCTTCCTTTTTAATAGTATTGATAAAGTAAAGTATCCCCCTGTATATTAAAAGAGAAATCACTTTAGTGATTTCTGGTGACGTGTCGCTCATAGGTGAAGTTTCAATTTAATTGTTATAATTTGATTTGTCGATTGTTCTTAATTTTTATTTATTTAATTTAAATCTAAAAATTTAAGGTAAGTCTAAAATCATTTAACACCACTTGCCATATAATCTAAAGAATATTACAAATAACAATTTATGGAAACTAATTCTCGAAATTATAGAAAGATTAATAATGTTTTATTTATCACTTTCAATATTTATAAACTATAAAATATAATGAACGAAATTTTATATAAGACAATTATAATAGTTTTATACTCTACTTGATGAATTGTATTCGAATATAATTATATAATAACTATTTTAAATATAACAAAATCCAAACATGTTTATTAATATTATTTTTAAATTATTTATCGTTGTTTAAAGAATAAATTTATTAGAATTTTAAAATAACTTATGAATAGTTTAAATGTAAGTTACCTTATTTATTTTGCAAAGTAACTTATGAATAATTTTTTTTTCTTGCGCAAATTGCAAAGTAACTTATGAATAGTTTAAATGTAAGTTACTTTATTTATTTTAAACATTTCTTGCCCAAGTTATTATCACATTTATTAAAATTTTAAATGCCAATTTACCTTAATGTTTCTAAATTCTTAATTCGTTTATAATGACTTACCTTATTACAATATAAAATTCCCGGTGAAATAGTTAATAGGGGGATAACTTTCTTTAATCTTTTTCAATATTTATTATGAAAAACAAATATAGCAACGTCATTTATTTTTGAAAGGTCGACAATATAAAGTTGCCTTATTGAGAATAAGCATTTCTTGCGCAAGTTAGTATCACATTAATTCAACTTTTAAATCTTTCTTGCCTTGTTTTAAATATGCATTACTTGCGCAAGTTCTTATATATATTAAATGCAAACCAGCTTATGACAATGTAGAGTTAATATCTTTTTTTAATCTATTTTAATATTTATTGCGGAAAATAAATATTCAAACGTCATTTATTATGAAAAGTTGACTATATATAAAGATACTCCCAAGGTCTTACATACAATACAATACAGTGTTGTGAAGATATCAAATTTTTTAAAACAGTATGACAATAGTTCAACCTCCCAAACACCGAGTGTCTTTTATCAGGCAATTAAAACCATGTAAAGATACATGACATATTGACGTTAGGGATTCTTCACTTGTGGAGAAATTACAACAAAGATTCCGGAAACACCATCGGAATGGTTTTCGTTGATAAAGAAGTAAGTAGATTACTACATTTTTTACAACTCATAATCGTCTTTAGTCTTTTGTTCTCAATCTAAGTCATATAACTTTATCTCATCTTCGTGTAGGGGACAAGAATTCATGCTTCAGTTGGTGAACAGCTCATCAAACAATTTGAAGGGAAACTAATCGAGGGCGATGCGAAGGTCGTCCAGTTATTCAAATTGTACGATGCTATTGGTGATTATCGGACAACCGCGCATCCGTACAAAATTGGTTTCTTTCAAACAAATTTTGTTGGAACAGCTGATGAATTTCCGAGTGAAGTTCTGGAGAAGTATTTTGTGGATGTGCGGTATGTCAATTTAATATTTCGACAATTTCAATTTAATATTTCGACTATTTTGCGGATGCGCGGTATACCTTCACAGCTTACGAATCAAGTATTTCGACTATTTCGATGACGGTATATCAATTTAAAATTATTTTCTGTTCAATAAAATTTAGAAACTTATAGATCTATCAAATAATGTTAACCCGTCCAATTGCTTACAAAATTTAAGAAATTTTTTGATCAAAGAATTGTACTTCACAATTTATATTATTTATGGATAATATTTTCAATTTTATTATATTTTCTTTTAATATGTCTACATAAATTTTTCGATATTATTTATGTAAAAATAATATTATTCACCTAAAATAAAGAATTACAACACATATACAATACAATTCTAATTAATGATAATATAAAATCTGTTACTTCTAAAACTATGTACTATTTATTCCATATTTTGAAAGAGAAGTCACTTTAGTGATTTCTGGTGATGTGTCGCTCATAGGTAAAGTTTCAAGAAATTGTTATCATTTGATTGGTCGATTGTTCTTAATTTTTATTTATTTAGTTTAGATCTAAAATTTAAGGTAAGTCTAAAATCATTTAACATCACGTGCCATATAATCTAAAAAATATTACAAATAACAATTTATGGAAACTAATTCTCTAAATTATTGAAAGATTAATAATGTTTTATTTATTACTTTCAATATTTATAAACTATAAAATATAATGAACGGAATTTTATATAAGATAATTATAATAGTTTTATACGCTACTTGATGAATTGTATTCGAATATAGTTATATAATAACTATTTTAAATATAACAAAATCCAAACATTTTTATTAATATTATTTTTAAATTATTTATCGTTGTTTAAAGAATAAATTTATCAGAATTTTAAAATAATTTATAAAATGTTATAAATTATTTATAAAAATATAAACCTACTACATATTGATTGAGAAGTCATATAAGTGATTTTTTTATTACGTGTCGATCATAAATGAACTCTTCAAATTGTTATAATTTGATTGGCCGATGATTTGAGGATTTTATTTATTATAATTATATCTAAATGGAAAGGATAATTCAATTACCACTTTTCAAATAATCTACATAATTTTAGAAATAATTATTTATGGTAACTAATTGTTGAAACTATGAAAGAGTAATAATGTGATCAAATTTTTTATATATTTATAAATTACATAAAATAAGAAACAAAAATGTTTATTTGAATTGATATAATGATTTTATATACGTATAGAAAGCCTTATATTTGTATATAAAGTATCATAATAACTATTAATATCTAATAAATTTCATGCATGCTTTATAAATCATTTATTAAATTATAAATAAATTTATAAAATTATTTATATTGGCTTATCATATGTTTTAAATTATAATAAGAAGTTCTATATGTTCTTTGGGAATGTGAGCTATATCATCATTTTTTTTTTCTTCAGCTATTTTCCTATTGCACATGTCGTTTTCTGATTTGACATGTGCAAGTTGCAAAGTAACTTATGAATAGTTTAAATGTATGTTACCTTATTTATTTTAAACATTTTTTGTCCAAGTTATTATCACAATTATTGAAATTTTAAATATCAATTTACCTTAATGTTTCTAAATTCTTAATTCGTTTGTAATGACTTAACTTATTACAATATAAAATCCCTCTTGAAATTTTCTTCTTAAACACACAAATTATTTTGGGACGTTGCAATTATACATATACACAATAACTACCTTTTGATACTGAAGTTACTTTGTTCCCTCTCGTCAATGTCAAATATTGAGTACCAGCTTTTCTCCATGACTGATGCTTTCTCACAAAGACGGTGGTATTAAGATGTAAAATTTGTTACTTCTAAAACTATACACTATTTATTCTATATTTTGAATTTTGTTATGCCCGGTCACCTAGTCTTCTCTATTAAAAGAGAAGTACCATTTTTATCTATCATAAAAAGTCATACTAGCCTTATTAAGTCTATTTCATTAATTACATTTATTTAATATTAATCTATTCAATATAAAAAGATATTAATAATAAATCAATTTTAACTGTAAATTCAAATTTTATTTTTAGTTATAACAAAATGTTAAGAAAAAATCTAACAAAATCTTTTTAAAAATTTAAAATATTTTATTTAAATTAATACCATTTATTAATTTTGTAATTAATAATATATACTATTATAGATTAATTTAAACAAAATTTTATTATAAAAAAAATAAAATAAAAGTGTATGCTATTTTTCAAATTTTATAATCATATTCTATATCTTCTTTATTAAAAGAAATACCATAAAAATTCATACTAGGTCTATTTCATCAATTACATCTATTTGACTATTTAAGTTAATCTATTTAATATATAACATTTCTAAAAAATCTTATAAATTATATAGATATTAATAAATAAATTTTAACTATAAATTTAAATTTTATTTTTACTTATAACAAAATATGTTGAAAAAACTTAACAAAATCTTAATAAAATTTTAAAATATTTTTAAATTAATGCAGAGATTGATTTCATAATTAATACTATAGTATTATTATAATGTATTTACTCATAAAATCCAACAATATACTAAAATAAATAACATAGAAATATAAATTATGCTAAGAAAATATCAGTTTTATAGTATAACTAAATAAAATTTTAAAATGAATTGTATTCCGTCTGTAAAAGTTAGAAAAAATGAAGGAGATTCTCAATTTTTTTATTTTATACTATGAATTTATTTTACCAAACTCGAAAATATGTTAACATATAATAACAATTAATAATAAAGTAAAATATATAAAATAAATTATTATACATTAATAATATCGAATAAGAAACATAACCAATAACATTATAGATTTACACAATATATAACACTAAAATGTAAATATATATCTTTTAAAGTTTTGCGATGGTATCCGTTATATATTTATAAAATGAAAATATATATGTACGGATGTGCGGGTGAAAAATCTAGTTTGTTATAAGATGATTGTTTCCACCATCTAGATGAGGAAAAAAGAGATCATAACTTTTGCAAATCGAGCGTTAGTTAATGTATATGTTGTTAATACTGTATGTGTTATACAGAAATCTCTATCATTAAATATTTGTTAATGAAAAGATCGGTTGGTCTTTTGAAAACAAAAGATGAAACTTTTGTAGACTGAGAGAACTCTAAATCAATGAGTTCAAAAGTATATTTATGAGGATGATGGGTAAGTGTTGGGAGTATTTTCCTTTCTATGGCCATTATAATTTACCAAAAGTGCTTTAAATAAAAATAATTAAAAACTTTCTACCAATCAAACTTTGACCACATTCATTAGGATTCTTGCAAAGGCATTAAAGTAAAATCAAAACCGTCTGGTAACTCGAAACGTTTCATTTGGTTATAATTATTTCAAAATTAATTTAGGGATTACGGTTAAGTAACGTCTAACTATTATTAAAAGAGGATGATCGTGTGAGGGAGGCTATATAAGTTTATTCGCTTCCTCTTTCTCCAAGAGAAAACAAAAAGTTAAAAAACCCTAACCGTTACGGCTATGGCGGCAGCGAGTTTCTCAGAGGGCTTTGACTACGAAACATGGGCTCTAACGACGAAAGCGACTCTAACCGAGCAAGGACTTTGGGACGTCGTCGAAAACGGAGTCCCACCGGATCCATCCAAGATTCCAGAGGTATCGGCAACGATTAAATCCCAAGAACTCTCTCAATGGAGAGATCTCGTGATTAAAGACATGAACGCGCTTCAGGTAATGCAATCTTCTCTCACTGATTCCGCTTTCAAGAAGACTCTCTCCGCTTCTTCGTCCAAAGACGTTTGGGATATGCTCAAAAAGAGCAACGAGCAAGCTAGACTAAGTAGTAGGTTAGAGGAGGAAGAAGTTCATGAGTACTTGATGTTAGTAGAAGGTGTGGATGAGTTGAGCTATGATGAGGATATGTGGATGATCTGCGCCAAGGGTACGACGAATCATATGTCACGGTACGAGAAGCACTTCTCCGTTTTGGACAGAACACACAAAGGCAAGGTTAGGTTAGCAGACGGAACGTTTCTCAGGGTTGAAGGTAGAGGACACGTGAGGATTATGATGAAGGAAGGGAAGAAGACCAAGACTAAGACGATGAGGGATGTGATTTTTGTTCCGGGGTTGAACGTGAACGTTTTGAGTATCGATCTGATGATAGCAAGAGGTTACTCACTAGAATCGAAACGGGACACGTGCGTTTTTTTCGATCGGAAGGGGGCGGTGTTTGGGGATGCCGTGATGGACAAGAAAGGACCAGCTCTGCGTTTGAACATGATTGAAGGTACTCAGGAGGAAGAGATCGCTGTTGATTATGTGATGGCTGCGGTGATAAGCAAAACTGATTTGGTTTATGATGAGGACATGTGGATGGTCTCTTGCTTCTCCACGATCCACATGACTCCGTATGAGAATGTTTTCACGGCTCTTGACAGGACACACAAAGGGAAGGTTGGGTTGAAGGATGGGGCGGTGCTCAAGGCAGAAGGAAAAGGAGATGTGGAGATTGTGATGAAGGGAGGGAAGAAGAAGAAGACGATCAAGAATGTGCTTTTTGTTCCTGAGATTATGAGAAACGTGCTGAGTTTTAGTCAGATGGAGACATACGGCTGTTCGTTTAGAGAGGGACGAGGTGGTGAGTGCATTATAAGCGATGAGACTGGGGCAGTGTATGGGGATACTACGTGGGATGTGAAAGATATGGCTCTGCGTTTGGAGGTGATCAAAGGTAACCGCACCTCTTAATTAGCTTCCTGCTTTTCACTTTGGTACTAGACTTGACTATTAAGGTGGACGTTTGTGGTTCTTTTTTAGTTTGGTGTCATTGTGTGATTTTATTTTCTGTTCGTTTAAATTTGAATTCTACTAGTTCGATGGGTTCTATTGAATTAAGAATAAATTTCATTGAGTTTTTAGATAATTTTAGATGAATTCTGAAAGTTTATAATTTTATTAATTAAATCATAAATCACTCTTCGGAATTCTATTCGAAAATATAAAATCAAATTTTATGTTTTTTTTTAATCTAAAAGCTCTTAAAATAGTTCCAATAAAATATATTTTAAAAATAAAAAAAATCATAAAAAATTAAAAGAATTTTTACAATTAAGATTAAATCCAACTTAGACGTTGTTCTTTTAACCATGGCTTGGTATTAATTCCAAAAACTATTCTTGTTTCTTCGCTTACCAACCCATATAAATTGAACCATATCAAGTATCAACTCACATCCCGATTTGAAAACTTGTGTACCAACCAGATTTACGACGCGTATGTAACCGAGTCGAAT
Source organism: Brassica napus (assembly GCF_020379485.1). Lineage (NCBI taxonomy): Eukaryota > Viridiplantae > Streptophyta > Magnoliopsida > Brassicales > Brassicaceae > Brassica > Brassica napus. Next base: position 23,378,033 of record NC_063434.1, on the reverse strand, counting down.
ACTTGACCGATATTCACTAATTGTATTAAACCGAACCGATAACCAAGATGGTACAGCTGAGGATATTTAGCTACTTGGGTTTTGAATATTGTGTCACTATTATATAAATAGAAGTGTAGTCAATTATTGTTGCGTTCATCTTGCTCTGATTAATTTTCAATATCATTCATCACCAACTCAATTGCTGGAAAGTGGACAGACTTACTTAACCGGGTCAACTAACCTAAATTAAACCAGACTTGGCCAAAAATTGATTTAGCAAAGTTCCAAACAATGCTTAATCTTTATAGACAAGTGAACTGATTTGAAAACTTCAAATGTGTTGAATTTTTACCATACGAATGAACCGAGGCGAATAATTGATCGAAGCTAATTAGTAAATACATTCTCTAATTGCTTTAAACCGGACCATAACCGAGCCACTACGTTAAACCGGACACAAAGAAGTTAATTAGGGTTTGCGGTTTATGTGTATTTTCACCGTGACGAGTGAATACAGTAAGATTGATTTACACCAGTGCTTCGAATCACATGGTGAAGTATTTCACGACTTTAGACAGAACATACAGGGGCCTCTTCAGTTTCTTCTTGTAATGGTTCTGGGCCTGCCCATTAGGGCCTAAACTCTTTTGTCTTTCCTTTTAAGTCTTAACTAGATTTTGATCCGCGCAGGCGCGCGGGTGTATATTTTGAAAAATATGTTGATATTTATTTTTCATGTAATTATTAAGATTTGGAAAAATGAATCCGAGGAACATAACCAATACCGATCCAAAGATATAGTACCAAACCCAAACATAAATTGATTAAATATTCTAATTATTCAAAATTTTGTTATTTAGAGAACCGAATCTGATCCGAACCGAAGTATTTGGGCATCCGAATTTATCTAAAAATAGATTTATATACTTATATATATTAATTATTTTTAGATTTAACGTATATAAAACATCAAAAATGATACTTTTAAATTGGTTTAAATACTTAAAAATATATATAGATAGTCAAAAGTAAATATCTGAAATAGTTAAAGTATACTCAAATCACCAAAAATACTTAAAATAATTATTGATTTCGTATCCAAAATTTTAAATCAAGCCAATTGATATGTTAAGCTTAAGTATTATGACATATGTTATTCAAATTTATACGTAATATATTATTTTATTTATACATTTTGAGAAATTTAAAATATATAATGATTTAAGACTTTAAAAATAATTTAAATTAGTTATCCAAACCCAAACCAAACCCGCAAAGATCCAAATCGAACTCAAACCAAAATTTAGAAACATTCTAATAAGGCTGAAATCTTTGACCCCGAAAACCCAAAATACAAACCGATCAGAACTAAACCCGTATGGGTATCCAAAAGCCCATCCCTAGTCATTATTATATATCGTATTTTATCATCATATAATTAATCGTATTTTATATGTACCATCATATAAGTAATCATATAATTAATAGTATTTTATACATACCATCATATAAATAATTACATATATTATATTTTTAAAACTTAATATGAAATATGAAAACCATAATTTGAGTTGGTATTTCAAATTGGGCTTTGCATTATATTTTTCTTATATATATTGACAATATTTTTTTATAATGGTTATTGAAAAATAGTTTAGTAAAAATCCATTTTTGAATATATGTATATTTTTGAATCAATTTTTGATATAAATCAAATTTGAATTATTATTTTGATTTGAAATATGTATATAAAGTTTAAATTTTGTTTTATGGTTAGTTTAGAAAAAAAATTTTTAGGGAATTAGATTGACCCATTTTGGTATATTTTAAAAGTGGCCTAGATAACTTTCAATTTTTTAAAAAAACATAAGCCCATTACTTTTTTTCTTAATACTACTATCCTTGTTTTCAAACAAAAATATTTTTTTTTAAAAGAGTGCAATCCATGTTTCCAAACACTCCAAATTTTTAAAAGTCCTATTAAAGTCTCCAAACACTCCAATTTTGTACTTGAGTTTTAATAAGATAGATATTATCAGTTGTTCAAAAAAAAAAAAAGACAACATACAGGGGTCGTGTTGGATTAGCTGGTAGACTGGTTATCAGGGCAGAAGGGAGAGGAGATGTCAGTATTGTAATGAAGGGAGTGAGGAAGACTATCAAGAATGTTCTTTTTGTTCCTGGGTTAAAGAGAAATGTGTTGAGTGTTGCTCAGATGACATCATCAAGAGGGTATACAGTGATAATGGGAGCTGGTGAATGCATTATTAAGGACGAGACTGGGATTGTTTTTGGGGAGAGAGAGGCATTGGTCTGCGTTTGCAGGTGATTGAAGGTACTCTCACCTCTTAGTTAGAGGCTAGTCACTTCATAGACTTACTTGTCAGGTGGACATCTCAGTCTTTTTTGGTTTGCTTCTTTAGAATCAGTATTGGTCTTTTAACCTACAGCGGTTTGGTTTTAATCTCTAGTTGTCGGAACACTATTTTGTAATAACTATGCATTGCTTTTGTAAACCTTGTTGAATATGGTGAAAAACGATTTCTTGTAGAAAGATAATGATCAAATATATATGATTACATACCAAACTTAATTGAGAGAGATAGAGAGAGAGACATGAAAGGTGGATAGTTGAATCAGTAACGGCAGATCTTGGCGGTAGGCATAGTGACACAAACTTGAGCGTACTTCTTCTTAGCCGCCTCGGTTCCTCGCTTGGGCTCCTCCTCGTCAGCCATGGCTGCCTTAGCCAAGGAACAGACCGCCGCAGCTGCAGCAGTGAACATGAGATCCCTCCTCATTGTGGTGCTGCTCTGTTCCTCCTTGGCCTTGACTTGTAAGCTGGTTGCGTTCTCGCTCGTCGAGGCTCTGACCACCGAGAGCCTTCGTCCGCCGGTGGTTGACGGAAGCTTAGCTACGGCCGGGAGAAATGTTGATGTCATGGTCATCGATGCCATTGCTTGAATCCTACGTTTGATTCTACTCTCCAAATATCACTCGCTAGCTCTGGGTATATGCGTGCGAGAAGGTGGAATGTGTTTTAAGAAGTTTGTGAATAATTTAAGTTTGTGGTGAATATTATCCATTTTCTTATCCAAATATGATTTTTTGTGCAAATGGTCTGTTGCCACGTGTCACGTTCTATCTTTGTTGCGAATAATTCGCGAGGCGCTCTCGCAGTTGTGAAGACCACATGTGGGTCCATACAAAATAGTAAGCCCAAAAGATTAATAATATCTTCGTCAGATAAACAACCTATCCGAATTATAAGACCGGCCGGGTAGCACCCGACCCGTATTTAACCGGATACACAGTTTTAAACGACACTAATCGCTCTCGCTCTCAAGTTTCCTTTGTTCATCCTCGAGAGATTCGAATCGAAGCCAAGCTTCTTCGATTTCTCCCTCTAATACCTCAATCCTGCTTTCGCATTGCTTCTCTGATTTCGTTTCTCCCTCCGAGGAATCAAGTAAAGAGACTCATAAAACCCTAATCTTCTCTGATTCACGGCTCTTATAATCGTTAAAGGTTTTTGATTGCGTTGTAGAAAAGCAATTCGCATTGAAGACAAAGCAAGAGAGTATGAATGCTCCGATCATAGGTGAGCTCGATTCACAGTCCTTTCTCAAACAGTTCTAGTTACTTATTCACTTTCTCTCTGTGTAGATCCGTTGCAAGGAGACTTTCCAGAGGTGATCGAAGAGTATCTGGAGCATGGGGTCATCAAGTGCGTTGCTTTTAATCACCGTGGTTCTCTTCTCGCTGGTAAAGTTGTCTCCTTTAAGCCTTATGTGTCTCGTTTTTGATGTTATCTTTGATTTGTTTGATAGCTGGATGTGCGGATGGGAGCTGTGTCATCTGGGACTTCGAAACCAGAGGCATTGCAAAAGTGCTTCGTGATAACGATTGTGCTGCTGCGATTACAAGTGTCTCTTGGTCAAAGTATGGACACCGTTTGCTTGTCTCAGCTGCAGACAAGTCGTTAACTCTCTGGGATGTCTCCACTGGAGACAAGATTGCTAGGACAACTCTTCAGCAGACTCCTTTACACGCTCGTCTCAACCCTGGCTTGAGTTCGCCTTCTCTTTGCCTCGCGTGCCCGCTCTCTTCTGCTCCCATGATTGTTGACTTTGAGATTGGCTGCACGACTTTGCTTCCTGTGTGTGTGCCTGAGATGCCTGATGTGTTAGCTCCTCCGCAGCGCAGTAAATGTGCGGAGTCAGGTCCTCCTTTCTCTCCCGCTGCAGCGTGCTTTAACAAGTGTGGGGATTTAGTTTATGTGGGGAATGCTAAAGGGGAGATACTTATTGTTGATTATAAGAGTGTTCGAGTTCTTGCTTTGGTTCCTGTGTCTGGTGGGTCTGCGGTGAAGAACATAGTGTTTAGCAGGGACGGGAAGTATCTTCTCACGAATTCGCACGACCGCATCATCAGGATATATGAGAATCTTCTCCCAGCTAAAGATGTGCTTAGATCACTTGAGGACTTGGGTAAGAACGTAGATGGGGTTGATGGTGTTGAGAAAATGAAGACTGTTGGATCGAAATGCTTAACGCTCTTCAGGGAGTTCCAAGATTTAGTTACCAAGATGCATTGGAAAGCGCCTTGTTTCAGCGGTGATGGTGAGTGGGTCGTTGGAGGTTCTGCATGCAAAGGAGAACATAAGATCTACATATGGGATCGAGCGGGGCATCTCGTGAAAATACTAGAAGGTCCAAAGGAGGCCTTGATTGATCTTGCTTGGCATCCTGTCCATCCTGTAATCGTCTCTGTTTCCTTGACCGGTCTAGTGTACATTTGGGCAAAAGATTACACAGAGAACTGGAGTGCGTTTGCTCCTGATTTCAAGGAGCTTGAGGAGAATGAAGAGTATGTGGAACGTGAAGATGAATTTGATTTGATGCCTGAGACAGGAAAGGTGAGAAATTGAATGGATAGATTGCATAAGGATTCTCTGTTAATTACTCTGTCACCTGTTTACCTGAATATATGTGGTTGTATGTGTGTAGGTGAAAGTATCAAGTGTTAATGAAGATGAGGAAGTTGACATAGAGACAGTGGAAAAGGATGCTTTCAGTGATTCAGATATGTCAGTGGAGGAACTCCGCTACCTTCCAGCTGAACCGATCCCAGATACAAATGAGGAGCAAGACGAGTTAAAGTTAATCGAAGCTCGTATATCTGCATCTCCTGCTTCCGAAGAGGCTGTTCAGAATGGACATGTGACAGACCTTGTATCAAGTCCACAAGGAGGTGAGAAAGATCGTAACAGCTTCATATGAAAAAGACAGTTTATGAATTCCCCTACATTACATACTGGGAGAATATATGTGTGAATAGTATTGTGGATAGATGTATGAATCTGTGATGTTTTATTCCATAGACTTAGATCTTTATTTACTAATGCATTTGGCTCTGTATTGTAGAAGAAATGGGTGAAACACGAGGAAAGAGAAAAAGGAAACCATCAGAGAAAGCCATGGAGTTGCAGGCGGAGAAAGCAAAGGCATCAAAAGCTTCAGGAAGAACAGTACGAGAGAAAAGCAGAGCAGTAGGCGATCAAGAAATCGATGAGAGTGTAAATGGTGGTGGTGATGATGACGACGATGCATATTATTGACCAAGTAAGTCTACTAACCTATATGTATGCAACATAAAAAAGTTGCAGCAAGCTTAAGATATGGAATCATTTTTATTTGAATGTTTTGATTGCAGGCAATGCTGTGTTCTTCTCTACCACGACACATCTGCGCTGTGAATCAAGCTGGATTCTGCACACTAGGAATATATGTAGCCAGGATCTTAAATTTAAGCGTGTATTAAGACAATTTTTAAGCAGTTTAGAGAAAGAGATAGAGAGGGAACATAAACATCTTTTGATTCATTAACTTTGATCATCACATTAACAGAATTATTGCTCATAACAGTTACAGAATACATTTCCTTTACAACAAACAATGGATACAACCAGATAGATAGATAGATGTCAGGACTATGTGTGTATGGTTTTTAAAACGAAGAGTCCTGGATAAATTTGTTTTTAAGTTTCACGAGGGCCGTCAGAAGATTGAGTCTTTCTTAGGTTCCAGTGAAGACCGTCGTGGATGCTGCGTAGGAAGTCATTAGTGGATTCGACCTGGCAAGCCGTTGAGACTGGCCACGGTGCCATGCTACACACCAGTGCATCCCCTGCTTCAAGCTGTTTCCGGCCTTTCCCATCAAACGATACCCAAGCAGAGCTTCTGCTGTTGAATGGCACTTGCACTCTCACTGTCACGTGGTCCGGTAATATCAGTGGGCGGAACGACAGAGAATGCGGACAGATGGGTGTGAACAAGATCCCAGGAACCTGCAAAACATAGAGTTTAGAACTATTGTCTTCCATCTAAGAACTGACATTGCTTAAGCAGATGAAGTTCATGATGGGGCATATTACCTGTGGATGGACCATTGACCCTCCAGCTGCAAGCGAGTACGCGGTGCTACCAGATGTTGTAGATAGTATGAGTCCGTCGCCTTGCACACATGTGACAAATGAGTTGTCGCAGTAGCATTCAAGGTTTGTGAGGAAAGAAGTTATTCCACGGTCGATGGTGACTTCATTAAGAACAAGCATGTTCTCCTCTGTCTCGTAGTCATGCCTAGCTTTATCTCTGATGATGTGACACTGCAACCTGTGTCGTAGTGTTATACTGAGTGGACCCTTCAAAACCGCTTCAAGACATTCTCGGTATTGTTCGCTATCTGGGATCAAAAGAGTTAAAGAAAAGTTTCTAGTGACAGATAATGATGCTTAATGCAACTGATTCTTATAGCTAAAATAAAATATGAAGGATACGGAAAGGAGTCATGAATCCCAGAGATCCCATGGAAAATGGAACAATTGGAGGCACTGGTCCTTTAAACATCGATGCTGCCTGTAATCATTAAGACGTTTCATGTTATAAAGAAGGATACAGATGTGAAGTGTTATAAACTTGAGTTGAGATGTGACATTACCCATAGAACAGTACCATCCCCACCAAGAGTTATAACAAGGTCAATCTTTGGGTGTAGAAGTGAAATTTCTTTGTCTGCATAAACATAATTATCAATGAAGCTTTCATATACATTATGTCTCTAAGCTTTATTAAAATGTAGAGCATATATCAAATATCTTACCATCTTCCCAAGTTTGTACAAAGTCAAAGGAACTTGATTCGGATAAAAGTTCTGCCTTCACTCGTGGTTCAACGTAAACATTTAACCCTTTCTGCTCTCTCAACCATCTGAAATCAATATGTGTTTACTTTATCTTAAGCAAAAAATTTTACATTTCAACAGACATTCTGAGAGAAGTACTGAAACTGATCCTATGGTTTCTTAGATACTGACCTGACCATTTCCACAGAAAGAACTTGTACAGAAGTCGATTTAGGTTTAGTGAAAATAAGAACATTTTGTGGACTGGTCTCCCATGTCAGTGAAATCTGAATGAATATTACAAAGTTGTTTTACGTTAGTCTACTACATACTGAACAACTGTGTATTTGCCTTCACTAAAACAATGGGATAGATGCAATGAAACAAAGACTGGTTTACCTGTTTACTACTGCGGTCTGCTGTAGTGATATTCCCACTCTCAAACGAGACGATATCTTTCTTGTGTTGATCATTGGCCTGCCCCTTGCATCCCCATGAAAGCTTAAACGATGCCTGCATCAACGTTGAAAATGTAATACACTATATGCGAACGTGAAGTAGAGACAGGAGAGAGATTTTTGAATGCAACAGGATACAGCAAAAAGAGCAATATTCATCTAAATCGATGTTCAACGTCTGGTGAGTGCAGAGAGAATGTGCAAGTCCAACAAATACATTGCCTAATTATGTTTATTGACTTTGCATATACCAACAAGATATAATAAGCAAATAACTGGACCAAAACAATAAACTACCTTTCGCTTCAGTTTGTTGTTAGACCCAATAGGACTGTTAGGCTCACAATCTTGGAGCACTTCATGAGCGCAGATACGCTCCAAGGAATACCTTGTTGATTTCCCATTTTCCGGAACATGAAGCCGTGGAGACTTGGCTATATGATCCATCTCCATGCTATTAGCTTCTTCATTTAAAGGTGCTGTAATACAAGCCAGTAAACTATTGTTACATCCATGGCCAATAATAGCAAAACGACTAGATCTAATTGGCGAAGACACTTGGACTTGGAGAGAGAGAGAGTAAATGATTTCAAAGATAGTTAGAAAGAAGAAAAGACACCTTGACGTAGCAAGTCAAGGTTCTTAGACCTCTCCAGCTCATATCTACGTTTCCATTCAGCAGCCTCAGCTTGAGCCAATGCCTTCCCTTCAGCAGATCCTCTTAGAGCCTTTGCAACAGCTATAATGAATATGCAATTAGAAAAAGAAGTAAGTTCCTAATGACAAGAGAAACACACAAAGCATGAGGCTTTTAGCTTCAACATTACTTCTCAAGGCCTCAGAGAACTCAATGAGGTGATCATCTGAAGCCTGCATAGGAGTCTGTTGAATAAGAAGCTCCTCAACTGCTTTCTCTGATTGGGCTAGTGAAGTCAAATCACTGAAAGCATTCTCCGGGTTTGATCGCAAACTGTTTGCATCTCCATTGCCCAATGAATCCTGCCCACAGAAATTTTTTTTTTTTTTAAAGTCAAATACTTTAAACAATGTTGTGATTGAAAAACATGAGCTTTGAAGATAGACGACAGGAACAACACTTTCGTGCACATTCTCAATGAACCAAAATTTGGGGCGATCATAAAAGAGAAATCTTTTTACAAGTTTGATTTAAAAATATCTCAAATTGAAGACGAAAAAAACAAAAAAAAAACAGAGAGATTGAATAAACACACGCAAAAGAAAAAGCAGAGGAAAGAGAGTGGTGATCGATGACTAAAACAGAGAAGCGAGGAAGGAGAGGAAAATGAAGTACAGTGTGATTGAGCTTGTAGTTCGACGACATTGAATTCTCTATGATCGAAGACGACAAGAGGTAGAAATGAAAAAAGGGAGCTTATGGATTTGTTTTGACAAGACGGCAGATTTATATAGAAAGAGTCGTAACTGGGTAAGGTAAGCATCAATCCAAGTTTTTTTTTTCTTTTTTTTTTTGAAACAGTAATTTCTTTCAACTTAACGACCAGAACACATTTTTGACCCCTCAACTAAAATATTCTCTGTTTTTAAATATACAACCACAAAAACAAAACAGAAAAATAATTATTATGAAAAAGATACTGTATATGCAACGGTAGACTTTTTTCTTTCAATAATCATTATAGTTTACAATTTTTACAGTCACATTTTTGCTCTGTTTTACATTTGTTCATAAACATTACATTTTAATAATATGTTCTCCCTTTTTATTTACATATTTTCATGGAAAGTTCAAATATTTTTTGGGTCATCTTACTTTTTTGTTTACAAATATAATAAACCCACGATGAAATTCATATACTTTCATGCATGCTTTGCTAATGGAGAAGAATATACTTGCTTGGGGTAAATGATTTGTGAGACATATGTGAAGTTGGGGGAGGTGATGATGCTTCCTTCATTCAGACTAAAGAATAATGATTCATCTATCTCCACCTTTTGGGGAGGTGGTATCAAGCACTTCTATGATAAAACACAACTTTACATCTTTTGCTCGTATAATTATGTTTTTTATTTTACCAAAACTTTGTTAAGTGCTAGTGAATGATTAGAATATGAGAAAAATCAAAAAAATAATAATAGAGACATTCAGGCAAGCAAAGACTTTCAAAATAAGAAAGAAACAAATACTAGCAAGTATATGAGGGTAGAGGAGAAACCCATTAGAGCATTTTCATTGTATGGGTTCTTAGTTTAAAATAAATATCTAACCTAGAAATAAAATAAAAAGTAACAATTGATTGGATCACTATCTCAAAATGTTGTGATATCCACCCAGAAATATTTAAAATGATATACTTAAAAATACTTCTAAATATGTATCTCAACATTTTGAAATATTCATTCAATTAATTGTTATTTTCCTTATATTTAGTTAGATATTCTAAAATAAGAACCCATGCAATGAAAATGCTCTAACAAAACATCATCTTAGATCAATGGTAAAAGAAAAGACCAACTCGTTTTCCAACTTCCAGAGAAAAGGTCTTTGACTAATTGTATGATGGACAAATTTCTAAGATGACCATTAAATATGTTTTTTAATCAAAAAATATCATGAAGAAGAAAATGACCGGAATTTATTTTATTAAAAAGGGTAAAAAAACTATTTTATCTTTATTTTATATATATTTAAATATATCTAATTATTTACATAAATTAAAAAAAATATTTTCGAATAATAAGTTTTTGAATTCGAATTTTTAAATTTTAATTTCTTTTTCAAGTATAAAAATATTTTGAAATACAAAATTCTTATTAAAACGATTTTTTATTTTCTTAGTTTTTATTTATTTATTTTAAAAAATTATAAACTCCAACTCAAAACTTCATCTTTTAAATCTAAACACTAAATTAGATTAGTTAATCATATAAGGTCTGAAAATTTTGTTAGTCATTTTGATCTTTGAAAACTATATTCGTGATAAAATATTTCTTATATTTATCCTTGAAATTTCTCTTCTATGATTGTGGTTGATTTGAAAATTCCATTTGCATAATTTAGATATTAATTTCGTTTATATGATTATCTTTCCGAATACTTTGTTAACTGATCATTGCGTGATCGAATATAATATACTGACCGAATTTTCGATCATGTTTTTATATTAATACCCTATTAAAACATCAACCCCTAAAATAATAATATGCCATATATATTACATGTTCACATGTTTGAACCATATCGATTAAAAAATCATAAATAACTTAACCAACCATTATACGAATGAGATCACGTCACACAAACCAGAAGTTGCAAAAGTCTTTTCTTTTAGAGTTTCTTTTTTTGCTTAACTTTGGTCTTTTCTTTTAGAGTTAGTCAAGTCTTTTTATATACCCCAGTGTAATACCTTGGGCCGGCTTAATAATATCATGGACTCTGGAGTAAAAAAAAAAAATTAATTTTCAAATTATTATTTTTCTTTAAAAAATCTGATAGATATATGTTTTTTTCAAAATACAAGAATTATTTTTAAAAATAAATCTATGGAAATAAAAAACGCTTTCATATAAAAAAAATTTGACCCCTTTTTTGTTTTTAATATAAAATACATGTATTTTTAAAAAAATCGGACACTTATCTATTAAAAAATAGGGAGACAACGGATTGGACCCAGAACAGTCGCACCACTCACTCCCTATCTAAGCCGGCCCTGGTATTACCCTATTGAAACTCGTTTCTCGTTAAGAAGAAACTGATACCGCAAAACTTTTTGTACTATTCTATGAAGATGATGATTTAAATTAGCGAGATGTAAAAAATGATATAAACAGAAATGGTATAAAGAAATGGTCAAACCTAACGATTTTGTGATCGAAAACCTTTAATGCTTTTGTTCGATCATTAGTTATAAGCAGTGACGGAGCCAAAAAATATTTATACCGGAATCATAAAATTAATTAAATTAAAATTAAAATTAAAATTTAATTTATTAATAATATTTTAAAAGTATTTGTAACATAAACTATTAAGCTGTTTGAATTTTTAAAAATTATATTTGAAAGAATGTGTTTAAAAATTAATTGTTAAATAAAGTTTTAAAAAATGGAAAATGAACAAAATAAATTGCAAAAATAAGTAAACAGCCGAAAGAAAAAATATGTGGCAAAAGCAGTGTTTTGAAACCCGACCCGGACCCGCGGTTGAACCGGTAAACCCGGCAATCCAGAAAAATTCCGGTTTGGGTTTTGTGAAAAACCCAATATTTAGAAACCCGCAAAAACCCACAAAAATCCAGTAGAACCCGGAACCCGATACCGGTTGAACCACTGGTTGAACCAATAAATAACTTTTATTTCTTTTTAAAATTTTTAATTATGTTTTATATTCTAAATTTCCAATTAAAAAGTTATATACTGACAAAAAAGTTAGGTTTTTCCTTTTCAGTTTTATATTTGTGATTTTTAGATTTTAATGAAGATTTTACTATGCCACTTGAAGAAAATAAAGTGAATGATGGTACCGCAAAAGAAATATATTCTCTATAATGGATGTTTTAAAGGTCCACTGAGAACGTAAACAAGCAGAAAAACATAAGAAAACATTTGAAAAGAGTTTGACTTATTGTTCATTTTAAAATTGAACTTTTAGAATCAAATTAGTTAAAGAAAAAAGTAAAAAAAAAAAAAAAAAGATAAGATGGTGCAAAGACGTGTATCGGATAAGGGGGGTCAAAACAAAGTAGTTAAACTGAGCAGCTTTTATTCACATATCTAAGCTTCAAAATTTAGTTTTTCATATTTGACTAGGGATAGCTGACCCCTCTCCTTACCTTGTAGCTGTGCCCCTGGTTATAAGTTATAACATAGATATATTGTCTGTCCATTACTAGAAAACTAGGTGTTCTTCCCGGACATGCGGGCATAATGTTCTTATAAATATTTATCTGTTTATAACTATTAAATCAAAACCAACATAAGAAATTATTAATTATGTTTTTAAAAAGATAAATCAAACATTATACTTTGTATTTTATAGTAAAAAATATTATTTCAGATAAAAACACAACATATTTAATAATTATCTTATGTTTTAAAAATATATTTTATTTATGAGAATTTTATTATATTTACTTATAGTCAATTATCAAATATAACATATAAATAAAATATTATTAATATATATTCATTATTTTTTATCAATATATATATATACTTACTGTTGTGTTAAATTTTAAAAACATTCACATATATTTTAGAAAATATATTTATTTGATTAGCTTTTAATATACATTGTTTTATATCTAACTATAAATTTTATAATAAAATATTATTTTCAGATAACAACATAATATATCTAAGAATTATCTTATGTTTTAATACATGTTTTTATTTTTGAAAATTTTATTATATTTATTTATAGTCAATTATCTAATATAAATATAATAGTATTAATAGAAATTCGTTTTTAATTATTTATATTTTAGATAATTCTTATTATTATTAGTTTTAATCACTTTTTTTAATCAGATTGATTTGAAATTCGTTTTTATTTTTTGACTAATTTATATAATTATTCATTAAGGGTATAAACGATATTAACCGCTCTAACCTTTAACGTGAGAGCTGTGTTACAAAAATTTACTTCGCAAATAATAGTATAGATAAGTTAGCGGGGAATTTTAATCATTACCTGAGGGCTCCGTCTTGGAGCGGGTGCGGATCACGGGTGTGGGTGCGGTTCGAGATTATTTTGCGCGGAGCGGATGCGAGTCTGTCGAATTTGAGTCGTGGATATCCGTCAACCCGCAAATTTTTAAGAAAAAAACTTTTTTTTGAAAAAAAAAACATTTTTCGTAAAATATATAAAATACAATAAATATTTATATAATTTTAATCATAAATATATTATTTTAATATTATTTTTTTAAAATTATTATATAATTAAAAAATAATCATTTTAATTAAAATAATTATTTTTAATATAGTTAATATTACCCACGGGTTTGGCAGGTTACCCGCGGGTTTTGGCGGAACGGGTGCAGATATAAAAGTTTTTGTTTGCGGGTTATGCGGATCGAGTTTTTGAATCGAAAAATGATTCGATCCGCAGCGGAGCAGGACGGGTCAGGGCGGGTTGACCCGCAAACCCACTAAAAAATAACCAACACATATTGGTAGTTTCTTTTTCTTTGTTGTTGACAACTTACACTGGTAATTTAAACCTTAGGTAATTTAATTTTCAAGATACAGTAGTTCAATTTCAATAAGTGACACATCTATATAGGAAAAGAAACCACAAATCAAGAGAAAATAAACTCCTTTCTCCATTTTATCTTTCGCATATGATGATTAGTGATGATTAGTTGATTACTGACTAATTGTAGGATTAGTTTTGGATATAGATCAATGAAATATTAATTAGTTTTAGATTGTAGATTTATAAGAGTTAATATACAAAAATTATCTAATTTAAAAATTATTTTAAGTTTTACTGAAATTTCTATTAAATTATTAATGACACAAACTTTTAAAGCCAATCCTAATTATATTTTTTATCAAATCAAAATCAATCCTACTAATTAATTGATTAGAAGCAATTACACCATTTACTTTGGCGATTACAGATATAAGTGGGTCCATCAGGAACGCTTGGCTGTTTTATAATTTAAAGGACTTTTATTATTTCTGGTCCTTCAGTCTCAAGTCTCAACTCAACGCGGTTATGCGATCGTGGGGTTTCGGTTCCACTACATCTAAGTGCACGCTTCTAGTGAATCAGGATTACGACAAGTGGGTTTCTGTATTCCATAACTCCAATGACGCTTTAGATTTTATCATGCAAATCCTGGTTTGTTGATTATGAAGTTTTTGGACGGTAGTTTTCATAATAACTAGATTTTGATCCGTGCACCCCGCACGGGTATTTACTTTATTTTATATAAATATATATTTGTTGTAAGTACACACTGTTATATATTGTCTGTTAAATGTTCTTTTTTTTATAAGTATAATATAATATAATATTCTATATATTATTTTTTATCAAAAATATGTTGTTATTTATTTTTTATGTCACTATTATATATCATATATGTGTTATCAGATAATTAATGTATTTTATATGTACCATCATATAAATAATTATATATATTGTATATTTTAAAATTTAATATGAAATATAAAAACCATAATTTAAGTTGGTGTTTCAAATTGGACTTTGTATTGTATTTTTCTTATATATATTTAAAACATTTTTTATAATGGTTATGGGAAAATATTTTAATAAAAATCAATTTTTGAATATATGTATATTTTTGAATCAGTTTTCATATAAATCAATTTTAAATTAATATTTTGATTTGAAATATGTATATAAATTTTAAATTTTGTTTATGATTATTTTCGACAAAAGATATTTTTAGGCAATTAGTTTAGGTCATTTTCATATATTTAAAAGTTGTCCCAGATATATAGTTTCTCATAGTATAATGAACCTCTAAATTTTTTCTAATAACATAAGCCTATTACTCTTTTTAATTATTACTATTTGACCCGTACAACCGCACGGATGTTTGTTTTCACTTTTCTATACATAAATTATTATTTTAGAACATAAGTGGTATATAATTTTAATGTTAATCATATACTTAAATATTTATATAACTATTTCAAATACAATAATTTTATAATTGACATGTTATAATTAATTAGTTGTTTAAACCTTATGTATTTGCCACTTCTTATTATATATTTATCTTATTGTATTTGCATTTAGTTATTAAGCAAATTAATATATTCATGAGAAAATATATTTAAAAAATATTTTGTATTTAATTTATGCTAAATTCTGACCCGTATTTCAAAACTGAATTTCTTTTTACCAATATTTTTATGCTTATTCATTTTAGATAATTTATTATTATATATATAAAAGTGTAAGATATGTTAATTTTTAGACATGTATTATATAGTTTGTCAATTTTAAGCCGTTCTATCATCATATTATATTTTAAATAAATAGTTTATATTTATGAAAATAAAATTTATAAATTTATCAATTGAATATAATTTTATCATATTTATTTTAGTATAATAATTATATTTTAACATGATCATGACTATAAAAATAGACAAAATAAGATATAATTTATTTATTTTCATTTTTAAACGATAACTTAAAATACATTAAGTTATTGTTTAAATATTACACAGATTTATTAGAAGTTTTAAAATATAATATATAAATATATATTATATTTAAAATGAAAATATATTATGATTAAAGTAGTTACAAAGATTTTATATTATTAACTTTAAAGAAATACATGTTAATTTTTATACATGTATTATATAGTTTGATAATGTTAACCCATCTTACAAACATATTAGATTTTATTTTTGAACATAAATATTTTATAATTACGAAAATAAAATATATAAATTTATAAATTTAATACAATTTTATTATATTTAGCTCAAAATAATAATTTTAATTTAATATGATTGATTATGATTATATAATAACTAAAATATTATAGATTTTTTATTTTTCATTTTATATAACTGAATATATTAATGTATAATAATATTTTAAACTAATTTCGAAATTAGTAAAAATATTTAAATATAATTTCGAAAATGAAGATCTTGTAAAAATCTTTTTAAGCAGATTTGTTAGAATTTTAGAATAAATATATTTATATTTAAAATGAAAAGATATCAAAAGATACTATGATTAAAATATTTTAAAAATTATATTTATTATTAGTCTGAATTAAAATATAGTATGAATTTCTATGAATATGTCCATTTGGTCCATTTTAAAAAAAATCACACATAAATCAAGGTTGTGATTTCTGTTTTAATATATAAGATGCTGTTATCCATGTTTCCAAACAATAATATATTTTTTCTATTATTATCTATATTTCCAAACATTTTCTAAAGGTACTTTTACTTTAATAAGATAGATACTAGATTTGGAAAGTGCGGGTTTTTTGGATTATATTATAATACAAAGTCTTATTATATCGAAAAATATAATTTTTAACAGTTATATAATCTACGAATTAGTTTATTTGAGATTTTATATGCACACTTTTACGTAAGTTTCTTTTAGGCATGGGAATTATATTCGGTTCAAAAAAACAAACCGAACCGATCCGAAATTATAGGTTTAGTTCAGGTCCAGAGAAGATAACCTATTGGTTTTTATTTGGACCCGCAGGTCTTTGTTTGAGTCCGGGTCCTATCCTACACCCGATAATAAATATGTTGGGTTTATTACGTATATTTGAATATTTTGAATATGTTTCCGGTATTATGGATATTTTTAAAGTTTTTGGTTTACGATTATAGTTTTTGATTTCAGGTAAATTTTCAAATTAAAAAAAAAATTGGGTATTTAGATAAAATTTTGGGTATTTTTCAGTTCAACGTATCAAATTTTGAATAAGATCTTGAATTTTTAGGTATTTGAATTTTTTTGGTATTTGTTTGGAGTTTCAAGTACTTTTTCGTATTTCAGATATTTTTCAGATTTTTTAGATATTTCAATTTTTTTAGGATCCTAAATACCTGAACAGATGTGGATCCATTACTTCCATATTCGGTCCAACAACGTTTTTATATAAATTTTTAACGTTCTTGTACAAAAACATGGTTGATGAATATTTTGCTGAGTAAAGTTATCATAAGAAATAATATTAGGATCTGTTAAAAATATTTAAAATATTGTATGGTTAGAATGATTAATGGTATTACCAAAAAATAATAAATAGTTATACATGACTCCAACAACTTTTTTATATTAGATTTTTTAAGACTATTTTCCTTTTAATAGTATTGATTCGTTTTTAAGTGAAAAATATATATAAGTATTATAGCTAAACAAATAATTTTTAAAATCGTGAATAATCAATACTCATATCATGAAGTCGGGTTGACTTTAACAAAACCAATGAATTTCTACATTTTTTTTAAGGTAACATGACTAATCATTAAATTCATTTTTAAATATGAAAATATCTACCAAACTATAGACGGTTGAAAGTTTAGTATATGATATGAGATTTTAGTGGAAAAGTTTATATATGATATGCTTACTTTATTATAAAGGAAAAGAGGAAGTTAGAATGTACACATATATGTCGTGTAACTTTTCTTGCTTTAAATTATATATTATATGATAAAAGTAGTAATATAAAATATTAGTTTCAATGCTTTTACGATTAAAAATCAAAATAGTAAATATAATAATAGTAGTGATTAGGATTTATGGGTGAGATTTGAATAAATAAAGGAATTGAATAAATTATTGTTAGAGAAATATGTGGTAACATATTGTTAGTCTAATTTTCTTCCCTTTTAATAGTATTGATTCCAAACCAAGTTGACTTTATATTCCCTTTTTTGTCGTATATTCTCTTTTTAGTTTGCTTGCAGCAAATATGTGTTTTTTTCTAACGACTAAAGTCTTAGTATATTTAGAACTTGATAAAGTCCCTTTAAAAAATGTGGGAAACCTTGGAATATTATAGTTTTAAAATGCCAATGAGAAAGTTTACACTTTAGTGACTGTATTGATTGATAAACTTTTTAGCTGCATGTGAATTCTTTGTTCTTCTTACTTTTGCGAGAGGACTACCGATTCAGATGTTACTCAACTTTAATTTGCTCACTATGAGGGTAAATAAATGGCAAGAAGCCAGTTATATATAAAAACACTTTTTGACGGATAGTTTGCTATCTTTGTCTTGTCTAAAAAAGGTCTGAACACTTTTGTAGCGTGTTGAGTATCTTGTTCTTGACCCAGTGTTTGGTATATATGCATATAGGTCATCTTCAACAGTTGACTTTTTATAATGAAATGTGTAATCACCATTTAGCTTTCATATTGTGTTTCCTTAAAAAATAGATTATCTCACATTGTGTTTCCTTCTCGTATATGAATCTAAATGACATGTATATAATTATATTCATAACTTCAGAAGTACGTTTACGTTTGATAATCCTAAATATGTATGCGTCATAGATGCTTTTACGTAACAAACAGCATGGTTCATAAATTTTCGACTAAAAAATTGATATGTTATTGATAGAGTACTGAGTTTCGGTCGTTTATCTCTGCACGTTCTCATGGTCTTTTGCGTTCCATCTGATCCAATCCATCCCCATGTAAGGAAAAACGTAAAATATTGGACGGGCATGCATAATTCTTATATAAAAGCTAAATTTTAAAACTATATTGTTTATATTAGTATTAGAATTAATGTTTGATAGCCCTTCTCTTTCTTAGAGATTGCTTTCAGTTATTCTTAATGCATTTAAAAGAATGATCCAGACCAGTTTTATATGCAAATATTTGATAACGTTCGTAAGAATATGTGGGTCGAGATCGAGTCGAGGACTGATTCAAAGTCTTCCAGTGAGATAGCTACATTCACTGCAAGAAAACAGCGGTATTCTGACAGACGTTCCGACGGAAAATGAAATCATCGGAATATTCCGAGGAATTTCCGAGGATATTCCGAGGAAACACAAAATTTGGTTTCCTCGTAATTTCTTCGGAATATACCGATGGAATTCCGAGGAAATATCATTTCGTCGGAATATTCTTATGGAATACCGAGGAAAATTGTATTCCTCAGAAAAAACCAATGAATTCCGAGGAAATATTATAGACGTTAGAGAGCCGTTGGAGAGCCGTTGGGGGATTTTAAAAATTCAGAGGAAATTCCGACGAACTAGCCGTTGGCATCGGAATTCCGTCGAAATTTCCTCGGTCTGTCGGCAGGATTTCAACTATAAATACAAGCACCCCTCTTCCTCTTCATTCACTCCATATCTTCATCCTCCCTCTCACTCTCTTTACACACGAATTTGATTCATAAAAAACATGTCTTCTTCAAATTATTTTCGTTCTTGGATCGATCGACCTCATTTGGATCCGAACACGAGATTGCTTACGGAAGAATACCAACGAGGTATAACCGAATTCATGGGGTTAGTTCACCAACAACCGGAAGCAAAAACAGGTATGTTAAGATGTCCTTACTCTAATTGTAAAAATAAAAAGGTTATTAAAGAGTGGGATGTTTGGACTCATCTATATTTGAGAGGGTTTACACGAAGTTACAAAATTTGGTATCATCATGGGGAAACTGATTATGAACATGGTAGTACTAGCGAACCTCAGCCAGCGGTTAGATTAGAAGAACCAATTAGAACGAATGTAGATTATGGTGTAGGTACTGAGCAGATGGTAAATGATCATTTTAGAGGGGAAGATTTACCCAATGCAGAAGCTAGGAGATTTTATGATATGTTGGATGCTGGAAAGCAACCATTGTACGAAGGTTGCAGAGATGGTCATTCAGCTTTATCATCTGCTACAAGATTGATGGGCATTAAAACGGATTATAATTTGGCTGAAGACTGTGTGGATGCGATTGCTGATTATGTAAAAGGTATTCTACCCGAAGATAATGTAGCTCCTGGCTCATACTACGAGGTTCAGAAACTCGTAGCTGGTCTTGGTTTATCGTATCAGGTAATAGATGTATGCAGAGACAACTGCATGATTTATTGGAGGGCGGATGAACAGCGGGTTTCATGCAAATTTTGTGGGAAGCCTCGTTATAAAGATACGAGTGGAAGAGTTCCAGTGCCATATAAAAGGATGTGGTATTTACCTTTGACGGAAATGTTGCAGAGGTTGTATCTGTCTGAACGCACAGCGCAACCAATGAGATGGCATGCGGAGCACTCAACAGATGGTGAGATCAGACATCCTTCAGATGCAAAAGCGTGGAAGCATTTCCAATAAAAGTATCCCGACTTTGCGTATGAGAGAAGAAATGTCTACCTTGGATTATGTACTAATGGTTTCAGCCCGTTTGGCAAGAGTGGAAAACAATATTCTCTATGACCAGTCATTCTTACACCATACAACCTACCCTCAAACTTGTGCTTGCGACGAGAGTTTTTGTTTCTCTCGATTCTCGTTCCCGGACCAGAGCATCCTAAGAGATCACTTGATGTGTTTCTTCAGCCACTAATATATGAGTTGCAACAACTATGGGCTCAAGGTGCTGAAACATACGATGTTTCTTATAAAGAAAACTTTCAAATGCGGGCAGTACTAATGTGGACAATAAGTGATTTTCCAGCATATGGTATGTTATCTGGATGGACAACGCATGGAAGGCTATCATGTCCATATTGTCAAGATAACACTGATGCTTTCCAACTAAAACACGGAAGGAAAACGTGTTGGTTTGACTGTCACAGGAGATTTCTACCACCAGATCATCCATATCGTAGAAGTAGGAATTTGTTTACGAAGAACAAGAGGGTGTTTGACAGTCCACCTCCGGAAATTCGTAGGAATGATTTGAAGACACAACTTAGATATTTTGGTGCAGAAAGAACGCCAGACGTCGGTGGACATGAGCGTTTTCCGGTAGATGGTGTTGGAGACCTACATAACTGGCACAAAAAAAGTATTTTCTGGGATCTGCCATACTGGGAGGATCATCTACTAAGGCATAATTTAGATGTCATGCATATTGAGAAGAACTTTTTTGACAATCTTATGAACACGATCCTTAATGTTCAAGGTAAAACAAAGGATAATTTGAAGTCAAGACTGGATTTAGTCGATATATGTGCTCGTTCAGAACTTCATGTTGATGAGAATAGTAGGGCTCCTTTTCCCATATACCGACTTGATGCAGCGGGAAAGGATGCGTTCTTTGATTGGATTTCAAACGATGTAGAATTTCCAGACGGTTACGCATCTAATTTGCGTAACTGTATCGACAGAAAGGAAGGAAAGTTTACTGGCTTGAAAAGCCACGATTGCCATGTAATGATGCAGCGCCTCCTTCAGTTTGCCTTCAAGGAACTATTATCACGAAATGTTCATGAAGCAATTGCAGGGATAAGTGGTTTCTTCCGCGATTTATGCACGATTTATACGGCGAAAATAATCGATGTTTTGAAACCACAAACCCTGGTTCCTCAGAATATCCTCGGTAATTACCGAGGGAATTCCGAGGAAACCTGATTCCTCGGATTATTTTCATCTAACCGGGTAAACCAAGCCGCCAAATATTTCGCGAAAATTGAATTAATGATTTCCGAGGAAATTCCGACGGAAATATTAAATATTTCCGAGGAAATTCCGACGGATAATTTCCGTCGGACACCTCATTTTATTAGGTCGAGCCCGACCTTCTTCCCCATTTCTCTCCGCCGCACTCTCTCTTCTCTCTCGCGATTTCCGCCGTTTCCTCCCGTTTCTCTCGACGATTTCCGGCGAATCCGCCCTAATCCTCCTCAATTTCAGTCCTTGCATCATGTATGAACCCTATCCCACTCTCTTAGGTTAGATTTGTATAGTTTTTAAGTAGATTTGATGATTTTGAAATGAGATTTATAGATTTTTGTTAGGGTGAATGGTAGAATTGTGTAAAATCGAGTTTGATTATGTATTTCACTTGATTTGAAATTTTTTTTTGTTTTTATTAATTTTGTGGTTATAAAAATCGAATTTGTAATTATATATATATATATTGAAAACGGTTTATGTATATAAAATCTATTTTTTGCATTTTAAAATCATTTAAATATTTATTAAACATTTTTAAAATCTATAAAACTTTTTTTGTGATTAAAAATCATATATATAATATTTAAAATCATTTTTGTGTGGTTATAAAACGTTTTATGTATTTTATATAAAAAATATAAATTTCTATATTTATTACACATTTTTAATATTTTTAAAACTATTTTGTTATGTTTATTAAACATTTTAAATATTATTAAAACTATTTTTTATAATTATTAAACTGTTTTTGGGATTTATTAAAACTATTTTTTTAAATTATTAAACTGTTTTTTATTTATTAAAACTTTTTTTTGTAATTATTAAACTATTTATATTTTTGTGATTAAAAACTATTTTTTAACTATTTTTTATTTAAACTGTTTTTTTATTAAAATTATTAGAACTAATTTTTAAATATGTTTTTTTTTAATTTACAGGTCTTATGATGATCAGACCCGACCTCGACCGCATCGTAGCCGGGGTGGTATGGGGAGCCAGTCACGGGGTTCGTCCAGCCATAATCAGGATTCCGTTTCGCCCCACAGCTCCTACCATACATCTCCCTCTCCATTACCCGCTCCTGCTGCTCCCGCTCCCGCTGCTGCACCCGCTCCTGCTCCTCCGGGTCCTCCGGGAGTGATGAGTGTTGCGGAGTTGGTTCGACAGCCCGGTCGTGACCATCTTCCCTATCTCACTGAGTATCCACATGGACATGGTCAAACATGGTAATTAAACTTTTATTTTATTCCTTAAAATTTAATTCATTATTAATAATTTGTTCTTTTTATTAGGTTCAACCGATCCGGGAACGGGATCCGCGCATGGATCAACCGTATGATGTACTCGGCCCTCGACAAGGGACATCCGATTTTCACTGACTTCCCTCTCGAGAAGCAGCATCTGTGGTTTCGTCAGTTTGCGGTAAGTATTCAAATTTTTTACTTATATTTTTTATTTATTAAAACTATTTTTTGTAATTATTAAACTATTTTCTATATTTATTAAACATTTTAAATATTATTAAAACTATTTTTTGTAATTATTAAACTATTTTTGGGATTTATTAAAACTATTTTTTTAATTATTAAACTATTTTTTATTTATTAAAACTTTTTTTTGTAATTATTAAACTATTTATATTTTTGTGCTTAAAAACTATTTTTAAACTATTTCAGCAAGAATTCAACTGGAATTCCGATGATACGCTATCTATCTATCACCATTTTGTCCATAAAGTTATGGACAACTATGGGAAGCAGATGTACGAGTGGAAGAAAAAGTGGGAAGCAAACAAGGTAGTTTTTAATTTATTAACAATTTTTAATTTATTAAATTATTTTTTTATTTATTAAACTATTTTTTTTTAAAAAAATTAAACGGTCCCAAAGTCGATGAACGACACGGTCTGGAAGGACTTGTGTGCGCATTGGGATAAGGAAGAGACGAAAGAAACTTCTTCCACCAACTCCAACAACCGCAGGAGCAACCGTAAAGGGAAGGACATCTACAAGCATAACTTGGGTGCTCAATCTATTGCCACTCTGGGGGATCGCATGGTAAGTTCAACCGCTTTTTCTTCAATTATTCAAGTTTCAGAATTTCATTTTTTGTGCATTTCTTCAAATTTCTAATGTTTGTTTAATTTATGTTTTTTTCAAGGCGGAAGAAAATGAGGGCGAGCCGGTTGATGATCTCGTCCTAATAAAAAGGGCGTATACCAACAAGAAGACCGGTCAGATTGATGATGGTCTTGTGAGAGACGTGGTCGACCTGGTCCAAACTCAGGTGTATGACGAAGTGTCTCAGCTTCAAACTGATGATGACGATTCGACCGGTTCAACCAACTTGTCCCGGGTTCGAATCAACGAAATCGTTGAATCGGTAAGTTCTTTTTTTTAAAGTTCAATTTATTTCTTGATTTTTATTTTATCATCTTTTTATATTATTTAAATTTGGTTAATTAATATTTCAGTCGGTTCCAAAGAAGAAGGGACGTTTGGTCGGTTTGGGTCGTCGCTCCCGGTCGGCTGCTCCTTCTTCTGCACCACCGCCCTATGTTGATCCAGAAGTACTTACGGCTCAGCTGAAGGACAAGGATGATCGGATATCTGCGTTGGAGGCTCAGATGGCAGCTCAACAAGCGGGCTATGAGACACAGAAGAGGCTGAACGAGCAAATGATGGAGATGATGAAGAGGATGTACCCGAACGAGGTGTTCCCGAACATTCAAGACCCGTAGTTTTTTTTCTTTTTTTCAAAAACTTGGAATGTTTTATTTAACTTTGAATATTATCTAATATGTTTTTAGTTTTAATTTTAATTTTATATTTTCAAATTTAAATTTCAAAAATTTTAATTTTTTTTAAAAAAATTAATTTTTTAAAAAAATTAATTTTTTCCTCGGAATTTTCCGAGGGAAAGAAGTTCCTCGGAATTTTCCGAGGGAAAAAAGTTCCTCGGAATTTTCCGAGGGAACGTTCCTCGGAATTTTCCGAGGGCCAGGTTCCTCAGAAATTCCCAATGAACATTCCGAGGAATGTTTCGTCGAAACTTCCGAGGATTGGACCATCGGAATTCCATCGAAATATTCTGAGGAAGGCGTCCCTCGGTATATTCCGAGGAATCTTCCGACGAACTTGGTGTTCTCGGAATTTCTTCGGAATTTAGTTTCCTCAGAATTCCGTCGGAAATTTTCGAGGGATTTCCGAGAAAATATGAATTTCCGAGGACTTTTTTCGTCGGTATGTCCTTGGAATAGCGTTATTCCGACGACATACCGACGATTTTTTCCCTCAGTATGCCCTTATTTTCTTGTAGTGATTTACCTGGTCTGTGTTATTATAAAGGACGTACAATTTTCCTCTTAATTATCCCACACATATTAGTAAACTATGTAATGAAAATTCTTCGAATGTTGTTTTCTTAGCAGTTCTCATAAGATTTTTTGGCCATTTAAATATTACCTATTTATGTGATAAGATTTTTATTTTTAAACCTCATTTGAAAGAATATTGGTATTAGAATCTTCAATTTGGTATAATATATTTGTGTTTTCTCTCAATGCTAGCAACACTGTTCTACATAAAGCCTGAACTTAGAGCATTATTATTGGTAGGTATCTTACAATAAGTATTTCATAATTAAAATCTATCTATATTATAATGAGACAGTTTAGTCTCTCCTAAAGGTGTCCACGTGGACATTCTTTAATATTTGTGGATCCCACGTTTATGTCTGGTTTGGTTATCACGTTCGGCTTGTTATTAGATACAGATGTTTATGATTTAATTTCACAAACAAACGTTTCTGTTCTTCTTCTTCTATCCTCTGAACCGTCTTCATCATCTCCACTCTTTACCAAACGATCTAATGTCAAGATCGATATCGCTACTGAATTGTACGTTAGTTCTTGTCCGAATCTGAGTTTCTTTTACTTTTGGTTTCAAATCTGATTTTTTTTTTGTAACCTAGGCGGCGGCAGCGGAACCGGTCTTCGTCGGCGAGCGAGGTTCCGGTTGATAATCAAGGACCAGTTTCGGATCCTGGATTGGAATCTGGAGAGCCGAACCTTGGATCCTCTTATCCGCAAGGTATGGATGCGGAGAAGCCTGTTTTAACCTATCTGCTGTGATGGAGATCTCTCTTGAAGCCGACACAAATCCTGAAGCCGATGTCTTGGCGACACCTACAATAGCAGGTTTGGTGGTCTGTCTCACGATTTTGTCTGATTAACCAGTGATCAGTTACAGAAGAGGTGAAAACAGTGACAGGGAAAGTAACGGAAGAAAAAAATGATAAGTTCTACTTCGTAGAGATCAGTGAGCGTTCTTCCGAGTAGGCTCGAAACCGTGTTGGAGAAAATCTACAGCTAACACAAATGTCCTCCCATAAACGAAGAGTCGAGGCAGAGCCTTTCTTCGATCCCTGAGGAGTTAGCTTTCAATTTTCTCAGGAAAGCTTTTAATTCCCGGTGCTGTCCAACCTCGACCGCTTCATCCTCTCTAACTTACTGTTACTGTTTCAAGCTCTCCGGCAAAGCCTCAAGGTAAAGTATCAAAAGCAGAGTCTTTCTATTGTATTATTTGTAATTGTTGCTCTGATTGTAGAAGAGATACCTGTTGATTCTTTGAGAATACAAAGCTATGGTGAATCTCTGCACATTCCTCCTCAGCTCTTAGCTTTGAGTGAGCTTGAGTTCAACAAGGCATTTCTGTTGCTTAGCTATATTCCTGGGTATGTGTGTGTGCCTGCAAGTTTTCTACTTGTCATCAGTTTAATCTATTTTAAGTGATTAGTTGTGGTAAGAGTTTTTTTTTTTTTTTATGTTAAACAGGACAGATCTGGTTCAGGTTAAAATAACTACTGAAGAGATCCGAGGTTGGAAGGATTTGTCAATGGTTGCATTTGAAGCTGCGGTTTGGGAACGCTTGGGAAAGGATTATTGTTCCCCAACTGACCGTAGATTGGTATGTCTGCCTGATTTTGAGTTCTATTTGGTGGATTGACAACAAAAGTCTACTACATGCATATTTTTCACTGTTGGGATCTTACATGCTTCTTCTGTTTCTGCACTCACTAGATTGGGACACTGGCAAGACTCATCATTATTATCAGTGTCATGTAGCTTCAGACGGAAGTTACACGTTCAAGGTTCATTTCACTACTCTTCAACTCTTATCTTTTGTGTTTACATATATTCCCATGTTGCATGTGTACTTTTGTGTTGAAGCAATTCTTTTGCAAGTTTTTATCTTATGTCTATTACATGTAGTATCTTGGTGAGGACAATAGAGTCCTTGACTCGATGTGCTTGTACTTATAATGGAGACAGTGTTTTGACAGGGACCTCTTCTTCTTGAACCCGCTGGAACATACTTGCAAAAGGTCTTGGGTGATGATAATGCTTTGACGGTATATTTGAGGATCTCCAGAAAAATTCGTCAGCTTGTAGTATTGACCCTTACTCTGGATACAAAAAGATTGCCAAAAATGGTATCAAGATTGGGTTACGCCGTTATCAAATTTTTGGTGGGTCTCTTTCCTTTCTATTTTATGTTCATGTCACTATACATACAACACTTTTACGTTGTTAAATATTCTTTATTATGTTGAACAGTTTTCAAAGATGGTGGAAAAGAAGAAAGACTTTTCTACAAAAGGAATGAAATGCTACTTTATACGCACAGACTCCACATCTGCTATTGATACAGGAAGTCCTTACATGTTTTCTGGGAAGTCAATTTATGAAGCTCGCATGCATTTTATGCACGTGCACACATTGCCATCTTTGGCCAACTACATGGCAAGGTACTTCAGTTTTTTCTCTGTCTATTTGATAACTTTTCTTTTTTAATTCGAGTCTGTGTGTGTTTTTGTTGATGCTTCGGGTTTTCTTTGATTCTGTCAAAGACTAAGAAGTGACTGGGATAACCTTCGAGACTATTGATGATATACACTGCCATGTACTTTGTTAATTCTTTTGTCCTTTTGGGAACTGTGTCTTTAATTTCTGTGTTTGTATATCCTTGAAAATTCGGTTTGGTTTGTGTGTGTGTTTTTTTCTGAAAAAGGTTGGTGTTGTGTAATTTCTCATTACCAAAATAGTACAATTATATTAGTGCACTTAGCAAAATACAAATAGAAAGAAGTAATATTATAACTTCAAATTTACTTATAGCTTAGGATTTTCTCTACTTGAATTCTCAATTAGATTATGTGTATAACAAGGTAAAGTTTCATTGAGATCATCATCTGCAGAAATTGAGATAGAACAAAATATGTTGACAAAAAAAAAGAGATTGAACAACAGCCATGTCAACAACTCCGCGCTTACGCGGAGCCAAGCCCCTAGTTTAAAATAAAAGAAAAGCAAATCAATAGAAGGAATACGCCTTGCATTTGAGTTTCTTAATTGTCAGAAAATATTTTCTATGCAGAGATATTTATGGCACTAATTCTTATTTTCTTTTTACTTTTTGTATTTAGTGTCATTAATATAAGGGTGAGAAACTATCTTAGAACTCATCAATAATTCTTAAAGTTTAGTGGACCTCTGGGTAGTGATTACAAGAATAAAACTTGGTTATCATTTTCATTTTATTCTCCAACAATGAGAAAGCTTATTGAGCAGATTATGAGATCATGATGAAAAGACTGCAGAACAAACTAATTATACATTATATAAGTCCTTTTTAGTAGTGGGCTGGAGAGTTAAGGCCTTCATAAGATGAAAGTGAACGGAGAGGCAGATGTCTCCTTGAAGACATTGACAACACAGACAGAGACCGGCATTATCTTGAAAGAAGGTCTCTTGTCGAGGTTCGTCATATTTATTTTCGCCTGTATCGCCTTCAAAGCTGGTCCCTGCTCTCTCCGTTAGCTTTAAGACCACGAAGAAGAGAAGCCTGTAACACATAAGGATTGCTGCAAGCCTGCAACAGCAGCTAAGTCCCACCATTTTGAATACCTTGTTTATCACTTCTTCTCCTGTCAATTTTGGCGCACCCGGGAATAGAGGCTCGAACCCTAACTCGAGAAAGTCGTTCTTGTATACTCCCTTTAGCATTCCAAATTTTCTTGTTAGAATTAATTTTACATATTATTGAAAAATAAATAAATATATATATATAAATATTGTCCAACTCTAATTAATATAAGGTTTTTGGAGAAATGCTTTTATGAGAAATCTTTTCTCTTTAAAATAGTTAACTAGATACTGACCCGCCCTTTTAAAGGGCGGGTATTCTATCTATTAAAATATCATTTTTCAATTTTAATATTATTTCTAATTAGATGTATTTCAATATTTTATTATCTAATATGGTTTTATTTTTATAAATTGTAATTCTAATTAGTGCGAGTATGTGTTTGAATAGTTTATTATCTAATATGGTTTTTATTTTTATAAATTGTAATGTAATTTATTTGTTATTAGTAAAATTGTGTTTACACATATAGGACTGCAAATCCGTTGTTTGTTTAATTCTTAAATATATCACATATATTAATTTGTTTATTTCTTAAATGTATAATCTCAATAAAATAAAACAGGCTTTTTATGATTTTAAGTATAGATATTTTACACAAATTGACATAATGGGTTAATATATTTTTTTATCTCTTAAATGTATAATCCCTGTATAAAAAATAAAACAATCTTTTTAATGATTTTCACTAAATATATTTTAACCAAAGTGACCTAATGGGTTAACAATGGTTCAATTTGGATATATCCAATGTACTTTAAATTTCTGTAGATCATTAAAGATATTAAAAAAGTAATGGTATGTTTTGTAATTTTTTAAAAAAGTCAGGGACATAATCATAAGAAAGATTATGCTTTAATAGTATAGATTTAATATGATTTATGCTTTAGTCTAAGATATATGGATCTGGATCTTTGGATTCATATTTACTCTAAAATCTATTTTATAATAAAAGTAGAGTACCATTATAAATGTTTTTACGAGAAATCTTCTCTCCTTAAAATAGTTAATTTAATATGGTTTTATGCTTTAATCTAAGAAGATGTATGGACCCGGACCTTCGGGTCCGCGCTTCCTAAGAGCATCTCCAAAAGAAACTCTATAACTCTAAATATAGAGTTTTTTGCTCTCCAAAAAGAAACTTCAAAACTTCAAATTTGAAGTTTTGAAGAGTAAAACTCCAAATATAGAGTTTCATTTTTCAAAACTTCAAATTTGAAGTTTCATCTTTTTATTTGCATTTTGGTCCTTACAATTATACATCATATTTATAATTCTTAAATATTTTTTTGTTTATTGTTTTAATCCTTAAAACTTTTATATCTCATAAATATTTCAAATTTGTTTTATAAATTTAAGTTTTACACATGAAATTAAATAAAAAGATTTTGAAACAAGATTTATAATATTTTAAAACTAGAATTAAACAACAAGAATATTATAAAAAAACATGATAAAAACTTATTAAAAAGACACATGAAGACATAATTATTACTCAAATTTAAATATTATAACAACACTAATAGTCTGGTAAATTTGCTCCGGAACCTCTCAAATCTCCAAAATATTGTCTAAACAAATTTTGTGTAAACGAAGATGATTGTTGTTGTTGCTTTTGTCGCATTTTTTCGTATGATTCTTTCTTGTTCAGATCGAATGTATTCACGAATATTAACATCATCGATAGAAGCTAAGTGTTTTAGCAATATTTTATTTTCCTATTTTACTTCTTTAAAAGCTAACTTTTTTGCTTCATTTTGCAGTCGTAATTCAATCATCTCATGACCTTTTTTCCTGCTTGTTGTACTTTCGTTTAAAAGATCAAGGATTTTTTCGTTTGATGATATCAAACTATCAACAGCCATATTATGAGGATATTCGATTTCAAAAAAAATTGGCTCGTAATCTACTACTAAAAAATAAAGAGAATCATTTCTTACTTCGAAATGCACTAGTTGATCATATATGGGAGCATTATAGAAATAATTTTATGGAATAATGTAGTATTTGCTTGCAGTTTAATATTTAATTATGTACTTTTATTTATAATTTTATATTTTAGTGTAAGATTTTTTTAATTAATATTTCTGTAATATTTATATATGTGTACTAGTTATTTATAGAAATTTTATGAATTTATATCAACTATGACAAATATAAAGACCATAGTGTAAAATATAAATAATTTTGAAGTTAGGTTTGAAGTTTTACTTTTGGAGAAGAACACATTAAAACTTCAAATATAGAGTTTTAGAAACTTCAAAATAGAGTTCATTTTTGGAGATGCTCTAATAATTCAAAAATAAAACACTTCTCCTAGGTTAACACCAAACATCACTAAACTCATATTGTTTGCAATGCAGGCAGATCAACAAGGGGAGTAAACTAACATCGTTGGGCCGCAGCACAATTTTTATACGTTTTCCGGGAACATGGTTCTCATTTTTGTGGGGGATATAATGGGTTTTAATTGGACTTTGTGTGACGATCAAATTTCTATATATGAATCTGGAAATAAATTATTTCAGCTTACATGGAAAATAGATTAGGGAACAAAATTGTCCAAAAGCATAAAGTATATAACATGATTCATTTCTTCTTCTTTTTTATTTCTGGCATTCATGATATGACAGCTACTCATGCATACACCTAGGATACTAAAACTTAATAGTCATATTTAATTAAAAATCGTTAGATACTTTTCATTGCCACATTACCACATTATGTTATCCATTTCCAGAAATTTTTGATACAGTTTATGAAATCTTATGTAGTTGAAATACTGTTTCTTTTTTAATAACATAAAATTGTATAAAAATGGGAAAAATAAATGGCAAAATTGAGAATTCTTGTTTTCCATAAAGAGCATTAACTTTTGTTTCATTATTGTCTGATGTCTGGTTTCTCTGGCTACGAACTCTGGTCAAATTGACTATTGAGAACCTCACGTGTCCCCGTAAAGCAATCTAAGGTACTTTTTTTACCTTTAACGGTAAAGATCTGACCGGAGTATTTACAACTAGGTGCACTTGATGTAGTGGAATATTTTATTTGAGAAATAATTTATGTCACGCGCGGGGTTTAGTGAGTCAGGGGAGAAGTAAGCGCGGTTAACGAAGCAGCTCGGTTCCAGATTTTTGCGGTATAAAGAAATAATGGTAATTGTGACAAAAAAAAAAAAGAAATAATGGTAAGGGATAAATTTGATGTTTTCTATCGCACAGTACTATTTAATTTGTAATGTCTTAGAGTTATATGGGTGTCATAGTATATATGGCAGAACACCCTTTGTGAAATTCAAAACTAACGCATACAATGTTATGCACTGCAAGGGATTGATTTCTTTGTGTTCCACCCTTAATAATGAAATGCTATTTTTAAAATAAAAAACTCCAGTTACCAACTTCAGGCATTTGTAAAATTATTAGCATATAGTAAAAAATAAGAATGCATAAAATAAAATAGAAAATATTTTGAATTGTATTAATTTTAATAAAATTAAATTATCTAAGTATCGTATAAATTTGATTGAACATCACTAATATGGTAACGATAAATTTAATGAACTTAAAACAATTAACTATATTTAACACAACAAATAACAATATATTTTGGCAAGGTATGTGAACAAATCACAAAAGAATATTTATAGAATTATAGTTAACCATAACAAAAATATGAGGATCTACCACATCCAATGGGAGTAACCTTTGGTTTGTTAAAAAAATATTGAATAAGATCTTAAATAACAATTTGTTAAGCAAAATAAGGAAACAAATTAATTTCCCCGATTTCAAAAACAGAACCCGAAAAGAAAGAAACATAATTACAAAAGTTGTTTTTCTCTTCTCCGATTTTTGTTTAATAAATGCTCATTACAAGACAAAAGCATATACTAAAATCTCCAAACAAAACCCACTACTCTCCCACAATAAAAAGAGCCTCTTCTCCTTCTTCAAAATCTCTCTCTCTCCCTTCCTCCCTCAAAAGAAAGAAACTTTTCAATCTCGCCATGGATCCTGGAGATCCCACTTCAATACTCTTCACAAAGATCAGAACTTTAGAACCAGACTTCGCCTCCAAGATCATTGGCTACTTGCTCTTACAAGACTTGGGTAACAGAGACTTGATGCGTCTCGCTCTAGGACCCGACACTCTCTTACACTCCGTCTGTCTCAAGGCTAAATCCGCTTTGGGTCTCTCCTCAAACGGATCTTCTTCTTCTTCTATCTCCAGACCCATTAACATCCACCGTCATTCCCCCAGGACGAATGGGTTTATGGAGTTCCCGAGAAACCCTCTGTCTCCTTCGGTGAACGCCAACGTGGGTTCGAGCCAGTTTCAAGAAAGTTCGTCTCTTTTCGCTTCAGATGGTGGAAACGGCGACGTACTCGATGAGCAGCAACTCGGTGACTACTTGTCCTTTCTCAACAACAACGACGAATCTGCGGATCTGTTCGACAATGGCGATGCCCATTTGCACAAGAGGAGTTTCTCTGCCAGTGATGTTTGTGAGACCGGGTTTGGCGGCGGCGGTTACAGTCGGTTCGCTCACGGCGGTGGTTTAGGGGATGATTTCGATTCTCTTCCTGGTCGGTTTGGCTCGCCGGATTACGTTAGCAGACAGCAAGAGGAGATAGCGAGGATGAAACTTGCTCAGCGGCAGAGAATGGCCGCTGCTCAGTTCTTGGCGGCTAGTGGCGGTTCTCCAATGTCGTATGATAGTAAAGATATTAACTTTCTCTTGCATTCGCGTAACGGGTACAGGTAATCATGAAATGAGCCTCTTTTGTGCCTAATATAACGTATATTTATACACATATTTGGTTAGTAAAGACTTTGGATCATTGAAAGTTTGAATCTTTGTGCATTTATAATTTACTTTTAGTGAATCTTTAAGGTGCTTGAGATGCCAATAATTGCCACTGTGATAAAAATGTAGTTTTCTTCATATGGTTTTCTTTTGTACTTTTGTGTGTTTACATTTACATGCTAATGATTTGTTGCATAGGCTATGGTTTTGGTTTATTTAGTTGTTTGCCAGTTTTATTATTCAAGTATAGTGAAGTAATTTGGGTCATACAATTGCAAAAAGTCTTCATAACACTTGATGTTGTGGTGTTAATTCTTAATTTTCTTTTTTTTTTTGGTGGTGTTTGTTTTTTTTGCAGATCAGGACAGTTTGGGGATGAGGGTTACTGGTTCGGTAGTCCAGGGAGACATGAAAGGGATGAGTTTATGGGGATGATGGGAGATAAGTCCAACTCTGCATCTAAACAGATTTACTTGACGTTTCCAGCTGATAGTTCCTTCACAGATGAAGATGTCTCCAACTACTTTGGGTATCTTTCGCTTTTATGCGTTTGAATTTATCAAAAAGTTTGGTGGATGTAATATTTACTAATATTTTTTTTTTTGGGTTGTAGGAATTTTGGAGGAGTGCAAGATGTTAGGATACCATACCAGCAGAAACGAATGTTTGGGTTTGTCACTTTTGTCCACTCTGAAACTGTGAGAACCATATTGGCTAGAGGAAACCCTCATTTCATCTGCGACTCGCGTGTACTCGTTAAACCCTACAAGGAGAAAGGAAGAATCCTTGAAAAGTATGTTTCTCACATTCTTCTCTTTTGTGTTCTCTTCCTTTCTTATGATACCTTTTTGTCAAACAATAGTAGGAGGCAGCAGCAACAATTGCTGCAGCAGATGGAGAGAGGGAACTTTTCTCCTGGTTCAAGTCCATCTGGATTGGATCTCTTTGATTGCCACCTCGGTTAGTTGTATTCTTAGTTCTCCATGTGGATATGGTTTATCAGAGCTGAGTTTCTTGTTTTTTTGTTTGCTAGCAGCGCCGAGGATGTTCTCTAACACACAGGAGATGATGATGAGGAGAAAAGCTGAGGAAGCTGAGCTGCAACAAGCATTTGAATTCCAAAGGAGAAGGTTGCTTAATCTGCATCTGCCGGACATGGATAGCGAGTTGTTTCACCATCACCAGCGCAGTCTCTCTATCGGCTCTCCTGTTCATTTCCCCTCTCGCAGTGCTAATCAAAGCATGCTCTTTCGATCTGAAAACTCTGGTGAAGAAGTCATACAAGGTTAGTCTCTCTCTCTCTCTCTCTCTCTCTCACACACACACACACACATGGAACGTGTCTTTCTATAGCTTATATTCACCGTTTTCTTTCCCATGTGTTCTCTCTTAGCAGGTAATGGTGTTTCAGGGCGTTTTCAGTCTGAAGTAAACCATGCTTTTCTGACTGATACTGATAATAACAACAGCCAAGAAGGTGGTTACATTAACCATCTCAACAACGGGTATGATTTATTCTCATTTTGTAGGGCCTTTTAAGTCTTCTCAGTTCTCAGCTTATCCGTGCTCTTTTATTAACATAGGAACGAGACAAGTCTGGAGAACGCTCTGCCTGATTGCTTCTTTGCTTCCCCATCAAAGACCGCTGAAACCCAACAGCCGGAGTCTGAGAAAGAGAACTGTGCCACCTCAACAATTCAAACATCCTAGCTTTTGGTATGTGAAAGTTCTTTTTAAGTCCATGGCATTATCAAATCAGCCTTTGCCAATTCTCTTCTTGGAACTTTTCAGGGTCGATAGTGGCGAAAAGAAACAAAGTGAATGCGTGGAAAAGGTATATGCATTCTTCAAAGTCATACTGCAACTTGAAGCTCTTCCTTTCAAAAATGTTAAAACTGATATGGTTTTAATATCTTTGGTTGCAGAAAAGTAGAGAGACTGATAAAAAGGAGGAAGTAGAAGAATTTTGTATATGTAGAAGAAGCTAAAGACGGTTTTATAACAAATGGAACAGAAAGAAAGATAGGATTTTTACATGTCTCGGAAAAAAGGCGGTTGTTGCAATAGGATTACAACTTAGTACTAACCTCAGATAGAGTGCATCGATAGGAAGAAGAACGATACTGCGACTCAAACCTTAAAAAAGTTCTAAGCTTTTGTCTTTTCATTGATGAATGTTTACCTCTTACCGGATTATACAAGCCTTGGTTCTTTACGTTACCTGAGTAAAGTAAATACTAATGCGCCAACAACGAAAAAATGAAGAACTTTTAAGGACTGATCTTACCCGATCAAATTATTTTATTCTTGGTTGGTTTAAATTTCTCAGTTCGAACTTAAGCTCGTTACAACAACAATCTTGACATATAAATGCAACAAGATAACGAAATAGAGTTATTATAGTCTGC
Source organism: Brassica napus (assembly GCF_020379485.1). Classification (NCBI taxonomy): domain Eukaryota; kingdom Viridiplantae; phylum Streptophyta; class Magnoliopsida; order Brassicales; family Brassicaceae; genus Brassica; species Brassica napus. The sequence continues at coordinate 23,342,112 of NC_063434.1, read as the reverse complement.
TTTCCTTGGCTTCATGCTCTATCAAAAGACTAAAGTTGACGGAGAGATGAAAGTGCTTGGCTTGTGTTTCTTGAGATTCTATCATGTATTGGTTCCTGTTTACAAAGCTACGGATCAATACGCTTCTAAAGCTGATATAACCTCAAATCTATCAAAAAAATCACAACACAAGTGAGAGAAGTGAACATGATCATACCTGTGTTGGAAGAATGTCAATTCTTGATCCAGTGATCGTTTCATACAAGAAAATGTACCTGCCAAGTCACGGGTTCTCTCATCAGCTCTTTAAAATCCAAATACTGCTAGTAAAAAGTCTAACAGAGTCGAGCAAATGTTTAAAATGACGAGTCATATATATATATATGTTCAATCAGTGTTTATTATCATATTAAAAAATATGTTGTCAAGTAAGTTTATAATCTTAGTTTACAGACTAAACAACATACCGCCAAGCTAATTCAGTTACGAGTTCTGCTGGAGCAGCCGGGAGGACCTGACACATATGCAACACATTTAGACTATTTAGTGGAGTTTCTCATATAATGCTGGAATTTACATTATGAAGATGTAAGCATACCTCGTCCTCATATGGATTGCAATTCTCTTTAAACCACAACCTTAGGAACTCCTGTTTCAATATTTAGAAAAAGAAGAAGAGTGAACATGTGACAAACCGTGATTTGAACTATATGTGGGAAGAGTAAAACAGGAAAAATAACACTCACCTTATCAACATTTTCAGGCTCAAGACCTTTCCGGAAGCGTTCTTCATAAGAACCAGCAAGCCAGTATCTGCTTGAATCCGGCGTATGAATCTATATACAATGTGTGTACAGGTAGATAGAGATGATTTATAATCAGCGAAATTGGCAATTATTTGTGCAAAAAAAGAGAGAATCCACGGAAAAAAGGAGAGAATAAGACTGACCTCATCAATCAATAAGATGGAGCCATCACTACTTTTTCCAAACTCATATTTTGTGTCCACCAGTATCAGTCCATGCTCCTTTGCCACACGCTGAAGAAACCCATAATTTATATATTTAGAATCTAAAAGACCTCCCAACAAAGCACAAGATTTACCATTGAAGCAAGCAAAATTTATAAGATTATTAAAAGCATTACTATCTAATGACTTTACACTGATAAGTTCTAACCAACCTGACCAAATTCAAACAAGCTCAAAGCCTTCATGCTGGCTTCGTCAAATTCAGCTTGAGTCATGAATCCACCTTCAACTATCTGCAAGAATCATTCGTCTGATAAGAAGCAACACATAACTAAACAACTTTGGGTAGACTTCTTCTAATGTTACAGCTAAGCAGAACACTGAGATAGCAAGCTAATGAACCTCAGTTGGAGAGATGGGCACATCATGATCCTCAGCCTTGGTTGTTGGAGTAAGTATATTAGCTGGAAGCTTCTGGTTTTTTACCAATCCTGAAAAGTTCAGTAATGAATTTATCAAATGATCTTCAAAGATGTACTTAAAAGAAGAAGACAACCTATAAATGGCAACAATAAGAAACTTTACCATCTGAGAGGGCATTTCCACAATAGTTCCTTACACCTTTCTTGTATACCGTCCATAAAGATGTGTCAGTACTTCCAGTCACATATCCTCTAACTACAAACAGAAATAACAGTTGGAACTAAAGCAAACAAAGGCTGCATAGAAAAGCAATCTGACTAACATACTAACCCACAAACTCTATTGGAAAAACCGAGCATTTCTTTGCAATAACAACATTCCTATCAGGAGATGAAACAATTGCATTTGGAGTTATGTGCCGTGTGTTATTGAACCACCACAAACTGGTCTCATTAAGAACCTGAAAGTTAAGCAGAAGCACAAACTTGTTATCTTTCTGCAAACCCAGTGAGCTATTATCCAACTTGAATTTACAAACCTGGCCTTTGAAGGGAATCGAAGCAAGGTTTCTGTCAAAGGCACTCAACCGATCAGTTGTGATAAGTACCAGATAGTCACCAGCATCATATATATCTCTGACCTGCAAAAAAAAAATCAAATTTGTTCCTCAACTCAACTATCACTTTTGCTAAAATATACTTTGGTAAAAAAAGGGAAAGACACCACAAACCTTGCCCTTGATTCTAGATTTGAGACCAGGAACAGTCTCTAGCAAATTGGTATCTGAGAGACAGTTAGAAAGCGAGTCTTTGATGGTGCCAAGAACCTCTCCTTTACGGTTACTCGTGACTAGATCGTCAAGAGACAACTGCTGCTGCCTTTGGTCCTTTCCCTGGCAAGACATAACCACTGAACACTGTTTTGGGTATCCCTTGAACTCAGGCAGTGTTCTGAGGAAGGAGACTGATGCAAAAGCTTGGGTTTTTGCGGACACAGTCCTAGTAAAAAAGCTCTGGGGTGTTCTCGAAGGAGTTAGTGTTGACCTCACACACTGAGCCATCTCAACTGCAATAGATAACAAAACCAAAACCTTAAAACAGTTGTACAAGATTGAAATCGATTACACAGCTAAGAACATGTGAGAAAGGAAGAAAGGCAGAACCTTTTACGAAAATAAGCGAAACCCTTCACTCAAGAAAACAGAAGCGCGGCGGATTCTGTTCTGATAAGCACAGAGAAGCCGACAACTCTGTTAAACCCTGTTTTGTAATACTATTCGCCTCGTTTTTTTAACTTTTAAATAAGAAAATAAATATATAAATCGAAAAAAGAACTCGGCTTTACCTTCTGCGTTCTCTCTGAGATCAAGATCTGTCACCTCTATACCATCTTTCAACATCTGTGTGTGTTCGCCTGAATCTAAAGGTTTAACCTTTCTTTGAAGTTCGTGAAGGGAGATGCCAAATTAGAGAGAGAGAGATGGCGAGACAAGCGGGGAAACAGAGTTATGGTCGGCTTGTGTTAGTGTCATGCCTCGCGCTTTTAGCGGTTGGACTCATTGCAGACTTCCTTTGGGCTTCTTCTCATCGCTTCTCCCCTGCCGGGACTTATCTTCCCTCCTCCTTGATCCAAAAACTCCCTCCTGAATCCAATGTAAGCGTCTCTCTCATTCAATTAGATCTCAGATAAAAGACAAGATAACACTTTGTTTTGTACTGCTTTTAGGAGAAAGACACTAAAACTAAGGAAAGGAAGCTTTCTGCAACGTTTCAAGATTTGGAAGCTCCTCAGCTACAATGGGAGAAGATGGCAGCTGCGCCTGTGCCTCGTCTAGACGGAGCTGCTATTCAGATTAGGAATCTTCTCTATGTATTTGCTGGTTACGGCAACATTAATCTTGTAAGTAAAGCCTTAGATCCTTTGGTTTTACTACTAGCAGACCAATGATAATGAGTTGCTTTTGATACTCAGGTGCATTCTCATGTTGATATATACAATTTTGTGGATAATAAATGGGGAGGGAGATTTGATATGCCTAAAGAGATGGCACACTCTCATTTAGGGATGGTAACTGATGGGCGTTACATCTACATTGTCACTGGTCAATATGGTCCTCAGTGCAGAGGCCCTACTGCTAAAACATTTGTGCTTGATACTGATACGAATACGTGGAGTGACTTCATTCCTTTACCAGTTCCTAGGTAATTGCTATTCTCTGTTGTTATCATCATGTTAGATGTTTAAGAGAAACTGAGTGTGAAAAGGTTTGTTTATACATTTTAGGTATGCTCCAGCTACTCAGCTGTGGAGAGGTAGACTCCACGTGATGAGTGGGAGCAAAGAGAATCGACATACGCCAGGACTTGAACACTGGAGTATCGCTGTTAAAGACGGGAAAGCATTGGAAAAAGAGTGGAGAAGTGAAATTCCAATCCCTCGTGGAGGACCTCACAGGTTTTGTTATTTTCACAACTCCATTGGAAACTCTTGCTGCTAATAACTTCATATGAGTTTGACTGTTCTTGTCACTGTAGAGCGTGTGTGGTAGTGGATGATCGGCTTTTTGTGATTGGTGGTCAAGAAGGTGATTTCATGGCTAAACCAGGATCTCCCATCTTCAAATGCTCACGTCGTTTAGAGGTAAGGTATCACCTGTTGAAGTGAATATCATCATGACTTCTCTTTCATTGCTGAGTGTGTGTCCTTTCGTTCACCTTGGTGGTTCTCAAGGTGGTATTCAGTGATGTTTACATGCTGGATGAGGAAATGAAGTGGAAAGTTATGCCACCGTTGCCAAAACCGGATTCACATATTGAGTTTGCTTGGAAAGTGGTTAACAACTCCATTGTAATCGTTGGAGGCACCACAGAGAAGCATCCTGAAACCAAGAAGATGGTTCTCGTTGGTGAAATCTTCCAGTTTAACCTGAATACAATGGTAAAAAAGAAACCCATGTCGTCCTTGCATGCTTAAGAAGAACATCTTTAGCTAGTTAATAAATGTGCTGAGTACTTTGTTTGCTCTGCAGAAATGGTATGTGATTGGAAAGTTGCCATACCGTGTGAAGACGACGCTGGTTGGTTACTGGGACGGGCAGTTATACTTCACCTCGGGGCAACGAGACAAAGGTCCTGATGATCCGGCACCGCGTAAGGTAGTTGCAGAGATGTGGAGAACCAAACTGATACTGTATCCATGAGATAGACGAACAACCAATCTCCCTTTTGTAATGCAAAGTCACAACATTCTTTTTTTGAAGTTATATTCTTTGAACCTTACTCATTGCACTCCAGAAAACAATTGCTTTATCTATTTTCTATGTGGATGGGGGAGTTTGTATATTGTAAACTATAGATAGACACAAAACTTATGTAGAAGATGTCAAAGTTTTCAACAAACAACTGTGTTCTTTCTTTATCTCACTGTTGTCTTCTGTTGTCTCATTAATAAAAGAACATTTTCTCTTCTCAAAAGCATGTAATTCGAGATATGTTTTGTGTCAATTTGCAAAAATATCAAACAGTGACATGTTTTGTTGCTCTATAAAAGGAGGGTAAAAACAGAAGAAACTACAAAATTTCAGCTAGTTCAGAAAGTGGGAGAGAGGAATCAAACAACATTTTAATTCTAAAGACCCCTCTAGAGAGAGAAAATGGGATTTGTCATTTCTGCAAATAGTTTAGCTTCACATTCTCCATCACTTTCCATAGTGCAGCTTTAGCTTCTTCTAGCGTTTCAACACCATGACCTTCCTCAAATGCTAGCCTCTGTATATTGAACTACAAAACCCAAAACACACGAAGAAAAGAAAAGCCAAGTGGGACATTTTATGACCGTGAAGGTATAAAAATCAACAAGCCAACAACACTGTTTACTTTACCTGAGCACCTTGACGAACCCGTACATCTATCCCTTTGCTATCTATAGAGATGAGAGCAGCATCGTCTACCTCTGATTCGATAGACAGTAGCTCCCTTAGTGGCTTTGAGAAGATGGCATTTAGTTCCTATCACAAGTTCAAGAGGGAAAAGTAAGACCCTACTTCAATTTACCAAAAGACAAGAATGGTTGGAGATTATCTTAAAGCAACTGAGAGGGATTTGAAATGAAGCACCTTGAGGTTCTGTTCACCACCATCAACAGCGATCTTATCTGGCTGTAAAGCCTCATACTCTTTGACATCGACCCAAGCGACAGTGCCAAAACCTCCAATAAAGTATATATCACTGCCAATATTCACATTGAGTATGGAGTGTATAAGTTGACAAAGAGACAAACAATCATCTTACATGTATTGGTACTTTAATAGTCAACAAGTTTGGAAGACAAACCTTATGTTGTGCATTCTAAAATAGTGAAAGTTTACCCACTGCTCGGAAGGTCCGTGATGGTGCTTTGCACTATATTGCTTATGTGCCCACTCCTACCAAGTCACAACCAGAGATATTAATCAGCACATACAGATGTTTAAGCAAGTGAAATTAGCATTTAGTTAGCTATCCCTACCTGTTCATCTTCAGACAATGGGTACACATCACCAAATAATGTCACTCTTGCATTCGACAAGCCACTCCATCCAGGTATCTGCCAGCCAAAATCCCCGTTACAGAACCAAAAAAAAAGAGTGAACCTTTACTTTGCCATTTAAACACAAGAGCAAATGTTACCTGAACAACGAGACTGCATCTAGGTTCAGCCAAGAGATTTCTTGTGTGGATGGCCAACGGTGAGAATAAAAATATTGGATCTGGGGAAACAAGAAGTAATAAGCCATTCAAGACAATGTGCACTATAATCTCAACCCCAAGACTCAGCATAAAAAGAAAGAAGCAGCTGCAGAGTTATGAGCAATTGAAAAAAACAAGAAAGACAAAGTAACTTACGCCCCATCCGATCAGATGCAAAATCCACCAAAGAGCCAAAAGGGTAACCTTCCCTGCGATGGTGCATCTTAGACATGACTGTGCATAGATGAGCAAACCTAGCCTTCAATAATTTAACCGACAAACCAACACCAATCAACTTTCTCATCCCTCCAAGTAAGAAACAAGAAGAAGGTGACCTTAAAAGGAGGAATCTTTATACCTGCTCAAGCAAGTTCCGTACAGCCAAAGCAGGCGGAGGCAAGGCATGAGCTGATGTTGCATTCTGAACTCCACCAGATATCGGAGTTCTATAAAGAACAGCTCGATTTCCTCCACTATTACCAGCAGCACAGCCCTGAGGAAGTGCAAGAGATGTCTGCACATCGATCATTACACTACTATGAGAAAGTAAAGTCTCAATCTTTTCCTTCACAACAACATAACAAGAAGTCTGAGATTCGTATCAATGACAAAGTATGCATCTTTAAGCTAACCCACAACCAAAAAAACTGAACTTTCCATGAGAATCAAAACAGAGTATGTACCTGTGACAGAGAGAAGATATCACCTTCATCACTTGGTGTGTCGTTGTTATGTGAGAGAGCTTGTATACGAAGCCCCACGTGGCTTGATCCATCGCTGATTCTCAGATTGGGGATTCGCGGATTACATAACCAACACGGAGACTGGGAAGAAGGTAGCGAGGATTTCAAAAGAGGCTTGATCTGGGGTAAATTGGAGATGTGTGATGAAGTAGAGAGAGCTTCCATGCTCATAGATTCCACGGAGAGAAGAGAATGAAAGAGTTACCGATCTTTTCTTTCACTGTGGGAATAAAGTTAGAGCTTATTGGTGGAATAAGGACTTTCCAGCGTAGGGTTTGAAACAACATTATTATATACTAGAGGTTGGTCCGCCCTACGGGCGGGTTAATTACACTAAACTATTTCATATTAGAATATATTTTAATTTTATAAAATATTTGAATATTTACTTTATATTAAAATAATAAATACAATCTATTTTTATTTCTTTTTATTCTAAGATCATATCATAACTTTTATTAAAATTTTTTGGTTTTAATTATAAAGATCAATAACATTTTTTTCTGAGAAAACAAAATTAATAAATTAAAGTTAATGAACATTTAATGATTTATATTTTTCTATTTGATTTATATTTCAATTTGATATATTTGAAGAAAATTTAAAGTAAGAATAATTAGTATATTTTTATACGGGTATCAGATTTTAATATTATTACAATAACTAATTTTTTCACGATAATAAATTACCACATCCACCTCCAAGCTAAATCAACTAAATAAAATGTAATGTGTTAAAATTATAAAAAAAACATTTTAAAATAATTTACAATTGATTTCAAAAAATATCACAAAATAATAATTAGCTTATATTATGTAACAATTTTATATTTGATTTTCAATTCATAATGATATTTTCTTTAATTTTTAGTGATTTTCTAACTATGTTTTGTAAATTATTTTAGCGATTGTTGAATTTTTTTATAAAAACTTATTTATTGGAAATTTCACGCATGTTGCTTGAAAATATTTTTATAGATAATGTTATAAATTAGTAAAGTATTACATTTCTAGTAGAATTTTACTTGAGTTTCATACACTACCCTATCATATCAAATTAATACAGTAGTGTCTGTACGAACGATTATTTGAGCTCTTAATGTTAATAATAGCTATGAATGTTTCAATGGCTGTTTATTTGTTTACATTTTTAACATCATTTTGTTTACATTTAGTGGATAATAACTGTGAGTTAGTATAAGTGGGTACTTATTTTACACATTGTAGGAAGACATTAAGTTGTTTGTGAACTTTGGCTTGGGCTTACCATTTGGCTTGTACTGCTAAGGAATATGTATTTGTAACTTAAAGACTTGTTGATCTTACTGTTAATGAAAACTTGCAATATTGTTATTTGAGCTTATTTTTTGTGAAGGGTGACTTTAGAAACTTGGTTTATTTTAGTTGTGTTATTGGAGCGTGGGTTATATGGTTTTTGTCAGAATAAAGCAGAGAAGTTTTTGGAAGAAGATCATATAATATATTTGAGCTAGCTTATCGATGATTAAGCCTTGCTTGCTCTACTTTCTCAGAATGTGTTAGCTTATGGAGTTTGTCTATTGATATCTAATAGTATGGGGGTGTTGACAATTACTATGATGAGTGTTGATATAAGAAAATGGAGAGACAATTGTTCGTAACTGCACCATAACTGTTTGTTACTTGACGATTTTAAGGAAATTTTTCGGATAAATATTTAGTAGAATTTCATGCATATATTCTATGTTTTTAAGGATATGAGTCCATTCATTAAGCTGTCTAATATTTTAATCCTTCTTATCCTTAATAAAAAATGCATCACCACGTACTTGTGGCTCTGTTTCGTTATCGTAAATAAACTAAAATATGCAAGTTCTCTATAACATTTCAAAGCGTCTCAGACATAGCTATTCCTAACAATGTGTTTGACTGTTTCGGTGTCTTCCCAATGAGTAGTTTTGCTCGTCGTTGTTATGAAACTGGACTCCTATCCAAGCTGTTTCCTGCAATGTATGTTAAAAAGCCAGGCTGATATATTAAGTTATATTGTTAGAAAGTGAAATCTTACTTGTAGCTTCCGTATTATCAAGTATTTTTATTCTCACAGGCTTTGTGAGTCGTGAGAGAGCCACAAACAACTGACCATGCCTACAAACTGGTCTTGGGAGATTGAGGGCAACCTGTGCATAACATACTCTTATTGGTGGTATTGCCTCTTTTGGAATATGAACGGATGCATATTGTCATTTGCGAATAACTGAATCCTTAGGAATAAGACTTTCTCGCCCACATGAATCCCTGTCAAAATCTTTGCCGACATTTGAGGGAGATCATTAGCTCAAACTTCAATGCACTACAACCGCAACACCGAGCTTGCAAAATTTAGGAAATATGAGAGATTTTTAAAGTAGCGAAGGCAGCAAGAGAACACCGTTGTAAGGTACCTATAACAGCAGTACAAACCTGAGATCAAAAGGTAATGCATCAAACCAAGCTTTTGGGAGGACTCCAATTTCAATGTAATTTGTAATGTTTTATTTTTCTGGAAAAGTACCTGAGGAGAAGGATATATGGTGGATCCAAGTTTCGACTTATTTCCTTAATCTACAGACAAAGGTTCTAACAACAGATATCCCAAACCAGAACCAGTTACTCCACCACCAGCATTAAAGACCAATAACCCCTTGCAAGCATGTATAGTTGTCGGCAAGATCTCTGACACTGTTAAGACAAAGGTCCACAATCTCCTTTCCAACTGCAACTATATAACTTCTAATCACCATTTGAATAATCAGTAAGAAGAAGAGAAAAATAAAATTTTCTCTCACCATTGGCGAAGTTGTTCCCAGAGATAAGTTACTCATGATTGAAAAGCTGCTAGTAAGTCCCGGTAGATTTCATAGATGACAATGGTCTCGAGATCAACAAAGACAGCTCCCAGAATATGGTTTCCGGCTCCATTTTTGCAGACAAAACTGTCGAAAGCGTCAACCGTCGTATCATTGCTAAAGAACCAAAACGAAGCTATGATCAGGTTCTTGGCTCAACAAAAAAAAAACTTTGAATCCATAGAAATTGGAAAAATTCTGTACGAAAGTGAATTAAACCAATGAGTTTCATTTTGTACTTTTTCATTTTTCTTGAGGGCTTAGTCCCAAAAAGGTAAAATATGCAAGGGAAAGTGTACTCTCACTCACCGGGTGTTGTTTGTGAAATGGGAGCTAGATGTTTCCACCTCAGCGTTCTTTCCAAAAATCGAACCAAGCCTTCGATATACTTTCAAGGTCTTCCATGTTTCGGCTAGAAGTTCCTATAAATCTGAAAAATGCCAAAAATAAGGTTTTGGCTTAGAAAGAGACAGAGATTGAAAGAAAACGAATAGTTTGGTTCAACGAATCACAAATGACCAAATTACAAATCAGTAGTTTGGTATTGATAATCTCACAAACGAAATCTCTTTGCAGTAGTCGAAAGAACATGCATTTTGAATCCGCCTCCTCTCCTTATATCCAGACCAATAAGCATGTATCCTCTCGCTGTGCTCTGGGATCCCAAAAATGGATGATCCTAAATAGAAGCTTTGCCTCTACCAAGCCGAGAAGAACATAACTGAAGAACATAGCGTAGTGAATGTGGAGGATGATATTGCTGATTTGTTGGTCATGGAAGTGAAGGATTTTTTTGTAGACTGTAACAGAGTGATATATATATAGGGCGAAGGCATGGAAATTCTATCGGCAAGTAGGTTTTGATTGCAGAAGCCATTAACATAGATTTGATGAAGCTTAATTATTCAGGCAGAAAGTTACACCAGAAATCCGGAGCGGCAGGAAATTTGGGGTTTCGCGAGTAGAAGAAGATGGAAGGACGTGGCTGTACAGATTTTCGGGAAATGTTTTGGGCTAGTTAAAGGCCTTTTGCAAATTGTTAATAATCTAGAGAGCGAGAGTTTTGTAAACGTGAGATGAAGAAATTGGAGAGTAACACGTGGAGAAAAGAACCAATCCCATTGGCTGATTTAAAGTGAGGACGTGGACACTCTCACCACTCATCTTATTCTCCTTTTAGTATAGTATAGATATCAAAAGAGAAAATATTTTTGTCTTTTAACTGTTTTTTTTTTGTATAAGATAAGGATTGATGATTAGATTACACAGTTTTTTAAATAAAAAAAATCGGTCAATTTTTGTATCAAAACAACATGAAACAAAACACAAAAACAGTGCGTACCTTTTGGCTTATTAGTTTTATTTTCTTAAGATAAAATCATAAAATCTATACTATTATTTGATAAGTAATTTTAATTTATTTGATTAGATAATTGATTAAAATTAATAATAGTAAGAATTATCCAAAATCTGAAAATATAATTGATTAAAATTAATAATAGTAAGAATTATTCAAAATCTGAAAATATAATTTTAAAAAGAGATAATTTCTATATATATTGTATTGTTATCTGAAAAAATCTTTTAGTTAAAAGTTAAAAACATAATTATATAACTAAAGTAAATTTTTGAAATCGAGCTCTCACGTTAAAAGTTAGAGTGGTTAATATCGTTTATACCCTTAATGAATAAAATGTATAAATAAATTAAAAAATAAAAACGAAATTTTAATTTATTTGATTAGATAATTGATTAAAATTAATAATAGTAAGAATTATCCATAATTTTAAAATATAATTTAAAAAAAAAGATAATTTCTATATATATTGGATTGTTATCTGAAAAAATATTTTAGTTAAAAGTTAAAAACATAATTATATAACTAAATATTAATCAAAAAAATTCTTAATTATATAGTTAAAAATAGAATATTGAATTATCCAAAATCTAAAAATATAATTAAAAAATAATTTCTATATATATATTGTATTGTTATCTGAAAAAGTATTTTAGTAAAAAGTTAAAAAAACATAAATTATATAATTAAAAGTAGAATATTGAGTTATTTTAAAATTTATTTTAGAATAATGAATATAGTGTACAAAGAACTTTTCAAAAATTTATGAAAATGTTTAAGTCCCCATCGCGGACAAAACACCTAGTACTAAATATTATACTTTTCTAACGCTACCACAACGACAAATCTCATTTTATGATTTTTTTCTGTGGTAAAATCTCATTTTATTGTTATATAAATAATCATAAAGTAATAATTTATTATATATTTTAACTCTTTAATTCGTTCAGGTATGCAACTTTGATGCAGATAGGAATACACACCAGTTAAAGAGAGCTGGTTGAGTTGATCACCATGGCGTTTATATTATTTTGGGGATCAACACAGAGTTCAACTTTAGAAAACCAACGTGAAAACGTTTATTGCCAATTGCCACATGGAGCATAGGATTATATTTCTTGGGAATTTTTAAAAATAAGAGATCAGATTGTTTATTACTTTCATGACTTTTACAATTAAGGTTTTTGATTTAAGTATGACTGTTACAACTTTAAAAAAATTTAAGAATAGAAGTAGCTTTAGAAATAGCTGAAAATCTGAATTTGTGGCTTTGAAAATATATATCACTTTAGAGTAAAAGTTAGTTATTTAGGCTTTGAGATTTTTTAGAAATGCTTTTAAAACTTTAGAAAACTTAAACCCTTATTGGTAAAAAACTGATATTAAAACCTTTAGAAATAAATTAAAGCCTGTAAAACCATTAAAGTTAAAACGCCAATCGGAACCTTAATCAACTTAACTTTATACATAAAAAGGACAAATAACGAACCAGCCCCAAATTCGATTCACTAATTCATATATTTCGTAACTAAAAGTTGTATGTCTCTACTGTTGTATAACTTATTGTATGAATCATTGGGCATGCCCATCCACGCGCTCCCAAAAATTTTGCTCTCGAACTCTAAAGTTTTATCTTCTCCGATTGATTACGTCATACCTCTTTGGTGCTGTTTCGACGCTGTGAGAGGGCTCCACTGCTCCCGCCAAGTTAAACCTTCTCCTCGGTGCTTGATTTACTTGGTGATGCGCTCTTTTCTCCGTTTCAATCTCGACATGTCATTCATATCGACTGTGGTATTTGGTGAATTCATCGTTGACGATAAGAGAAGCAACGAGGTACGTTATTGTAGTTACGAATATAGCATCTTTTCCTCTTCTTTACGGAATCAGTGGCCGCTCCTGAGTTCATGTGATTCGTCGCATGTTTCCGGTAAGAATCTTCAGTCACTATTTGTCATCTAATTGGGAGGGTCTATTTGGTGTGGGCTGTACTTGGATATCTCACGGCCCCAGATTCTCTGACCATGGCGTGGAGGCTTGATGTTGTCTCGCTAAATTCAAGTTCCCATGGCCTTAATATCTTGCTAGCCTATCTCCCATCCTCCTTCAGATTTGGCGTTGCTTGTTGCTTGGATTTGATTGCAGGTTAAGAAGTTTTGGTTAAGGAATCTCTTCGTTTTATTGTGCTCACGGTTTACAAAGCTTCAAGAGGAAATAGTGAGGTCTGGAAGTGGTGATGCTGCCCCTTTCGTTGTTAAGTCGGCTTTGAGGATGAGTGAGGTGTGGAAGTTGAACGCTATTAAATCTCGGTGGTTATTGTTATCTTATGCAGGACCGGATTTTGGTTTCGTACAAGCGTTCCAATTCATACTAGAGGGCAGTCTTCGAGCAGGCTTCTATGATGCTTCAGAGGAATGGTTTTTTTTTGCTACATGTAACAGGCTGAATCAGCTTCTTACTCGCTTAGTTGATCGTAATTCCGAAGATAAGCTTTATCTTCGGATTTCTCCCCACATATCAATATTGGATTTATCTTTTATTCTAGTGCTTCAAGTTTGTATCGGTTATTTCTCTCCTATTTGTTACCAAACTGATCCGAAGATGTATTTTGTGTCCATGTTTTTTTTCTTTTTTTTTTTGCCGTGGAACCAATTCCAAAGGTCTTATATTTGGTTAACAACTATTTGTAACCCTCATCCTTCCGTTCTCGAAATGATATTTACATTTTTTAGCAAAAAGAAAAAACTTAATTGTCTGAATGATTGGGTCAAATGGGCTTCTAATAATGGGCTGATATTGACTTGGGCTGAGCTAATTAGGGGATTTTGGTGATTTCTCTCAACAGGCTTAAGCCGACATAAGATAACGACATTCGACTAAAATGCCCATTAGTCGATAAATCATAATGAGCGTTTATAATTTTCCAAATGTTTTTTAAAATATATTATCAATCATTAGTGATTAGACAAGGGAAATAAAAATAAAAATAAAAATTAAAAAAATCAATAAAAAGAGGTACCTTTTCCGCTCGCCTCTCCTCGCTTGCCCCCTTCCCGGCATCGCCTTGGATAATCAAATCCTCCGTTTAACCGTGTGAATTACTCCCACTTCACCATCCTACCTCCATACTTCTTGCTTGCCTTTCTCTGAAACAACAGGTTCCCTTTTTTTACCTAAGCTTCTTTTTTTTTTTGTTACTTGTCGAAGTCAAAATTCAATTTGGGCTTCTTGTTTGTATCTGGAATTGCCTATATTTTCTTGGGTTTTTTTAGTTGGCAGCAATTGTATTTTTATGATTTGCAATTGCTAAAGTTTTGATCTTCTTCTCTCAAAGGTTGAGACTTTTTTTTTCCAATCCGATCTGATTAATGTGTGGCTTTTATTGCTGGAATTGGATAAAATTAATTGTTAGGGTTTAAGGTGTTTTAACTCTTGTTATGTGAGATTGATTATCTTATTCTGTAATAACTTTTCAAGAGACCATTTTCATTTCTGGAAATAAGAATCATACTACTTTATATCATAAAACTCCAAATCGGTTGCAGTAGGGACAGTTTGTGACAAACCACCAGTAACCGTTAATGATGTCACTTAATGTGCAGTCTAGCTTTTTAATTCTGAAAAAAGAGTCTTAAATAATGTTCTGTTTTTTTTCTTTGATTGGGGTGACACTTGATGAATAAAAAAAGACCATGGATGATGACCTTCATGGAAACAACGGTGGAATGCACAATGGCGGCGGAGTTCAAGATCCAAATCACTCGATGCACGTGCAGTATGATCATCACGGTATGATGGATGAGCAGCACGCTGATGATGTGATGAACGAGGGACTGGAGGCAGACATTCCTTCTCACCTTGGCAACACATCTGATCATCGCGGTGAGGTTGTGGACCGTGGCAGTGAAAATGGAGATCAGTTGACCTTGTCCTTTCAGGGACAAGTTTATGTTTTTGACCGTGTCTTGCCTGAGAAGGTGACTTTAACCTCTTCTAGCAGCTGGTTGGTGTTTTTTTTTCTGTGTAATAAAGCTCTCGTTGATATTTGTTACTGCAGGTTCAAGCTGTGCTTTTGTTACTTGGAGGAAGGGAAGTACCAAATACAGTCCCGACAAACGTAGGATCACCTCATCAGAACAATAGGGTACTGGTAATAAAAGACTTGTTTAATACCATATATGGGAGGATATAAGTTTTACTACTCGATTTTATCGCCTGACAAATGTATGTACCAGGGTCTATCTGGTACTCCTCAAAGGTTTAGTGCCCCGCAGCGGCAAGCCTCGTTGCTCAGATTCAGGGAGAAAAGAAAAGGGAGGAATTTTGATAAGACAATTCGCTACACTGTCAGAAAGGAGGTAGCATTGAGGTGCGTCTAAATCAACAAATGGGTTTGTTTATATCCCCATCTTTTGAGATACACTAAAAGGTTTTGGTTTTCCGCATGCAGAATGCAACGTAAGAAAGGTCAGTTTACATCTGCCAAGTCAAGCAATGAGGATTCTGCATCCAATGGATCGGATTGGGGGTCAGGCCAGAGCTGGGCTTTGGAAGGGACTGAGACTCAGAAGCCAGAGGCTTTGTAAGTTGAATAACTCTTGTAAACTCTTACAACTGTTATTAGATTTGCTTCAACCAACACTAAAACATAGAAATAATTTGATTTGTTTGCTGTTTTTGTTTTTGGGAGTTTCTTTTTCACTTTCATAAACTTTTTGGGAGATGCTTCAACTCTGAATCATATACTTATTATCAAAGCATCAACCATTTCAAACCTGGAGTTATTAGAACGGTTGTCACCTTTTTAAGTCTTTATAGATGGTGAAGTTATTTATAGCTTGGTGTGTACTTGGTTGACAAAAGCTCATGTCTGATCTTTTTGCCATCTTCAAACGGTTGTGAACATGTTAAAAAGATGTCGGCACTGTGGAACCAGTGAGAAGTCAACTCCAATGATGCGACGTGGACCTGAAGGGCCAAGAACACTTTGTAATGCATGTGGACTAATGTGGGCAAACAAGGTAAGCTAAATAACACTTTTCGTTATTCATTTTCTATTAACACTTGGTTGTCTCAGTGATCACTTATAAACAAAACAGTAACATTGTCTTTGATAATTTCAGGGGGCACTTAGGGACTTATCCAAGGCCCCTCCTCCTCCAACAGCCCAGAATCTGCCTGCAAATAAAATTGATGTGAGTGAGTAACATCAGTTTTTTCTTCTGTACTATATCGCTTGAAAGGAATTGGATAAGTTTCGAGATTGAATTGCTCTTTAAGATACCAACCTTTTTTTCTCGATCACATTGTTGCAGGAATCAATTCTTGAGGCTGAGCTAGCTGGGGACATTAGCAACTCACAGTGAGAGAGTAAGTGAGTTAACAAACCCATTGTACGCAATAAAAAACGATGTGAGTTTGGTTGATGAGGGTTCTTTGGGACACTCATAATCTGTTGTTGTATAATTTTTAGAAAGATCACTCATGAGAAGAGATACAAATAAAACATATTTGCTCAGTCTCTTCTGTATGTTTGATTTGTTTCACAAGTCTTTTTATTTATCTTTTTCCTCAGGTAGAAACAGTGAACTTCTTGTAGCTTTTTAAATTTTATTGACACACAATAAAACATTTTTATATTTAATTAGTAGATAATTTAAACAACGATTTGGTTATACTTATATGTCGTGCAACCCAAGAGATATTTACGTCGTACACACGTTCACCATGTCATTGTCATGGACGAACTTTCTCTCCAACTTCACTATCCTCTTATCATTTTTATATTTTCCTGATAAGTTTTCTTATCAAGTTAATTTGATAAAATGTTTTTTTCTTTTCAGTCAAATAGAGCTTAGAAATAATATTTTTTTTATGTAGTTAGATCTGAGAACAAAGAATGATAAATGAAATGTGAGATTGTATGAAGATAAGCCATGTTAGTATATATAATGGTACCATGTTCTTTCCCCCGGGAAAATATCCTTCTTCTTCATTCATGTGCTTCTCTTTCCCATAAAAAGAAAAACGAACTTTCCGCTATTTTTGCGAAAACCAGACCAAATATAGACAATGTCGTCATTCATTTGAGTTCTGTCTCTGTGTCTCTTTTGTTTGTGAGTTTTGTTGTTGTTGTTGTAATTAGTTTCTCTTTTTGTTTTTCTCTGTGATTTACAGAGAGAAAGTTTAAGAGAGAGAGAGATAGTTTTTAGGTTTTTTTGTTGCCTTCTCCTTCTCACTAGTTTGGCTTTCTCTCTCGCCAAACTAATAACGAACGACCTGACCTTTATCAGAAGAAGAAGGTCGTTTCTATTTTCTCCTTTCTTTTGTGGTTTTCTTGAAAAGAGGAGGGAGGAAGAGGTGGGGTGAGAGACCAAGGAAGGGAGGATGAGCACTACGTCGTCGAGCAATGGGTTGCTCCCCACGTCAATGTCAGGACGACACGACGACGTGGAAGCTGGAGGATCAGCCAGAACACAAGATGAGCACCACGAACAGCTTGAACACGATCCTGATGATCCTTTCGACCTTGATAACACCAAGAACGCCTCCGCCCAATCTCTCCGTCGCTGGAGGGTAATGTCATCTCTGATTCTCTTTCCTTAAAAATGGTTGCGTGGCTTGACAGAGATTCGATCTTTATTAATTACATTTTGTGCAGCAAGCGGCACTTGTACTGAACGCATCACGTCGGTTTCGATACACTTTGGATCTCAATAAAGAAGAACACTATGAGAGTCGTAGAAGGATGATCAGAGCTCATGCTCAAGTCATTAGGGTATATATATATATATACTTATTTTTGATGAAACTTTTTTGATTTCATCACCATGTTTCTTGATCTCATACATCAGTAAATTGCTTTATTGAATCAGGCAGCATTGCTTTTTAAGTTGGCTGGAGAACAACAAATTGGTGGTATGTGACTCTCTTTCAGATGAGTCAGATCAGATTCTGTTTTTGTTTCCTCAAATAATCATTCTTTTTTTTTTTTGATTTCAGCGGTTGCGTCATCATCATCAACTCCATCAGCTTCAACTGGCAACTTCGACATTGACCTTGAGAAACTTGTGTCAATGACTAGGAACCAAAACATGTCCAGTTTGCAGCAACATGGAGGGGTTAGTCTCATATTGCATTCATTCATTTGTATGCTATAAATGGCAAGGCTTATGATTACTTAACTACTACCTTTTTAGGTCAAAGGTGTTGCAGAGAAGTTGAAGTCAAATCTGGAGCAAGGAATCGAGGAAGATGAGAAAGAAGTGATAGATAGGAAGAATGCATTTGGATCCAACACTTATCCTAAGAAGAAGGGGAAGAGCTTCTATGTAAGCAGCAGTTTCTATTTTATAATAGGTGGTGTTTCATCAGCTTGTGGATATATAACTTATACATATTCTTAACTTTATGTTGTCCAAAAGATGTTCCTCTGGGAAGCATGGCAGGATTTGACTCTTATCATCTTGATCATAGCCGCTGTAACATCATTGGCATTGGGAATAAAGACAGAGGTTTATATGTTTTTGACTTTCCTTTTTAATGTTCCAAACTAGGAACTAACTTGTTTTCTGCTTCTACTCTACTATCTTTTGGTTACTAGGGTTTGAAAGAAGGTTGGCTTGATGGTGGAAGCATTGCTTTTGCAGTTTTGCTTGTCATTATTGTTACAGGTATGGCCATGCTTTATCGTCTCTATATTTGTTTACATCTTCTAGTTAGGTTCAGTCTTCAGTGTCACATTAATCCATTTAAGACGACTCTTTCTTTAAAGCTTTATCTTTTTATTCCTTCAGCTGTTAGTGACTATCGCCAATCTCTTCAGTTTCAAAACCTCAACGATGAAAAAAGAAATATACAACTAGAGGTGCTTTGCTTTAACATTTTATAGATTGTTTGCAAATTATATGGTTTTGAGCTGATAATTAAATAAATGAAAACTCTTACAGGTCATGAGAGGAGGGAGAACAGTGAAGATTTCAATCTATGACGTTGTTGTGGGAGATGTTATACCTCTTAGAATAGGTGACCAGGTCCCTGCGGATGGAGTGCTAATTAGTGGCCATTCTCTTGCTATTGATGAATCTAGCATGACCGGTGAAAGCAAGATTGTGAGCTCATCCTTGTTCAGTTGTGTGCTCATCTTCTCTTTATACTTTGCTAACACAGACTTTTGTTGCAGGTCAACAAGGATCAAAAATCTCCTTTTCTAATGTCTGGTTGTAAAGTAGCTGACGGTGTCGGTAGTATGCTGGTAAATCTTTGAGGCCTTTGTCCTTTTGCCTGACTTCTTTTCTAGTAGTTATTCATTCGGACTCTTTTAACAGGTTACTGGTGTTGGAATCAACACTGAATGGGGATTGTTGATGGCAAGTATCTCAGAGGATACTGGTGAAGAAACCCCCTTGCAGGTATGTCATTTTGATGACTTTGTTTATGGTCTCCACAATGTCTTGAAGAAGCCTAACCATTCCTTTTTGGTAATCTTGTAACAGGTGCGGCTAAATGGTCTTGCAACCTTCATCGGTATAGTGGGGCTCACGGTGGCTCTTGTTGTACTTGTAGCTCTTCTTGTGAGGTAATATTGGTGAACAAAAGTTTTGGCTTACAACTTCATGGCATGTTGAGAGCTATAACCTTGAGTTGTTTTTTTCAGATATTTTACCGGAACTACCCAAGATTCTAGTGGAGCAACGCAGTTTGTCAAAGGGAAGACTAGTATCAGTGACATTGTAGATGATTGTGTAAAGATATTTACGATCGCAGTAAGTATTCATTCCACATCCCTGATTATGTTATACTGTAGACACATGAGTTAACTCTGGCGTTTGTTTTAGGTTACCATTGTGGTTGTGGCAGTGCCTGAAGGACTTCCCCTAGCAGTTACCCTCACGTAAGTCTTGTTTGATATTATCCACTCAGAAAATATCTAACTGCATTGTAGTTGTTGATATATTTTTTCATGAATCCATGTGAATAGTTTGGCTTACTCAATGCGAAAGATGATGGCAGACAAAGCTTTGGTCAGAATCAAATATAATTCTTCTCTAGCTTTAGCTATTTCTTCTTGATTTTGTCTGACCACCTTTCATTTGCTAACAGGTTAGGAGGCTTTCAGCATGTGAAACCATGGGCTCAGCAACAACAATCTGCAGTGACAAAACTGGAACTTTGACTTTGAATCAGGTCAGTATCCAGTAAAAAAACTCAGCATCAATGATGCTTGTAGATAGCTAATTTTACCACTTTCCAAAAAATTACAGATGACCGTGGTTGAGACTTATGCTGGAGGATCAAAGATGGATGTAGCAGACAACCCCTCTGGGCTCCACCCTAAACTTGTTGCCTTAATAAGTGAAGGAGTGGCACAGAACACTACAGGCAACGTTTTTCATCCCAAGGTGGTGTCTAAGCTCATACTGAGGATATCAAATGATGGATGGTTAGTGCTCATGTTGTAATTTACTGTAGGATGGTGGAGAGGTGGAGATTTCTGGATCTCCTACAGAGAAGGCTATTCTGTCTTGGGCGTACAAGGTATCACATGTTTGCTTACTCTTTGACATATATTTCTTATGTATGTGCATATATATATTTAAAGAAAGCTATCGTTACAGTTGGGGATGAAGTTTGATACCATCAGGTCGGAGTCTGCTATCATCCATGCTTTTCCTTTCAACTCTGAAAAAAAGCGTGGAGGTGTTGCTGTTCTTAGAGTAATTTCTTGTCCTTCTCATCGCCATTCAATGAGGAAAGTCTCCAAAGTATCATATGGAGCTGATCAATATTATATATTAACTCACTGCAGGGTGATTCTGAAGTTTTCATTCACTGGAAGGGAGCAGCGGAGATAGTTCTGGGTTGCTGTACACAATACATGGACTCAAATGGTACTCTGCAGCCCATTGATAGCCAGAAGGTTAGGTGACACAAAATCTATAAATTTTCACTTGAAAGGCACTCTTGCTTAGGAGGACTAAAACATTTTCCTATACTTTGGTCTCATCTCAAACATCAATAACATTTCTGTTCTGGAAATTACTTTTACAGGAGTTTTTCAGACTTGCTATTGATGCCATGGCGAAAAATAGCCTGCGATGTGTGGCTATTGCATGCAGAACACAAGAGCTGAACAAAGTTCCCAAGGAACAGGAGGACTTGGATAAATGGAGTTTACCAGAAGATGAGTTGACTTTGCTTGCTATCGTTGGTATAAAGGTAGGCATGCTGAAAAGCTAACTTGAGGTTTGTTTTATGTGTTCACTATGTGACGATTTTTACTCTGTATAGGATCCTTGTCGTCCTGGTGTCAGAGAAGCAGTGAGAATTTGCACCAGTGCTGGTGTTAAGGTAGGCTCCTTGCCTCTATAACGGCAGTTAAATGTTGCTATAATATGGTATTGATGTTTACATGAGTGTTATCTAGGTACGTATGGTGACTGGAGACAATCTTCAGACAGCAAAAGCAATTGCTTTGGAGTGTGGTATACTTGCTTCAGATACAGAAGCTGTTGAGCCTACTATCATTGAAGGAAAAGTGTTCCGTGAGCTATCTGAGAAAGAGAGAGAACAAGTAGCCAAGAGAATCACGGTATGAACATTCAAGGATCATGTGACCTTACTGATGCTATAGTTCAAATATTAACTTGGGGGGTAACATGCAGGTGATGGGTAGGTCCTCTCCTAATGACAAGCTTTTACTTGTTCAAGCACTAAGGAAAAACGGAGATGTTGTTGCTGTCACTGGTGATGGTACTAATGATGCTCCTGCACTCCACGAGGTTAGAATCACTGGTGATGATACAGGCTATATTAGGTTTTGTGTTCCACTTCCAAATCTGACTTATCTTTTTTTGCTTTGTGTTATAGGCAGACATAGGTCTCTCTATGGGCATATCAGGAACAGAAGTTGCTAAAGAGAGTTCAGACATTATCATTTTGGATGACAATTTTGCTTCAGTAGTAAAGGTTTGTCTTAGTGTATACCTCCATAGCTATTCTTTATGCCTTTTTCTTATAATGCAATTCTTGTACTGTTTCAGGTTGTTCGTTGGGGCCGTTCTGTGTATGCAAATATTCAGAAGTTCATACAGTTCCAGCTTACTGTGAATGTTGCAGCTCTTATAATCAATGTTGTAGCAGCAATGTCTTCCGGTGACGTTCCTCTAAAGGCTGTACAGGTTAGTTAACCTTCCCCCTGGATGGTAGAAATTTTAAGATACTTTGAAGATGGAGTACAGAAGAAATACAATGGTGGTTCTTTGATACAGCTGCTTTGGGTCAACCTTATTATGGATACTCTTGGAGCACTTGCACTGGCTACAGAGCCACCAACAGATCATCTTATGCACAGAACCCCTGTTGGAAGAAGGTATGTAACATCATGAAAATTTTAGTGAAACAAAAGTAGATATATTGTGGTTTATATGTATGGTTCTTGATTTGCAGGGAACCTCTAATAACAAATATCATGTGGAGAAACTTGCTTGTGCAGGTGACTTGTTCAGTGAAAAAACTATCTTGATGTTGATTTATTACTAAAACATTTTGTAGAGTGCATATTGCTGAAATTATAATTTTGGGGGATGTTGCAGTCATTTTACCAAGTGGCTGTCCTCCTAGTTCTTAACTTTGCAGGCTTGAGCGTGCTTGGCTTGAGCCAAGACAGCAACCATGCACATGCTGTGGAAGTGAAGAACACTATGATATTCAATGCATTTGTTATGTGTCAAGTAAGCAAACCATCTCCTCTTTATCATCTCCTTATTCTTTAAATCATATGGAATTGGGTTTAATCATGCAAGTCTTTCAGATATTCAACGAGTTCAACGCAAGGAAACCTGATGAAATGAATGTTTTCAGTGGAGTATCTAAGAACCCTCTCTTTGTTGCAATTGTTGGAGTCACTTTTGTACTTCAGGTAAGACAATAACACAAAAGTCTTTTGACACTTGATAGCATATGATAGTAAACTCTTGTGGTTGAAAATGCAGATAATCATTGTTACTTTCCTTGGAGAGTTTGCTCATACAGTTGCACTGAGTTGGCAGCTATGGCTTGCTTCTATTGTTATTGGACTTGTCAGGTATGTCCATTTTTTTCCAACTTGAAATGAAATGTAGAAACCATAAATATCACTAATTTGTTGTCTCTCTGCAGCTGGCCACTAGCAGTTGTTGGGAAGCTGATTCCTGTACCCAGGACTCCGATGAGCGTCTACTTCAAGAAACCCTTCCGTAAATACAGAGCCTCAAGAAGTGCATAAACACATTACTAGAGATATTCATCTTCCTCATACTGCAACTACAGAAGCAATAACAAGTGACAATGGCTAAACCTTTCTTTCTTTCTTTTAAATGGTAATAGTATATTACAAATGTATCCAATTCTTTTGTCCCTTTTTTCAGATTTTTTTTTGTATGATGTAAAGGTGCAACTTTGAATTGAATTTGATTTGGGGTTGTACTAATGGGAGTTTGGCTCAGTCTTTGGGTTTTCAAAAAGTGTTGTTTAACATGGAGGATTCTCTGTGTTCATACCAACCACAACTCTTTGCTCTCTGTCTGTAAACAAGCTCAATCTACTTTTCACATGGCATCACTAGATTTAAGGACCAATGGACATAGTAAAAGATCACATGGTTATTCTTCCTTCATCAGAAACCCTCCACACTAAAATCAGTCTTACAAACAAATATTGTGTGTTTCATACTATTGAACAAAATATATAAAATGCAAAAGGATATAAGCCAACAAAATCAAATTGTAAACCTCAATTGTTTTCTTTCCTACACAAGGCAACCTTAAATAAAGAAAAACAGAGAAAACATCAAATTAAATATAGCTTACACTTGGTGAAAACTGAGAAAGCCCATGTTTGGAGAGATCACTTTAGAAAAGGTGACAAGGTTCAGCAAAAGCATGAATAAGCCAAGTGGTTCTTCTTTGAGATGTAAGGAGAGATGAAATCTGTAGCAAGGGAAGAAGTCTCAGAGATCTCTGCTGGAACTAGCACTTGAGGCTTACCCAAAGCTATCCTTTTCCCAACTGTGTTTGCATAGAACAAACCAGATATGGCTGGAACAAACACATCGCTTCTTGAGCTTATGTAGAAGTCAATAACATTTTCATACTCAGAACTCTCTGATTCAAGGTACTTTGATCTCTTACTTGCTGGCATTACTGCCTCCTGCCATTTGTTAAGTGACAAAAACATTAGCAACATGGTAAGAGAACTTTTTGGAGTAAAGAATGTTTGTTTTCTTACACACCTTTGTAAACGTTTTTGGGAAGATATCCTTAAGGATATTGAGGCTACTGTCCCATCTAGGCTGAGTCAGATAGATGGTTGTGTCACCAGCAAATCCAAGCTTCCTCAAGAACACAGCAATCTCTTGTGCGTTGTAACAAGTCTTGGACCCTCCCACACCAGTTGAATGACAATTTTTCTTCTCGAGTGCTTCGATTCTAAGGTCAACAGCTATGAAACGGCCATCTGATTTCCTGCTGTGAGTCCTTAACCTCTCAATCATGGACTCAACTACTGCGTTCAGCTCAGGTTGCAACTCCAAGGAACCAAACATTGCCAAACAGGCCACAGGATCGGTTTCGCCGTCTTGTGAGGATTTCCTCAGGTTGACAGAAGGGAAGTATGTAGCTACTCGAATGTTTCCTTTGGACTTGAAGATGGGTTCAATGTGTTCTTTGATGTAGTCTTCTGTAACTCTTGTAGGGACTTTAACAATGGCGATGTCTCTTAGAGATACTTGTTCAGGCAATTGTTTGACAACTTTGATGACATTGTCCAAGCTTTTGATTAGTTTATCAGCATCATAAATGTCTTCAAAGTTCCTGATACCAGTCATAAGTTGATCTTAGAAACCAATTATCAAACCATAAAATGTCATGAACATAGACAAACAAATCATATAACCTTTCATCACCAGGTTTGCTTCCTCTTATATCAGGAAGCACTAGTGTTGCTCCAAGATGCTTTGCCACCATTACAGCATCAGTGATCTAAACATGTGATCAGAATTAAACACACAAACACAAACAGAAGAAGATCACAACACATCTGAATAAAACCATGGTTGACTTAACAAACTGAGAATCAAAATTTTTATAAAGCATACCTGAGAGATATGGTACTCAGGACCATTCGTTAGAGAGAATGTAACATACCCTTTTGATGATACCGCTTCATCTGCAACATTTAGTCCTTAGTAAATAGTCCAGAATCAACTACACAAATGGAAATAAGAAAGAGTCTGATTATAAAACAAACACATACCGGATAGTAATGTTGGCCAACAAGGATTAAGGTCATTGTTATCATCCATCCAAGGTCCTTTATTTCCTTCTAAGGCTCCAACAAGACTATCTTTCACAGATACTCTTGATCCTTCGAATTCGATATCATGTGCATCTCCCTGAGCTTTCTCCTGTGAGTAGAGAAGAAAAGGTTCAGTTTCATGCACTATTAGTTTACACCAAATTAAAAGAGATGAAAATCAATCATGTCCTAATGATCAGCTGAAACACTTCACTGTTGACTCTTGACTTGATTCATGCAAATCTACATTTTTATCTAAAAATGGAAAGTTTGTTTTTCAAGAAAACCCTTTAACGCACAAATCAAGAAAGTGCAACTGATCAAATGAATTAGATCTGCTTGAAAGACAAAAGTTGTCGGCAGAGAAGATACCTGAACAGAATCATAGTAATCTCGATGAAGCATCTGTCCGAGCATCACAAACATGGTGATGGTGAGAATACCAGCAACCACTTGCCTCAAATCCACACCCATTTCTAGTACTTTCTTACAAAACTGGATCGTGAAAACAGAGTTGGAAATAGAGAGAAGAAAGGAAGGAAGGAAAAGAAAAAGAAAAGGAAAGTCCAACAAAGAGAGTGTGGTGTGGGGGCAGATAGAGACAAGGTATCTTCCTCAAATATGAAATCTCACTTCCCCCTTGTGATTACTTTTGTAGTGAAAGTTTTATCTCGTTGTCACTATTGATTGTTGAAGTTGAAGTCTTACGCTAGGAAAAGCATTGGTCATGGTCAGCCACCGACACTTTTTTCTTGCCGTGAATTTTGGTATAATTTTTAACCGGTGGTTTCATAAAACCGGTACCGAACCAATTTAGACCAAAGCATGCTGATTGTTTTGTTTTTAAACATTACTTACTATCTTTATCCTACAGTTTAGAGAATGCTACTGAGGAGCCAGTAAGTAAAATGTTTAATCAGATGGGATCCTTTAATCAGATAAACTATGTTAAAAAAACATGCGAGTCTGTTAGGATTCGAGCTACTGCTACTCACCTAACGGCTCCGATCTATAGCTACCAACGAAACACACAAGATAAAGAAAGTGACACAGGAGAATTGTTCACCCGGAGTTCACTGCACTCTCTCAAGGTGAAAGAGCCGCTATAACTTTCCGGGGCTGGATTGTACCAGCAACTGCACTATAAAGAGATCTAGCTCAAACCGAGCTCTCGAGATACAACAATGGCGATCTTCTTCTTCCGCCTTTCTCTCTCTCTCTATTTTATCTCTAAGTTTCTCTCTCTATGCTGTTATATCACCTTCAGCTTACAACATAAAGAAACGTATACGAGTATAAATACAACTCGTTATAGTAGCGCAGTTCCACGTGAATCCCACGTGCTTGTACGGTTTAGCTTAACCAATACTTCTGATTGAACCGGGGACTTAACCTGATTAGGAACACCTTTCTTCAACACTCCACCTTGTTCCTTATCAGCTCCACCTTCAACTTCATTCTTGTTACTGACACCGTAACTCTCTTAACTCCAAGCAAACCCGCTTAGCTTCACATCCTGAGAAAACCCTCTCAGCCTTTATAACTTACGCTTCTTCTACTTTCAGACTTCTGTGACCCTTAGCAAATCCAAAGCGCCCTTGAATTTGCCAACCGGTAGCACCTTAGTGAAAATGTCTGCTGGATTGTACTCTGTTGCAATCTTCACTACTTGTACCCAACCATCAGTAATCAACTCTCTAACAAAATGATACTTTGTCTGCACATGCTTCGTTCGTTCATGACATACTGCATTCTTCGCCAGTGCAATTGCACTTTGAGAATCACAGTAAATCTTTATTGCATCTTGGTTGAACCCAAGCTCATTCACAAAACCCTTTAACCAGACTGCTTCTCTTGACGCTTCTGACAGAGCTATGTCCTCTGACTCTGTTGATGACAACGCCACAACCTTCTGTAAACTAGACCTCCAGCTCACCGGATTACCTCCAACTGTGAAGACCATCCCCGTTGTAGACCTGCGTTTATCTGCATCCCCTGCATAGTCTGCATCGCAATAACCTCGAACTGCAAACTCTCCTTCTTTTCTGAACACTAACCGAGTCTTCACCGAACCTCTCAGGTATCTGAGCAACCACTTCACTGCCAGCCAATGATCTTTGATGGGGTTGCTCATATACCTGCACACCAGACCCACTGCAAACGCCAAATCTGGACGTGTACGTATGATAGAGTACATTAAGCTTCCCACTGCACTTTGATAAGGAACTTTCTTCATAGCTTCAGCTTGATCTCGCAGCTCTAACTCCGTAGCTGCTCTTAGCGCAAAATGGGTACCCATAGGAGTACTAACTGCCTTAGCTTGCTCCATCTTGAAATTTCCAAGTACCTTCAATATATATCCTTCCTGAGACACCGTCAGAATCCCTTTTGTTCGATCTCTATATATTTCCATACCCAAAATTTTCTTGGCTTCTCCAAGATCCTTCATTTCAAACTCTGAGCTTAGTAACACTTTCAGCTCCTCAATGTGCCTCCGATTCTTAGATGCAATAAGAATGTCATCTACGTACAATAAGAGATACACACAGACCCCGTCCTTCAACTCCTTGAAGTATACACAGCTATCAAACTCACTTCTGACGTAACTGTTCTTCAGCATAAACTGATCAAAACGTTGATTCCACTGTCGCGGTGACTGTTTCAATCCATACAAAGACCGCTTCAGCAAACACACCTTATTTGGATGCTCCTTGTCTTCATAACCCTCAGGTTGCTCCATGTAAATGGTCTCCTCCAGATATCCATGAAGAAACGCCGTCTTGACGTCCATTTGTTGTAATTCCATATCAAAATGGACAACCGCAGATAGGATAATTCGAATCGAGACCAACTTCACTACCGGAGAGAAGATCTCCTGATAATCAATGCCCTCCTTCTGTGAGTACCCTTTGGCCACCAACCTTGCCTTGAACCTAGGACCATCTTCCTTTGTAGCCCCTTCTTTCTTCTTGAATATCCACTTACAGCCTATAGGCTTTTGATCCTTGTTAAGATCCACCAGAACCCAAGTTCGATTCTTCTTTAATGAGGTCATCTCATCATCTGACGCCTCTGCCCACTTGTCACTGTCAGGGCCCTCCATCGCTTCTCTGTAGCTTCCTGGCTCTGCTCTGTCAATGTCATCTCTCATCAAGTATGCGAAGCCTGCAATGTCTTCATCTTCAGGATAGACGTGATAATCTTGGAGCTTTGCTGGTGGCTTCAACGTCCTCCTTGTTCTGTCCCTTGCTAGCTGATAACCTTGATCAGTCTCTGTCGCAGACGGAGTATCCTCAGAAACCATTTCATTCTCCTGATCTTCAGCTTCCTCTGGTGTTACTCGACCACGCTCTTGCACTGCTCCACCTTGGGACACGTTATCTTCTGTTCCTACAAAATCAAAACTCACACGTGTATTAGTAGAATTGACAGGGAAAGAGGTTGTACCTGAATTATCGCTTGACGACTTAGACTCCTTGAACATCTGATCCTCTCTGAAAACTACATTCCGACTGATGACACATCTTTCTTCATCGATAAGCCAGATTCTGAAACCCTTTACCCCTTCCGGATAGCCTGTGAACACCCCTTTCTTTGCCCTTGGACTTAGCTTCCCTTCATCAGAATGTATGTAGACTATACACCCAAATCTCCTAAGTCCTGACAAATCTGGAACTTCTGTAGTCCATCTCTGCTCTGGAATCTCAAAATCAATGACTGAAGACGGAGTTCTATTCAGCAAGTAGACTGCTGTTGAGACTGCTTCTGCCCAAAACTTAGGCTCCAGTCCACTCTCACTCAACATGCTGCGTACAGTATTGACCTGTTTAACCTTTCTGCTACCCCGTTCTGTTGGGGTGTATAGGTACACGTACGGTGCCTGACAATGCCTTCGTCTCTGCAAAACTGATCAAACCTCAAGTTGCAGAACTCCAAGCCATTGTCTGTGCGCAGCTTCTTCACCTTTCTTTCTACTTGCACTTCTACCATTTTCTTCCACTCGACAAACCGCTGAAATGCTTCATCCTTCGTCTTCAGAAAATAGACCCAAACCTTCCTTGACCAATCATCAGTGAACGAGACGAAATATTGGCAGCTTCCAAGGCTCATGGGAACGTTGGGTGAACCCCATAAGTCTGAGTGGATGTAGTCGAGTCTTTCCTTAGTCAGATGCTGAGCTGGCCCAAAGCTGACCTTGTGCGTCTTACCTTTAACACAGTCTTCACAAAACTTCATCTCCGAGACATGTTCACTTGGTATGCAACCTTTCTTGACTAACATCTCGAGTCCTTTCTTTCCCACGTGACCAAGCCTACTGTGCCACAGCTGAGTTTGATCTTTGTCTGAGACAGCAGCTGATAGCTCTCCTAAACTGCTTCCTGATCTTAAAGCAGATCCTCTCAGAAAATACAGAGTATCAGAACCCTTTCTATAACCCCTCATGATGAGTGTGCAGCCCAACACAATCTTCATAATTCCGTTTGACGCTCTGAACTCGCAGCCCTTATTCTCCAGTGTCCCTAGGGAGATTAGATTTCTTCCAATTCCTGGCATGTATCTCACTTCGTGAAGCAGAAACGTAGTACCGTCTGGATTCTGAAACCTGATCGAGCCTATTCCTTTAACCTCAGTCAGAGAAATGTTAGCCATCCTAACCTTTCCTGCTGTTGTGACCTCCTGTAGTTCCACGAAGAGCTCCTTTCGAGGAGTCATATGAAATGAGCACCCGGTGTCTAAGATCCATTCCTCCGAGTCATCAGCACTCTGTGTAATATTCAACTCTGCAGCTATCAGTCCTACTAAATCGTGAGCATCATCTTTCACCAATGAAGACTCTCCTCTCTCGGATTGGTTTCGATGCTTATTCCTTTCAAGCCACTTGTAGCACTGTTTCTTGTAGTGCCCTTCCTTTCCGCAGATCCAGCAAATATTCTTTCTCTCAGTTGACTTTGACCTCGATTTGAAACTCTTCTTCCTACCATAACCATTCTGTGAACTTCTGTTATCTGACCTCCCCCTCACAAAGTGTCCTTCTGAGCTGCTTCGAGAACCTATAACTTCTTTCAACTCCTTTTCCTTGGACCTGGCTGAGCTTGCTACCTCATCCACCTTGATGACATCCCGCCCATACTTGAGCGTTTCTTTCAACTGGTCATACTTCGAGGGAAGAGAGTTAAGCAGCAGTATAGCATGTACTTCCTCCGGGACTTCAATACTAAGGTTACTCAAGTCTCCAATGATCTTCAAGAAGTCATCTATGTTGTCATCTACCGAACGAGTCTCCTGCATCTTGAAGCTGTATAGCCTTAACTGTGTGTGCACGCGGTTAGGTAGAGACTTGGGCATATACAATTTCTCTAGCAAGATCCATGTTTCTGCTGCTGTCGTACATCTCTCGATCTTCCTTAAGACGTGATCTCCCACATTTAGGAAGATGATGTTCATCGCCTTCTCGCATCTTTCAGATCTTGCGATCTCAGCCTCGACGATCTTTTTCTTCTTCTCAGAATCTTTCTCATCTTCTTCCGAGTCCTCCTCTTCGACCTTCGTCTTCTCGATGAGAACATCCTTTAACCCGGAGACGCTAAGGAAAGCGTACATCCGTCTTTTCCATAAAGAGAAATCACCATCGCCGTCGAACTTCTCGATCTCCGATTTCGTCCCCGCCATCTCCGATCGATCTTGAAAGAATCACCTCTTCCACAGATTCGCTAGTCTCGCGAACCTGGCTCTGATACCACTTCTGTTAGGATTCGAGCTACTGCTACTCACCTAACGGCTCCGATCTATAGCTACCAACGAAACACGCAAGATAAAGAAAGTGACACAGGAGAATTGTTCACCCGGAGTTCACCGCACTCTCTCAAGGTAAAAGAGCCGCTATAACTCTCCGGGGCTGGATTGTACCAGCAACTGCACTATAAAGAGATCTAGCTCAAACCGAGCTCTCGAGATACAACAATGGCGATCTTCTTCTTCCGCATTTCTCTCTCTCTCTCTCTATCTTATCTCTAAGTTTCTCTCTCTATGCTGTTATATCACCTTCAGCTTACAACATAAAGAAACGTATACGAGTATAAATACAACTCGTTATAGTAGCGCAGTTCCACGTGAATCCCACGTGCTTGTACGGTTTAGCTTAACCAATACTTCTGATTGAACCGGAGACTTAACCTGATTAGGAACACTTTTCTTCAACAGAATCAAAAATTTATTTTGGCTAAAATAGTTGTAAATATTAACAAATTTAACTCCTAAACCTTGATATAAGTTTGAAATCACATACTTATATCACTTACTCATACCAAGAAATATAAAAAATTATCTCACTAATGTTATATCGTTGATGATAAAGTAAGTTTTAAGAATATCCTAAAATTCCCTTGCCAATAAAATAAGAGTAATTAAAGTTCAGTCAAAATAAAATAAAATAAGAGTAGTTACTTTAACAGACAAATTAATTATGAGCAAATGATAAAGCACGGGATTACAGATAGGTTTAAAACACATTTAATGAGCAAATTTATAATCGTGTTATTGGTTTGACGTGACTAATTTGGTAATTATGTTACTCGGAAGCATTTTTGTTGTTGTTGAGAAAGACTCGAAAGCAATTGTAATGATACAGCTTCCGTTAGAGGCCACGTATACATATACGAGTTCAAATCCTCGACTTTTGCTAATCACCTACACATTGTTTATATCGGCGGCCTACCACATCACTAGTACAACAATGGTCAATTTTGTATGTTCATCTGTCGAATACCGGTTTACCCAAAGAACCAAAAACTAGTGGGAAAGATACATTACACATGTTGATAAATGATTACAATTATGCATGACTCTGTATATTTTGCTTTCCTTGTCTTCTAAGTTTGTGGGAGGGGATCACAGATGAACACTTGATTGTTGAATGTTGAATGGTAGCGTAACGCAGTGTGATGCAACTACACCACTCGAGAATAATAGACGACAGAGCCAATAATAACTAACAACTCATCTACCGTTACATATGATTTCGGAACACATCTAAGCAACACTAATTGACAAAAAAAGATGCCAATAAAGATGATGAACATAACCCTATTTTCACGCTACATAGTCCGAGAAACCCCATTAGACCAATCTTCGTTTGAAGTTTTCCTTTCTTAGCCCTAAAACCACATTTCCCTGTAACCAAAGTTGCATTTATTTATTACAAAAAAAAAGTTGCATTTATTTGTTCTTTGTTTTCTAAGAATAGTTATTGTTAATCGCACCATTCTTCCGGCTGAATGGCATTATTATAAGTTTTTATCCCGACCTAAATCATGTCTCGTGAATCTCTCATCTTAAGTTAGTGTAACTAACAACAACAATTTTCTCAACATGACTTTTGGTTTATAAGATTTAGTCATCCAAACAGATTTATAATTTTATACTTCTATTTTGTTGCTATTAGTGTAGATAATCGTATAATCAATGTTGGTTTAGTGTGGTTTATCTTCTGGTTAGCCCAAAATCTTGGTCGAATAACTGAAGAAAACGACCACAAAACACCTAAGAAAGATCGATCGATAGGGAAAAATTCACCAATCAATCGAGGTAAAAATACAACATTTTCCCTTACATAGTGAGCATATATTAACCAGAAACTAACCTATACTAAACCAACACTGATTATACGGTTATCTACACTAAATAGTTGCACACAAAAGCAATTTTGAATTGAAAAGATAAATGTGAAATCAATTATAGGGTATAATGTCTGGTCAGATGTGAATTTTTCTCTTTAACTCTAACCGGATAAAAATTTGTAATTAATTTGGTTTTCATCGATTACGATTCCGGTTTGTTATATTTATTTTTTTTCTTCTGAAGTTTTATCTTTTTCTTTTACAAAACAAGATTCCATTGTCTCTCTCCCTGAGCAATCAAAAGATGAAGCTCCTCCCAACCCAATCCTCCGCTCTCTTCACTCTCCTCCCATCTCCGAATTTCTCGAAACCCATCGACAAACGCGGCTTCGTCACTCCAAAACGATACCCATCTCCTCCAATCTCCCTCCGATGCTCCGTTTCCACCGCTTCAGACACTCCGTCGACGGCCACCAACCATCATCTCTCTACAAACCACAAGCCCTTCCCGGCGGAGGTTTCGAGGAGCATCATGGAGCTTTCCTCCGTCGGAACTCTCTCCACTCTGACCCACGACGGCTGGCCCCTCGGCGTCGGAGTTCGCTTCGCCGTTGAACAAGACGGCACCCCTGTTCTTTGCCTCAGTCGCAGTTTCTCTCCCGACAAAAGGTCTTCCCTTCATGTTCAGGTCAATCATCATCTGTAAAAATGTGAAAGTTTGATCCTTTATTCTATAAAAGTGAGAAAGTTTGATCCTTTGGTTTGAAGAATGATGTGGAATTGTGTTTTGGTGTATCAGTTGGAGCAATGTGGATTGAGGACTCCTCAGTGTACGATACAAGGTAGCATTGCTCGACCTGGAGACGATAATGCTCTTAAGGTACTGTAATCACTCTCACTCTAAAGAACATAACATCACCTTTGTGTATGATTCTTTCTCTCTTTATGGAGACTATAAGGTTTCTTGATTGACCTGAACCCAAGTCTTTATGTTTTTGTGGTAGCGTGTTAGTGCTACATGGAGGAAAAAGTTTGGGGAAGAAGTTGAGGAAGACAGTTTATATGTTGTTGCAGTTGACCGTGTACTCCAAATTGAAGACTTCATGGAGGTACACCCTTGTCTCTTTGTTGTGATCCAAACTCTAATAACAAATATATTAAAACAAAATTTTGCAGGATGGTGTTTGGGTGGCGTCATCAGATTATAAAAAAGCGAGTCCTGATCCTCTACGTGATGTTGCAGAAGACATTGTCAACCAGATTAATGCCAACAACATGGAGGACATCTTCCGTTTCTGCAACGTATACGTTGACCTGGACTTTGTGGTTAGTAAACTCGACATGCTATGCAGATACTAGTTTAAGAATGCACAATCACATTAGATGTTTATGAACTATACTTGGTCTGCCTAATGTTAGGTTTCAGAGACAAAGATGATATGGATGGATAGGCTTGGATTCGACCTTCGAGTATGGTCTCCACGAGGTGTATATGACGTGAGGATTCCGTTTCCAATGGAAGTAACAGATGAAAAGGGAGCAAAATCATCGTTTAATGGAATGTCACAGCTTGCTTGGGAAGTAGAGAAAAGCTACTGCCCTGCAGATTTCAACAAGGTTAAATTACTGAAGCAAGTAGTTGGATCATCACACAAGGGAGGACAATAACGATACTATTTGACTTCTTTTTGTTGTTTACCAGTTGATGCCAAAATTAGAAATTGCCTCTGTTGTATCTCTTGGAATAGTATATGTTCTGAGTAATAGGGGCCGTGTGCTCACTTAATATGTTTTGTTTAGTACCTGTTTCAGTTTTCCTCTTCCTATATTTTTCCTTGACAAAGATTATTGCACTGCGAGTAAGACGACTAGGGTGTAGGCTAAGATAACTGTTTCATTAGATCATAAAAATGCAAGTCCCTGTCCTTTTGAAGATGTTGCAGAAGGCGACAACAATGTTTCTATTCAGTTTTGTTGTATGGCACCTGACCCTATTAAATGTTGTGAGTATATCATCATTTTTGCCGTTGCGAGTATTTGTTATAAGTATCATCATTGTTCTCTACTACCAGGTCTGTTGGGAACCTATTATCAAACAAGGGATTATGTAATAGTTTAATTTTTCTAAATTTGTTTTATGTAAACCTTTTGAGTAAAGATGTAACTTCACCACAATGCTCATTCTCAGAAGTCGGAACAAGTATAGAGCTTGACTAGTGACGGGTCATAGACTCAATTACATGGGCTAATTCAGAAAGGGCCCAATGGGCCAACACTGATTTTGAGGGGGTTGACTTTAGGTCGGAGAATCATTTAGGTCAGTTGCAGCAAGTCTGTGAGATAGCTTTCGATCGATTAAAAAAAAAAGAAAGAGCAAATGGCATCGAGCGCGGCGGTTCCGTTCTGGAGAGCAGCGGGGATGACGTACATAACGTACTCAAACATCTGCGCGAATCTGGTGAGGAAATGTCTAAAGGAACCTTTCAAGGCGGAATCAATGAATCGCGAGAAGGTTCACTTCTCCCTCTCCAAATGGGCTGACGGAAAGCCTCAGAAACCAGGTTTCTTCTTCTTCCTCAGGATCATTGTTCACGTTTAGCTTCTTCTTATTTGTGTGCAACAAGATTACGTTGCCTTTAATTACAACCATTACAATGTGCAAGTGTATGATAGCTTTAGGTCTTGTGTGCTCAATCTTTAACCTCAAGTCTCGTTTTAGACAATGCACTTGTTAAACTCATGTTTTGTTTCTCTTCTTTGTTGACAGTTTTGCGCTCAGATGCACCTGAAGTTTCAGACTTTTGATCAAGATATATGTTTTCTGAGATTGATTATGTATTGCTTAATGCTATAACGTCTCTGCGTGTTTGTTTCCTTTGTTGTCTGTAATGAAAGCACGATATGATACTATCCAATCAATAAATTCATGTTAAACATGGGGCTTCTGTTTCTTGCTTTTGCTTTAATTAAGACCAATTATTTTGTGGATTCTTATGTATTAAACTATGGCATTTGTCCACAACAGCTGAACCATGGGTTCAAAATTTTGATAAACCAAAAGTAGAAATCTTCTTCTACAAGGCTCGATTTGATAAGTAAACAAGGGACTTTGAGAATTCTAAAGCATCGCAAATTATTTGAGAGAGTTTGAAAATAACACAATGGCAAAAGAAAGAGACTGTAAATCGCCTTCACGTTCAGAATCAACTTAGCCTAAAGCAGCAGCACACTGACAAATGACAAGTAGACCCCGTGCTTACTCTAACGAACCCCTGCGTCAGGCTCTGTTACTGGACGCCAGAAGATAGTCTTAGTCGAATATTCCAACCTGATTGTCCCTGCATAAAGGCCATACCAGACCTGGGGATGGATATACATATTTTGCCTCAGCTATAAGCCTACATTGTAACGAAGTGCCTATCTTCAACTAAATTCAGTTGTCAGTTTCAATAACTGACAAAAATGGATGTGCGTGTTTATCAGCCTAAAAAGGGAGAATGATCAAGATGAAGAATGACACCGACTTGAGACAAGATCATGAGAGCAGCATTCCACAAAATATAATGTCATGTTATTGATGTGACAGGTCATGCAGTAAAACGAAGTTGATGACAGGCATTTGGATGTCATCATGTCATGATGTACCGTGATGTTATGTTAATTCCTAGCTAATATATCAAATGAGAGTTTCATTGGAATGATTGGTCAAAAGGATGAAAAGGAATCCCACAAAGTATGCAAGAAGACGAAAAGAAAATGGCAACACACAACTCCTACAGATTTAAAAACCACACTTGAGAATGCATGTAGCAAAAAGCTAATACGAGCTGACACATGTTATTTGTTGATTATGTCACAGTATATGCATCCATCACATGAACAAGAAGCAAATGCTGATGCTTAAAATGTCGAGAATGAAATGAATGCAAATGCAGACTGCCTGCAAGATATGTGAAGTTGTTGGAAGATAGAGAAGAGAGTACATCCCCCCTTCAAGGCCTACTGATACGTCAAGGCTCCTTGAGCTCCATTAGCGCTCGGTGAAGGAAAGAAAGAATGGCCGCCACCTTCCTTCCTTTTCCCATATGGATTCTTGGAAAATGTATCATTGGGTTAAGAAGAAACAAACTGAACTAGAAAAGGCAGCTGAGCATATATTGGAATATAAGAGAAACGGTAACAGTAAATGATTTGTTAAAAAGGATATTGGATCCTCATGCCAACTGAACCAGAGCTTGGAATGACAGCGCCTTGCAAATTATGGTGAACGTTTGTGGCACTATTCACATCCTGACAAAAATCATAACAGAAACGTTTAGCAATATGCTGTAAAATGTTCCCAAGTGCGTACACACACAGATAGGTACAGGTGAGAAGAAGTAACCTCGAATTCAATAAAGCAAACTGTGTGCCTTTCTTGTCTAAGAACCTTCATTTGCTTGAAACCAGGCTGCCTGCAAGATGAAAGGACAGTTGAACACTTGACAAGACAGTAATAGACAAGTGAAGATCTCAAAGAAAGCAATGTACTAAAAAATGCCACCAAAGCAAACAGATACTCACGCGCTCAACAGGCTCCTCAATTCTTCTTCGTTTATATTCTCCCCGAGATTACCAATAAATAGGGTATTGCAAGGAGGGTTATCCTTAACATTCTGCATTAAAAAGGAAGGATAGAAAACAGAATGAGATATAAAATCAGCAAACCTAGGTTAGAAAACCTCAAAAACTGGTAAAACATTTATCAAACAATAAGAAGCTATAGCAAACTCAGAGCAGTCCACAATGTATCTAGATTTGTTAACAGTTGATTACACCAGCGAGTAAAGTATGCAAGATAGGTAGAACAAAAATATTAGACGAGTGCCACATGGATTCCACGTAGAAAGTAGCAAAACTATAAAAGTAAAGTGATGAAAGAAAAGCAACTTCACCTGGACAGGCACATAAGAGCTAGGAGCTGCTATAGGTGCAGACGGAGGCATTGGTACAGGGGGAGCATGGTAACCTCCATAGGGATCATATGGTGGAGCTGCGGGTGACAAATACCTGAATCAAATTGTATTTGATGTCAAATGAACAACTAAACAGAAAACATATAACAAAATAAAGCGTCTTCCCAGGTTTTACATAACATCTCAAATTAATTATATATATATGAAGAAGAATAAAATGCCTCACCCATGAGGTGGACCCCAAACTTGAGGTGGTGGAGGGTGGAAGGGAGACGGACTATAAACAGAGTGTGTGCAGTCACCACCAGTTCTTAGACGCTTACTTTGATCATAAGCATTTGAATCCCCAACGATTCCTAACAGAATAACAACAGAGGGGGTTCAAAGGTGAAACATGAGAGTATAACAAGATCCTCGTATAAATGCACAAAACAGTATCAAACAAGCTTCAGTAACATGACCCCTGCTTGAGATAATAAGAGTTTAAGCTAACCTCTTTTAACAAAGAGATTCTTCTTGGCCATCTCTGCATGTAACACAGACTTGGACTCCGCATCAAATACCAGATGCTACATGCCAAAAACAATATACATCATCATAAACTGAAAAAAAAAGGGTAAGGATTAGAGTCAGACAACAAGTAAAACAGACCTGAAGGGCATCTCTGGCAGCCAATGCAAACTGTGCAGTGGAGAAAAGAGCAAAACCCATGGGCTTCTCTCCCTTGAAGTTCACCTGAGATGCCTCGTAACCTGGCAACCATCTCAAGAGGTTCAGAAGCTCTCTCTCTTTCACATCATCAGGAAGACCCGCGATGAAGATTGTCCGAAGCTGAACACAACATATTCAAACTCGTGTAAGAATATATATATATATATATATATATATATATATATATATCCCAAATCAAATCAGTCGAAAAAACAAGTAATAAATAAACCATGTCCATCATATTCAGACATTGAAATAAATAACAGCACGCGAATTGAAGAAAAATCTCAACTTGAAACAAGATCAAGAAAGCTGGTCTTAACAACATCAAGAAAGCTTGTCTTAACAACATATCACAAAAACTACCAAAACAAAGATAGATAGAGAGAGTTGCGACCTCGTCATAAGGAGGACGATCAGCTAAACCAGGGGGAGGAGGGTGATGATGATGTACAGGAGGGGGATGTGGTGGAGGAGCTGATGATACTGCCGACGGAGGAGGCGGAGCTCCTGTAGGCGGCCACTGCTGGTGGTAAGGGTGGATTCCGGCGCCGGCCATGCGAGCGATGGAGAGAGAGAAAGGAAACCCTAAGAGAAGAGAGAGAGAGAGAGAGAGAGAGAGAGAGAGAGAGAGCGAGCGATTTGCTGGGTGGAAGAATTAACGAAGGACAAGTGTGCCTAGACTTGTTTTTCTAAGTAAGTCACATGCTACGCACGTGATGGGCCTAGTGGG
Organism: Brassica napus; assembly: GCF_020379485.1. Taxonomy (NCBI): domain Eukaryota; kingdom Viridiplantae; phylum Streptophyta; class Magnoliopsida; order Brassicales; family Brassicaceae; genus Brassica; species Brassica napus. The sequence goes on along the minus strand of NC_063434.1, from coordinate 23,302,698 downwards.
CTGAATTGAAAATTTGTTCTTTTATTCGGCAAAAAACGAAACAAATTTTAAAAAAAATCTCGAGTTATCCGTTCTTACTGATTAAGTGATTAGAGTGAATGTGAATATAATGATATTGATGTTGGAGATATATATATAGCAAATGATGTTTTGATCTTAAATCTATTGAAAAGCTTCATAATCTTAGGATTAGCATGTTCCTGAAAACATCAAGGTGAGATACATGTGTATACTTTCATATTTACGTGTGTTTATGTATGAATCATCAGATTCCAAACCATCTGAAATACATATTACAGTGAAACCTCTATTAATAATGTTGGAACTAGTTTTTTATTAATTTATATAAAGATTATTAATTTATCGATATACTAGTTGAACCAAAAATTCAATTTGAGACTATAAAATTATACTATTATTTTATAGAGATTTTTAGTGTATATTAATTTATAGCTAAAAAGGTTATACTGTACATGAATTATCCAGTTTTTAAACCATAACTCTTTCAATATATTCTTGAACATTATAATGCAATAAGAAAATCGGCTCTGTATATGTGTTTCACTGAAATCACTTAACAGAAAAAACATGCTTGTTGGTTAAAGTTCTCTTCCCAGTCGAACAAAGTCTCAGTTTTGTATGTTTTCATTCTGATGATGTTATATACTTATATTGTATGAATTGTCATTAGAAGAGGTGCACTCACTTATTGACGTCTGAAGTTTTAAGGGATCTCTATTGCAGCAGTTGTTTCATATATTAAGATTGAAAAGGTTATTCTTTATTCACATGGTGACTGAGTATTATGAATCATTCGGTACAGAGCCAACACAATTATATGTTTCTTTGATTAGGATCCAATCTCAAACAATTTAAAAAAAGATACATATAAAGTAGAAGGAACCAAAACATATAATTAATTTGTCTTCTTTAATGTGATGTAATCTCTTTATGAAAAAAACGTTGTGGAACTATTTATTGGCCATCATATTGCTGATGATGCTCTGAACTTGGTTCTCAGAGAGATCAAACATCTGGATAAGCTTATCTAGACTTAGGGACTCAAATGAGGCAGAGTATGTGAACAAGTAAGTCTCCGGGACTTAGAAATATTGAAAGTCTCCTTTGGTGAGACCTCGAGTTGCTGATATGACTAGGCCTAGCTATGATATGGCCACACATGTTCTAAGGAGGAGCAGTGAATGCTTTGATAGTGTGAATGTTTCGATGATTATCTTACTGATCACAAGAATGTATTTATACAAGGATTCATATCTATTGATATCTACCGTATCATAACTAAGTAAAGATATACACAAGAATATACTTAGGATATTGGAATTTCCTAACTAACACTCCCCCGCATTTGGAGCAGAGGTTCTTGAGATAATTACTTGTTTATTTTTATAGATATTGAAACACACTCACGTAGTATTAGGCTTGAGAATCAATAGTTATGAAAAGAAAAATTATATGAAATTGTGATAGAATTTTAAAAAAATAAGAGACTGAATAACTATCCAAAAAATAAATATTATTTTAGAAAATTTATAATCAAAAGAAAATAAATTTCTTTATTGTATTAACGTAAATACTGATTTAGTAACTAAACTGAATTTTTCTTATGAAAAAAATATTATATTTTAAATGAAAAATATTTAACTAACGTTATTAACAATCGTAGAAAAATGTTCTTAAACAAAAAGTATCCATAAATTTTTATGAAAGTGAGATTTGTATAAAAGGAAATTCATTTTTTTAAATCACATGTTTTAAATATCAAAAATCAGTATTTTTTTAAAGATTATTTTTGATACTAAATTCCAATATGATATATGATTTTATAAAAAACATTGAGAAAAACGAAAATATATATAGATAATATTAGTAATGGAAATTAGTAAAATATAGCTTATGAGATTTATATAAAATGAAATTTCTTATTGTCAAATTACATGTTTTAAATATAACAAATCGCTATGTATTTTTACTTTTAAGATATTTCCTTTCGATACTATTTTTTTTTTTTGATACTATATTTCTTTATGATATTGATATGATTATATTTATACATATATATTAAAAACGAAAATAAAAATAGTTTATAGATATTTTCCCTTTTTATTTAAAAAATATTCATAAAAACTAAAATAGAAATTTTGATAATGACAATTAAAAAATAGTATTAATTCATTAAAGTTACCAATATAATAAGTCATTGTGAAAATTAACGTGAACACGACACATATTAAACTGATTTCTCAAATAACATTATAGAGATAAAAAATGTTATTTTAAAAACATTTGGATTGAATTTCACTTTATTTTTGTATAATATAAAAATGCATTTAATATATGCTTCCTTATGCTACATATCCCCGCAACAAAAACAAATCAATCAGCTATGGGACTCTATGGATTACACAAACAATTCAATCTATAGTTTCGAAGACGTGGATAATGAACCCACCATGATGATGATAATGATTGTTTTATTTGGTTTGATGATCATGTCTTGCTTTGGAAAAAAACCCCACTGACACGCCAATAACAGACCGAACAACAAAAACATGTCAACGTGTTACAACACAGAACCACACAGCCAATCCTGCGATTGTTCCCCACGCGCCTATATGATCTCTCGTCTTCCATTTTTGGAAACCAAAACTTTTCTTCTTCATTCATCTTCCTCTTTCTTTTTCGATATGATCTGACTCCAAAAGCACGAATCAAACCCTACACGGCGACTATATATATATATAAAGAGAGACACCATGAACCCGATTCAGCCCCCTCCTTCCCCGATGAAGAGCCGCTTCCGTAAACGTCCTGACCTCAGCCTACCACTCCCTAACCGCGACGTAGCCCTCGCTGTGCCTCTCCCCCTCCCTCCTCCTCCCTCCACAACCTCCGCGCCCACGTCAGGCTCCGCCATCTCCCCCAACGTCTCCGCCGCGAAAAGCTTGTCCGAGCTAGAACGTGTCAACCGCATCGGAAGCGGCGCGGGAGGAACGGTTTACAAAGTGATCCACCGTCCGACTTCGAAACCCTTCGCTCTCAAGGTCATCTACGGTAACCATGAAGACAACGTGAGGCGCCAGATCTGTCGCGAGATAGAGATCTTGCGAAGCGTCGATCACGCCAACGTCGTGAAATGCCACGATATGTTTGATCACAACGGGGAGATTCAGGTCTTGCTTGAGTTCATGGACGGAGGATGTCTCGAGGGAGTGCACGTGTCGCGAGAGGAGGAGCTCTCGGACATGTCGCGGCAGATTCTCAGCGGGTTGGCTTATCTCCACCGTCACCACATCGTCCACCGCGACATCAAGCCGTCGAATCTTTTGATCGACTCGGAGAAGAACGTTAAGATCGCTGATTTTGGAGTGAGTAGGATCTTGGCGCAGACCATGGATCCTTGTAACTCCTCGGTTGGTACCATTGCTTACATGAGCCCCGAGAGGATTAACACTGATCTGAATCATGGACGTTACAACGGTTACGCTGGAGATGTGTGGAGTCTCGGTGTTAGCATCTTGGAGTTTTACTTGGGGAGGTTTCCTTTTGCTGTGAGTAGACAAGGTGACTGGGCGAGTCTAATGTGCGCCATTTGTATGTCTCAGCCGCCTGAAGCTCCGGCCACGGCGTCTGAGGAGTTTCGTCACTTTGTGTCTTGTTGTTTGCAGAGTGATCCTCCCAAGAGATGGTCTGCGCAACAGCTTCTGCAGCACCCTTTCATACTCAAATCAACCAGAGCTCCGGGGTCTTAGTTTTTGCTTTCCCGTTTTGCCCTTATCATCTTTTTTTTTCCCTATATTCTTTTGCTTACATAAGTTTTGTGGTGATTGTGATTAGGGTAATGATTTGATTAGGGAAGAGACACAGTTTTGAGTCTTGTCATGAATGATGAAGATTGAGTTTGCATGGCCTGTAGTAGCTTTATTATTATCATTGTTTCACATCTTTCATTTGTTTTAAACTATCATTAATTAATAAAGCTTCTTCTTTTGTTTCAGTTTGCTTCTTATCCATAATCATATATCATAAAGGCCACTCCTTTCTTTTTCGTTTTGCTTTTCCCTTTATGGTGTTGATTGTATAATAATTGAGGAAAAGTTGAAAGCTTGTCTTTTGACCTCAGCTTTCACCTAGTTTCTTCTAATATTGCCTTGATGCTTTAGTGCGATTAGGAATCTGATCTAATTTAAGTGTCCAGTTCAGGTTTCTAGCTTTTCAACATCTACTACGACAGTCTACTTCATGTTTATTATGTTGGTCATAAAAGTGAACAAAAGGTTTTTACATTTATATTGCTCTCTTTTACCATATTCCACTTTTTGGTGTGATGCTGTTTCCTTCCCCTTCTTAAACTCTCAGCTTAATGATTTGTGAACTTGTATATGACTGCTTCTATATTTTAGTTTCTAGAACTAGCCTTTGTAGTTTTAAACTCTCTCAGTACAGATATGGGATATTAGAGATGAACTTCTGTTGGCATAACCTAGAAGAACCTGTTGGGGCTTTATTTGATCTCGACGTCTAACCACAACAGTGGGTATGTTTCTGCTCCTGAATCTTCTATTGATCTGAAATAGTTGTAATTCTTCTTAGGAGGATCGTGAAATGATGATAGGAATGTTACGTTGTCGAAGGTAGTTTTAGCTTTAGGTTGTTCCATACTTCCAAATACAAACAAGACATGGAAACTAGCGCGTAACTAAAACTTTATAGTACTACTAATTAATAAACTATAGAAACGCCCTTGACTTTACAGGATTGATGTCTTGAAACCAAATCGGATTTCAAATAATTGCTTCTTAACTACTTCTTAATTAATGACTTTAATGTTCGGGCACACACATGCATTCAAAAGTCTCTTGTATCTGTCTAGGGTCCTTGGTTTCCAATTTAGCTCGGAGTTCCTTCCTCAAAATCTTTTCTGCTGGTTGTGGTATAGCTTCTATGAAAAGCATGATCTTGATTCGCTTGTAAATGAACCAACTATGTAGATTATCATACCATTAGTTGTTTGTTTTGCGTTTGAAGACCAGAAGTAAATCTTTCATGTTTGTTGACATAATGTATGACAAAGTCACAACGGTGAATTGTGATCATGTCAACTCTTGTGTGTTTGTCCTCGTTATTATTGGAATAAATTTGATAGGAACTATTAATGTTTTCTTGCATGTCCCACAATCTATCAATACATGGGAGATATTTTTTGGCCAAATCAACGTCAAATGTACTTGGAAATATGAGCTATAAAATCGATTTGGACGGGTGATTTTTATAAAGGGACCATTGATGAATGTGTCCGGGACTAAATAATTAATTACTTACGGTTGTGAACTTATAATCATCCAAAAGCAAACACAAGAAAAGTGAGAAACAAAACAGAGATATAGTGCAGAATGAAAGGGTGTCTTTTGCCAGACATTATCTTGTGTGTCAGAATGTGTGGCCTGTTGTATTCTCCTCGTCTTATAGAATTGTTATAATTTTAGTCTATAATATTATTAGAGAAATCATTTTTTTATGTGTCGCATTCACATTAATTTTTAGAACGGTTAATTACGTAATTATCTTTAATAAACTAAAAGTATTTTATATGATTTCCATTAATAAAAACTACTTTTCTTTTTTTTTCTTAATAAAATTTAAATAAACTTTTAATCTAATTTTTTCTTTCTTTAAAAGCACATAAATAAGACAAAGTAATATTTATAAAATATATACATATAGTTTTTTATATATAAACAAGTTTAATTTTTATTACCTCTTATCTTTTCCCAAAAACATAAATTAACATAAAATATCTAGAAATTTTTTAAAATGTATTTACTTATGTTTATGCTTGGTAGTTTTCCCGTGCTCATGCACGGACATAAATATTTATAATTATATAATTTTAATATTTAATGGTTATTTATTTGATAATTTATTTTTATTCTTTTCTGGTTATAAAGTTTTTAATTAATTCAATTATTTTTTTGACACTAAGCTTGTTTTTATTCATCTCAACTAAACCATAAACGTTTCATGATTTTAAATAGGTTAAAATTCGATTAACTTTATTTGTTAATTGGCTTATATTCATAATATATTATCGTAATATTATGCATAATTTGATATATATTATTTTAGGAAACAGAATAGGAAAGTGTTGTAAGTTTGGAGTTGAATAATCAAACATAATCCTTAATCTATTGAAAGTTTATGCATGTATAAAAATATTTATGACCAAACTAAATCGTAATAATTTGTTAATATATTATTTTTATTTGTTTATAAGTTTTGAGCCATTTGTAATTTACATGCATAAAATAAATAGAAGACTGATATGTAAATAAGCCTCTAATTTTGAGTATAAGTGAATCATATTAAAATTGTACTATTCATTTAAAATGAACAATAACTATTTTTCTTCTAATTAGATTAAAACTGATTAATTTTTGTTGTATTGATGTTAATTTTAAGTTTTAGATATAAAAATATATTATTTTATTTTTAAAGCAAATACCTATATTATTTTATTGTGCAACTATGTTTTATGTATATGATATATATATATATATATATTATATAAATTTCTTATAGATATTTCATTTTTATTGATGGTGCTTTATGAAAATATGAAAAAGTAATTAAAAATCGTTATATATATAAATTTATATTATTATATATTTTTATGTGGCTTTTGTAAAAAATAACTAAAAGAAAAGGGAAATTACAATGAAAACCCAACTAAATTAATATCATATGAAAATTAATGTTATTGTAAATTAAAACACAACTATATTCATTAATTTAAAAACATAAATCATCATCTAATATCATATGTTTCACAAAAATTAATTACATAGATAATCTTAATGAGCTAAAATTATACCTAAATACCATTTTTGATAATTATTTTGTTTTTTCTTTATAAAAAAAATAATTAGCTTTTTAACTCGAATTTCCTTTTTTCAACAAAGCTTAAAATTCCTTCTTCACAATGGCACATAAAAATACAACTAAATATTTATCAAATATAAAAAGATAGATTATGTATATAAAAAAATATTTTTCCTTATATTTTTCCAAAAACATAAACAAAAAATAAATATCTATAAATTTAAAAAAATATAGATATATTAATTTTATCGAAATTACGTATATAAAATTATACAAAATTGTTTTTTATCAACCTAAGGAAAAACTAAAAAAAAATTAACAACATTATTCTTATTTTAGTTTAATTAGAACCAAAAATATGATTCATTTCAAAAAATGATATAATCCAATATACCAAAATGTAAATAACGAAACCAATCAAAATATGAAAAACTAAACCAACCAAATATTATGATTTATCTATTATATATATATATATATATATATTCATATATGTGCATTAAGTTTCATAATATTACATGTCAGGTATGAATGGTGACCAATGAACGAAGAGTAACAATGCATTGCTTAACATTCTTGAATTTTTTTACCATTCATAAGGAATAATTTTTCCTTTCCATTCCTTCTCGTTCCTTTTGTTGCAGAGAAATATAGAATAAATTTATTCATCACTAGGGTGTGACTGGTGACCAAGAGAACGAGGAGGAACACTATGTTCCTTAATATTCCTTAAATTTTTTACTATTCATGAGGAATGAATTTTCCTTTTCATTCCTCTTCATTCTTGGTTCGTAGAGAATTATAGAACAAATCTATTCCTCATTAATTTTGATAAGGAACCATCATTCCTAAACTAAAATTTTATTCCTACTCATTCATTTCCTATCCGTTCCTATTGTTTCTATGATGGTTACCGGTCACACTCTAAAATATGATAAGGAATCATTATTCCTCATCATTCCTATAATTTTATTCCTTTTCGTTCCTTTCATATCCATTCCTAATGTTCATGTGATGGTTACCAGTTAGACCCGTCATGTTTAGTAATGCATATCTGATTTGATATTTCTCTTTTCTATTTCTAAAACAAGATATATCAAACCATACAAAATTTATAAAATATATTTACAAATATAAGAGGATAAACTGAACTACCAACTAATAAGTCAATTTAAACCTGATTAAAACAAAAACAAAAAATCATCGTCAATTAAAAAAAAATAGAAACAAATCAACATATTGTAACGAATAGTTAAACTAATACAAAATATTATATTTGAAATCACATATCTAATTAAGGTCGTAACATAAAGATACTTAATACAATTTTTCTTCATACATACAAATAACAAAATTATTTAAAACCTATAAACAAACAAAAGAAAATATTTTTAATATTATAGTTACTTATTTTGTAAATTTTTATTCTCGTGCATAAGGACGGGAGAATCACCTAGTATGGTTGTATTTATGATGAAAAATATGAATGACAAAGAACTTGTTTGGATACTATAATGTTGGTTCAACAATGTTATTATCATATCTTTAGAATAGAGACTCAAATTAATCACATTAAATAAATTTGAAGTGATCAACAATGTTAGTGATATTCCATCAACCAAACGAAACCACATAACGAGTCTACATAAAATCATATATATTGGTACTCGAACATCGCAATTAGCAGTAGTTTTAAAGCTTGCCGGTGAACCACTCACAAGAGCATGTGTTTGACCATTTCAATTTTGGTTCATCAGTCTATTAACTAGTCTTGCTCTTAGATGCTTACTCAATATATCCCAGATGGAGACAGTGACACCGTTGATCACGCATAGTTTTGCTGCAAACTCGGAGATGTTTTGGAAGGTGTAGTCGTGGAGAGGGATGGCTGGGGATGTAAATATCTGTTAATTTTCTATCGAAAAATGACGTGAGCGTCAGCACTGCTCTGTTTCTGATTACTGATCATCGCTTTTGTGTCTTTCTTTAATTTAATAATGACATTTTTAATTATTTAACTGAAGTATCATAATGTGCATTATAAACTAATACATTGATGTTTCAGTAGCAGCTTGTACAAGTAGACTTGCAAAAGAATTTAGATGTGGACTTGAAGATTCTGAGAAGAATGTCCTCTGCAACTTGCCCAGTACTCAGCAACTAGCTTGGAGAAGTAAGAATCACTCTCCATCAGCTTCCAAGGCTCGTTGTACTCCACGAGATCACCTGTTCACAAAAACCAAACCAAAAACCCCATTGGTACTCATGAGCCTCGACATGAAATAGAGAGGGAATCATTATGATTTATGAGGAACAAGATGTTTACCAAATGAGAGAACCATGACCATGTCACTATCTATAACCGTTGGTACTCTATGCGCAACTGTTATCACCGTGCACTCGGCAAACTCCTCTCTTATAGTCTTCTGAATGATTGCATCAGTGGCTGAATCAATGGAAGCTGTAGCTTCATCTAACACCAATATTTTGTTTCTCTTCAACAGCACTCTCCCCAGACAGAACAACTGTCTCTGTCCCACACTCCAGTTCTCTCCTTCCTCACTCACTTCACATACAACAAAAAGGATAAACATAAAAGTATAACCAAAAAAAACAAAGTATAACTAAAATCTTATAAACATAAAAACATCATTTCATTTACCTGATGAATCAAGTTTATTAGGCAGATTGCTAATCGTTGTCTTGAGCTGACACTTCTCGAGAGCCTAAGGAAATTGTTTCATCAGAAAAAGGCTGCAAAGTGTTTAGAAGAAATCACATTCTTGTTTCTTGTTTTTTCTTTTACCTTCCAGATTTCATCGTCGGAGTAAACACCTAAAGGATCAAGGTTGGTCCTTATGCAGCCACGGAAAAGAGTTGGCTCTTGAGGAATGATGCTGAGTTTCATCCTCAGGTCTTTCAGACCAATCTTACTTATGTCAATACCATCAATCAATATGCAACCACTTGCTGGTTCTACCAAACGAAATAAAGCACTGATCAAAGTGCTTTTCCCACTTCCAGTTCTCCCCACAACTCCCACTCTTGTCCCTTCCCTGAACGTGCAAGAGATTCCTTTGAGAACCAATGGAGCATTGGGACGGTATCTTATCTTAAGCTCCTGCAAGTGAATTGTACCATTGGAAGGCCACGAGGACGGTGGTCTTCTACCATCCACAACCGCAGGAGGTTCTTCTGGTATGCTCATATACTGTTTTATCCTCTCTACCGAAATGATGGAGTTCGATAAGGTACAATACCATCTGGTTAGAAACACCTGAGTTTGTGTCAATGTTAGTGCATATGAGAGTGAGAGCCCAACTAGGCCTGCAACACAAAAGCACAAGTTCATGCAGAACTTTCAACTTGATGAATATCTTGAATATATTAAAAAAATTCTTCCAAAGAAAAGGCAAAGATATAAAGATGTGATGAGTTAGAACATGCATGTACCTGGAGCTATGTAGCCCTTGGGAATAAGGATAAGCAATAGTGCACAGGTGAATAAAGTCAAATTCTGAAGAATCTCTATCCTCATAATGACCCATTCCATGGCTGCATTAGACAAAAAAAATAGCGCCGCATCTGCATCAACTAGGTTTAGGTAGCTTTTAAAGAATCTATCTACCGTTCCAAAAGCTCTTATTGTCACAACTCCAAGTGAGGTTTCTGCAGCATAATTCATCACTGGTGCTTTAGTTGTTCCGTTGATCCTAATCAGCTCCCTTGCAGAGGCTAGATAGTAATCCTTTTTTATACAATGAAGACATGAATGTTAATAGCCTTCTTTGCTGCACAGGAGTAAGATCAAAATAGGTACCTGAACAAATTTGGTGGCTGCCAAAGCAAGAAGAGCTATGATAATCACTTGCCATGTAACATATGTCATGACGATAAGAGCAGCAGTGAGCTCAACAGCAGGTACTACCACAAGTATGAACGCAGATGGAATGTCAAAGTCCAAGATGTTCATATCAGATGAAGCCTGCCAATGTTAAATATGGTTGTCATACTTTGAGCTGTAGTGTTATTCATATACATGTAAGAAAAGAAATCTTACTCGAGTAAGAATGCGTCCAACTGGAGTAGAATCAAAGAACAGCATGGGAGCTTTGAAGACTGCATTTGTGAAACCAGAGAAGAAAGCTTTGGAAGCTTTTAGCCCAAGATAGACAGTTGTAACAGCTCTGGAGTATACAAAACCAGCACTGAGAGTGGAGATAACGCTGTAGACGCCAATGACCATCGTAGTTGAGAGTTTAGGGATCCCAATAGCAAATGCAAGCCAGTATGTTGATGCAGCCTGGAAAACTACAAAACCAACCTGTCCCAATACGGTTGCTGATAGAAGAAACCATCCTTGGGAGACACGGAAGTAGTCCAAGAAAGGTTTCAATCCAACATAACCTGACTCTACTTCTTCCTCTTGTGTAAGTTGGATCCCTCTTGTATCAATTGTTTTAATTTCTTCTTTTACTTTTTCGATAATATCGATATCTCCCATCTCTCTGTTTATACCCCCTTGCTTAAAATCTCCCAGGCTTTCATTATGAGCATTCACCAGCTGTTGGAATGCAGTCCCCATCATTAAGAGATCCTCATACTTACCTGATTGAGTGATTCTTCCTTCTTCCATAACCTGATCAAGATCATCAATCATTAATAAGTTAAGACATATGCAGTCTTTTTTTTATCAGCTACTACACAAATTGTACCAGAATTTGATCAACTTCTGAGAGAAATTCAACTTGGTGAGTGACCAGAACGACAGTTTTCTCCCTCAGCGAGTCCTCAACACATTTCTACAGTCACAACTAAAACATATTAAAAAGCATCCTTCAAGAAAACTTCTTCAAAAGAAATGCTATCACTTACATGAAAAAGAACTCCAGCAGTATGAGCATCCACAGCACTAAAAGGATCATCAAGCAGGTAAACATCAGCGTCTTCATAGACGGCACGTGCCAACTGAATTCTTTGCTTTTGTCCTCCACTCAAGTTAAGCCCTCTTTGTCCTATCTCTGTGAGATCACCATGTCTAAAGTCATTTAAGTCCTTATCCAACGCACATGCTGCAATAGCAGCGTTGTATCGTCTGGCTTCCATTGGCTTTCCATAGAGGATGTTGTCCCTTATGGTACCACTTTGGATCCAAGAGGTCTGAGAAACATAAGCTATGGACCCAGAGACCTTTACCTGTTTCAAATGAAGAACATAGAGAAAACATCTCTTAGCAAACATACTTATTGATTATTGACGTGGATACTAATTCCATCAATTCCACAAATAAATAGATAAAAATACAAAGATAATCATTCCATAACAAATCTGGTTATGAATGAATAGAATGAATTCTATTCCATTTTTTGGTGTATTCCATTTATTTCAATTCCACCAATTCCTTATTATTTTATCAGTTACAGCCTTATACATAATGAACAAATAGACTTACAGTTCCAGAAACTTTAGGTATCTCTCCGAGTAATGCATGCAACAATGAAGATTTTCCAGCACCAACTTGTCCACAAACCGCAACTGTTTGCCCATAATTTATGTCCAAACTTATATTCGTTAGAGTTGGAGTCTTTGTCATCTCTGGATCCCAGCTGAAGTTACCAGCTTGTATATCAACTACTTCTCCAGTTTTCTCCAGACCACTTCTTTCAACTTCATCAATCTTCAGCTCATCACCAAGCAAGAAGTTGTTTATCCTGTCAAAAGACACATTGACTTGTATGATAGCAGAAATGGCTTCAGGTATAAGCCTAACAGGCTCTGACATAACTCTCAGCGTAGCTAAAACAGTGAAGATGGTGCTTGCGTTCAGCGGAGCGCTCTTCAGCAAACCACACGCCACAAAGATAACAGCGGAAACTATTGTTGGAGACAGCCAATACAGGAAAGTACCAAAGGCCTTTGTCATTTGAGCCTTAGCCAACCATTTGAACTCATCAGCACGGAAAGACTCAATCTGTTTCTTGAACTCCTCTTCCCATGACTGCAGCTTAATGACTTTCATACTGTTCAGAATCTCCGAGGTTGACCTCAGACGTTTATCCTGCGCCATCATGAACTGCGTCTGGCTGTTCTTCAGCATCTTTGCAAACGGTAGGTTGAGGAGACCACAGAGGAGAAGAAGAATCAAACCTGGAAAGGCTCCTGATCCAACCACACCGAAAAGTACAACTGTAGATAGCAAAAGCTGCAGTGTAACGCTCCATCCTGAGTGGAACCACCACAAGAACTCTCCCATACGGTATGCATCGACCGCGATGTAGTTCACAATCTCTCCAGATGAATGTTGTTTCCTCCCCAAGCTTGATAGCTTCAGCTGCTTTTTGTAGACAGCAACCATTAGCGCTGATCTGATCCTCAGCCCTGATCTTCTTGCTGCAAAGTACCAGTGTCTCATTGATAAGGACTCAACAAGCTTTAAGAAAACTAGACAAGATAAGTTGAAGAGACCGATGCGGAGATCACGGTGGTCACTGTTTGCATAGTCCACAAAGACGTATAGCATTAGTGGAAGAGATACAATAGCAATGGTTCTGAATAAGGCGCAAACTGCTGTGAATATGTTCTCCTTGAAGTAAACTTTTGCTGTAGCTCTAAACACTAAGTTTCTTTCCTTAGTTAAGCTTCCTTCTGAAAGAAGTGTATCCCATGCTTGAGAGAATTTAGTGTAAGCTAACTTAGCCTCATCCTCTGGGAGTAGACTAGGGATGTCTTCAGGGCACAATGGTTTCTTGAAACCAGCCAAGAGTAAAGGATTCATCCAAGAGAATGTCAAGATGCTGAAAAACCCAGCTGTGGCCAACCTCGCCGGTTTGTCAGTTAATAGAGGATCAGTGAGATCTGTTTCACTGCAATCTTGAGGAGCTGGAGAGGCTTTGAGAGATATGTAGAAGCAAATGAGAAGCATAAAGCTCATAGGCCATGTTATGATGTCTAATACTCTGATGCCTTCTCCCTGTGAAAGCATCTCAATCATTTCAGCTGAATCCAACAAAGCAAAAGTCACCCACCAAACAGATGTAACGATGTTAATCCATTTTGAGATCCCTTTAACAAACAGAGAAGCCGCAAGTGAGAGACAAATGATGCCTTGAACAACGCAAGAAACCCAAAAGACGTTATTAGCATCATCAATCAGAAATTTTAAACCAGCACCAATGAAAGTGATGCTAGTAACAAGACAGCATATAGCTGCAGTGACAAAGGTCCATCCTTTGTTGCGGCTCATGGTAGTAAACTGTTTGGAAACGCAACTAGCTGCCACGAGAAAGTAGAAGATGCAGAGGAACAGTAGATTTATGAGATGTATGACGCTTCTCTGGAAGCAAGAAGAGTCAACGTCACACCATGGTAGGCTCCCTGCACCATAAACAATGATCATCACTATAATAGTATCAGTGATTACAAGAACCTCAGAGGTTTACTCACAATCCAAGAATGCCAAGAACATGAAAACTAAGCATTGAAGAAAGCAATGGAGAGTGTTAAGAGAAATGGGTTGATCGTACCAATGGAGACGGCCATTGTAGAAGCAGCAACAGAGATGAATCAATTAGAAACCAAAAAACAAAAGGAGCAAAACGCTTTGCCTCTATCAAAGGTGAAGTTGATTCTCACTGACAAAGCTAAAAGACATAAGCAAGTCCACATCATTGTCTTTATGCAAATGAAAGGATCGCACTAGCAGCTGTTTCTTTTTGTTTTGGTCTTTTCTGAGTTAACTTTGTTCCTCTCTACCAACCACGTGATGCATACTTGCTTACGCAATCAGTTTCATATGTTGATCTCCACTTCACTCACTATTGAATCCATACGAGGATATCCTTTCACTCACAGAAGCAGAGAGACTGGTTGGAATTTGATTGGCCGGAGTAGGTCGTCGGAAAAGAAACAATAGTTATCTTAGAGTATGATGATTAATGGGGGAGACCCATCTGAGTTTTTTAGAGCATGATTTGACAATTTTCGACTAAAAATGTTTATATCTTATATTACACTGAGAATCACATTGATCATGGTCTTACAAAACAGCCACTAACTTCAGTTACAAAATAAATCATTTTAAAGATATAAAGCACTTTTTACACTAATTTAAAATAAATTAAACTGTGTTCATGAACAAGATAAGTTTTTGTGGACAAACAATTTTTTTAAAAAATTATCATTTATCATTTAAATTTTAAGTTTTTGTGTCTAATATACATATTTAAACAAAAAATTCATGAACACATGATTTGGACATCTATTTTTTTATCAAGAAGTTTTGGAATAAGTTGAGTATCGTAGACATAGTTTCATTAAACTAGGATCTTGAACTTAGGTGGCGATTGGTTTTCCCGCTACCACCCGCAAACGCAGCTTTTGCGGTCGGTAGCGGTTGTCGGCGGTTTGCAACAATCACTCAAATCGCCTTAAACCGCTTCAAACCGCTCCGAATCTCATAAATTCAAAAGCTGGCTCCAGCTAGCGTTTGCGGTTGCGGGCGGTTGCGGGAGGGTAAAATTTTTTTCTTTTTTTTTAAAACAATATATATACAAAGAAAAAATATTTAATAAAAAATTTAAAATTGAAATTATGAAAATATTAAAATATATCTATTTTATTTTAATTAATATTATAAAATTTTATAATAAAAACAATTTCAATAAATTTTCAAAAATTAAAATTATAACTTTCTAAATATAAATTTTATATTTATTATAATTTTATGATTTTTGATATTTTTATAATTATATTAAATGTAAATATTGTTAATTTATTATTTGACTGTTACCGCATTTGGTAGTTAACCAGTCATAAGTCACCCGCAAACGCACCAATTTTTAACCGCAGTACCAGTCGTACAAATCTCTTAAAACCGCTAGAAACCGCAACCGCCCGCATCCACAAACTCCCGCAACCGCAACCGCAACCGCTGCGTTTGAACCAGTCAGGCCCTTAGTTGAACTTAGACAATTTCCAATCTATTTCTATCTTAGTGATCATAGAAAAAAAAATAGAGATGAAAATTTTGCTCCAATGTGTTTTTTCTATATAGGAATGTTATATTTTCCTCAATTCATTTTTTTTTTTCTAAATCTTAGCGACTATATGCAATGAAATTAATGTACTAATAGGCTGAAGTACTTAAATTTAAGTAGCACATTAATGTCATAAATTTTTTTAGTTAGTTTCTACTCTTCCTTTGATGTTTAAGGTTAATGCACGTATTAAACATGTACAATCTTTTACACAACCAAACAAATGTTGTAAAGCCAAGGTACAAAAGAAAAAAGATGTTGTATTGTGTAATTGGTCACAATGTCAAATGATATTACATTTTTCGTTAGGTCATAATGTCAAATGATGTTAAATTTTAACGTTACAAATTGAAAACTTCAATTGTTTTGAAACAGTAATTTTTCCTATAAATATTAGCTTAGTTATCTTTTTTTAAAAATTAGCTCAACCACTCATATAAATGACAAAGTAAATGGATTATAATTTGATGGAGTTGTTTGATTGTATACTCTCAAATAATATGATCCTTTTATATAGTCTATGATTACAAATTATGGTTTTCTAATTAAAAGAAAAAATTGGCCATTTAAAAAAAAGAGTCCAATACATGGAAGTATCAGATATACTGTGCTTGTATCCCAATTGTTCTTGCGACATCCGTCATACGAAGAGTGGTGCAAACAAAAGTGGATATCTTTTTGACCGATGGCGTAGATAGAGTCGGAACATGATCACCGGATAAGAAAGAAGAAGACAATCCAGGTTGGTGAAATGGAGTTGCTGTGATATTTAGCCATTGAATGTGATTGTAATGTTGGATTTGCATCTTTGTCTTTCTGTGCAATGACGAGGAGGACGTTGATGGGTCACAATCATAATCCTAATGTGAAATGTGTTCTTTATCATTTTCAGTGTCGGTATATTTTTTTTTTTTGTAAAAGGCTTTCAAATTAAAATACTAAAAACATACAGTGTATGGTTGAAACAACCATAAGTTTGATAGAGTATGATGAGACATGCCTCATATTCAACCAAGCATTAGCTTACAATGGAGAAGACTTATGATTCATAAGCTTAATGAGACAAGAGAAGGATGAAACTGTTAGGAAGATGGAAGGTAGTTTCCGCGGCCACGACGACCCTTTTTACCCCTTCCTCTTACCGTTTTCCATTCCATATCTTGAAACTTTTGGAGTGGTTTTATTGGTCTTCCACCTCGGGACATGTTGAGGTTTGCCGTAGCATCACTCATATACCCTCTTTCATCATCTTGCTTATTACAAGCAATTCGAGTAAAAGGGCTGCCATGTTCATGAGAGGATGGAGGGACCAATGACTTGTCCGTTGAAACCAAGTTGGCCTCGAGGACAATAACCGGGGATGGAATTTCTTCCATAGTAGTAGCTTTAGTTGGAGCAGATTGTGAGTCTACTAATGGTGATATAGGGAGAGGAGAGTTGGAGCCATTGGCTATATGTACCTTAGAGTAAGTGAGGTTGTTTACTGGAGTAGAGAGATTCTTTGCCTCAACACTTAGTTGTGATTGCAAGTGTACCAAAGTCTGTTCCCGAGACTGTTCAGGAAGTTCTTCTCGTGCTTCATCAGTTGAGACTAAACTCGATTCTGAAATTTTGGCTTGTAACACCAATTGTTTTGATGCAACAGTAGACTGAGCTAGTGTATTTTCCGAATCAGGCTGAGCTTTTTCAGCGGATGAATCCTCATGAATGGGATTTTTTTCCACATTCAATTAAACAGCTGGAAGTAGACATCTTTTCTCCTTGTGTCCCAAATGTCCACATCTGCCACAAACACTTGGAATTCATGTATACTCAACATCCACCAAGAAGATATTGTCTTGTTTGTCATCTAAGGCAATTTGCTTTGGAAAAGGCTTGTCAAGTTCTACTTCAACCAACAACTTTGCTTATCCCAAACAAGTCGGATCAAGTCGAGGTTTATGTGTTTGCATAGGCTCACCAAGTCCAGACGCAACATGGCTGAGACCCAATCTTGAGTAGCAGCTATCCGGAACATTTTTAAGATTTACCCACACTGGTATTGTTGATACCTCAGGGACTTTGAATGAGTTGACTGATTTCCAAGGCGAAACAAATAACAAACAGTCATCAACATGCCATACACCTCTTTGAATTACCCATTGTCGAGTTGAATCATGAGGTATATGAAACATGTAAGAGGAGTCACTCAGTTTACGGCAACCTATTTTACAGGTTCTACCCCACAACCTATTCACCACAGCATGGATTAAACCCCCAGGAGGAAGAGAGCAGCGATGAAATTGGCCAATGATATATTCATTTTTATTCTCTGGTCCTAAGCGAAGCACTTGAGAAGGAATAGTTACCTGAGGCGTTCCATCAAGTCGGAAAGTTGGCTTGGCCGCTCGATAAAGGTTTCGGGTAGCAGGGTCCATTCTGGCTGCCCATGGAAATCTTAATGTTCCATCCTATTTAAGCTCAGGGTCGGGAATCTTCTGAACCGGCATACGAGGGAACTCTCTTACAACACTTGAATGGTCTCTTTTCTTCTGGTTTGGCACAAGTCCCTCAGTCAGTGTTGGCCAGAAAGAGTCAATGAGATTATTGAGATGCTGCGGATCTAGACCACTTGGCGTTGCAGGCATAGGAGGAGTTGCAGGTGGTATAAAAGCAAGTGGTTTGGCCCAGGCTCCAATCGAAGGAACGAAAGTAGCTACTGGAGAATCAACTAGTATCTCTGGAGTAGTAGTAGTTATCGGAAGGAGGCCAGTAGTCTTCCTATAATCTTCGTTTTCAGGTTGGCTAGTGATCTCGGAAACAATGACATTACCTCCGGCCTCCTCTAGTAATGGTTCAACAACAGAGTTGATTTCCCCTGTTTTGTTTTCTGAAGAAATTATCACTGAAGAGGTGATGTTTCCGGCTGGTTCTAGTTCTGGTTCAACACCAGAGTAGCTAGGGGTTTCAGTTGAAACCTTGGGGTTAGACTCCAAATCAATGACATCAATTTGATTTCTCATATCTTCATTACCATCGCTCACTGCAAGACGAGTAGACGACAGCTCTGAACCAGCTTTTGTTTCTTCAATCGAGACCGTATCTGTCAATGCCGGCGGTGGAGACTGCATTGACCAGCGACACTTAGACGGCCAACGAGGGTCTGGAGTGGCTGTGGAATGAGTAGACATCGAGGAAGATGAGTTCTTGTTCGAAGGATGAGCAGCATCGTCAATTACGTTTTGTAATGGAGGTTTCAGGTCCATGGCGATGAGAGAAGAAGGAGGGCGAAGCTTAGTGAGATTGAATCCTTGAGAGGTGACGAGACCGGATCTGGAGCTCGTGTTGGGCGACGCGCCGGAGCGGCGTCGATAGAGACAGATCACCGGCGAGCTTTTTAGAGAAAAGAAGAGGGCTTTATCGCTTTTTTTCTTTTCTACTTTTGCTTTTTAACTCTCGGAAATTACAATCGTTTTCTATTAGTCTAGTGTTGGTATATTGGTATGATAATAGGCCTCTCATTAAAGAATCACAGTTTATGTATAAATGGTAGTTTATGTATATGAATGGTCTCTTTCTATCCATAGACACAGAGAAATGCACAGATTTTCACATCTGCTTATCCAACATTATTGAAGTTATATCTCTTTACATTAAAAATTGCAAGTTACTTTTGAACTCTGTAAACTGTAACCAAAGCTTAAAAATCTTCTTCGTACATCTAAACGTTTTGTATCAAAAAATGATTTGTTCTATGACGGATTGTATGTCTCTTTCAACTAAGTATGTACCTCAACCAACTCAAAAGATATTCCGTTTGATAAGAAAAGCTTGTTAACTGAATTTGATGTACGTACAAAATGTCAAGTTCTTTCATAACTTTAGACGTTCATTTCTTTGATACTGAAAGATCCAACTATGTCAAGATAAGACAAATAGACCCACTATGTTGAAGTCCAACTTGTGTACTAATACGTACTAATTCCACGCATCGGTATTCAATAAAAATTGAAGTTAGCAATCCAAAAAGAAACTGTGAATCTATCAATTAGTTAATTTTTTCTAGAAGAATAAATTATTATGGCCTCATAATACTGTAGAGGATTTTTAATAAGGTAAATAACTGTTGAGAAAATGTTGCTAACGCCACCGAAAATTTCGATCAGTGATTTGCAATCCACCAAATTTTAAAGTTTTAAGATTGTTTAAGTTCAATAATTTTAAAATCTTTGCAGTATACCTTGAATTTTGAATTCACTCATTTATTCATGAGGATCCATAAAAGATTATTTGCAATCAGTTAAAAATACAAAAAAATTTAAAATCATTAAAAGTTGAATAACCCTAGATTTAAAAAAATGAATTTAAATTATTCATTGAATAATACTAGATGGTAAAATATAATTTAAATCATCTTTCGAATAAAAGTAGATTGTGTATAGATTTAAAATATTAAACTTTACTAGATTTTGACCCGCGCTTTGAAAGCGCAGGTTTTTCTTTGGATTATATACAAATTTTGTGAATTAATATTTTGAAAATGTTGTAAATTATTATGTTACAAAATCATATGACGTCAAAAAATAATTTATTTAAATTATATAATTCATGAATTAATTTACTTAAGATTTTGTATGTATTCTTTTTTTGTTCAAATATATGTACACTCTTATATAACTCTCTCTTAGGTATAAACATTTTACCAAACCTGTAAGTTGTTAAAATGCTTTGATGAAAACACTAATTTGTTATATTTTTGTGATGAAACACTGACTTATTTAAATAATAGATATCTAATATATGGTTCACTAAAGTCTTGTTATATGAGGTATAATGTTGGTTTATAATAATTTCATACCATCATTCGATACAAACATATTATATAAACATTACTAATAGAACAATGGTTCATACAAAACCTACGTACATATTTAAAAGGCTATTGGTCGACAGTTTAGATTATAATATTTAAAGTCAATAACAGTAATATGTTTTATTTAAATGTAGGAGATTTTTATTTGGTTGCTATAAAATAGGTTGGGTATAAGATTTAGTTATATATAATAGGTTGGTCCAAATAACCTTTATAAGTAGATTTATTAAGATTGCAATCCTTTTTTAATAGAATAGATTAAAATACATCATGTAATCAAATCCACATCAACAGATTGGGCCACCACATCAACAGATTGGGCCAGTAATATAGTCATGGGTTCCATTTTTCTTTACTATTTTAAACATCTTTTCAGATTTTTGCGAAACAGTTATGAAAGGGCTATCTACAACAAAACTACGACATGTGATGTTTTACATATCCAAGATTTTTGAACTTTATTTGATAAAAAAAAGAACTTAACTTTATATTTCTAATTAAATCTTACATGCTTTATTCCTAGGCTAACCAATTAGGCCGATAATGATTTCGTCTCATTATTGGTTAAGCTCAATTGTGTTATCGTGTGTGTGATGGGTAATGGGAGAATCAGATTCTAAGTTCTAATTAGATCTGCCTCACGTAGCTAGGTTTTGATGCGTAAACAAAGTAATCTTTTTTTTTGTTTACCAGAGGGATTGGTGGATTTTAGTTGGGTTAGTTTGATGAGTAATTATATTGGAAAATTTTTAGATTTGTATTAAGAGGGTAGAGAAAGATACGAAGAGAAAAGAAGATAGAGTGATATTATGGTTAGTGATGAAATATAGTTTTTTTTTGTTATTGGATCAAATTTCCCATATTAATTTCACTTAGTGTCACAAAAAGCAAATGGACTCACTACAAGAAAACAGCGGCATACTGAGGGAAAAAATCGTCGGTATGTCGTCGGAATAACGTTATTCCGACGACATACCGACGAAACATGTCTTCGGAAGTAACTCCTCGGAAATTAATTTTTCCTCGGAAATCCCTCGAAAATTTCCGACGGAATTCCGAGGAAACTCCGAGGACCACCAGTTCGTCGGACAGGTCCTCGGAATATACCGAAGGAGCACTTCCTCGGAATTTTCCGAGGAAGTCGTCGTCGGAATATCCCGAGGGATACACTTCCTCGGAATATTTCCAAAATTAAAAAAAAAATTATAAATTTAATTTTTTAAATTGAAATTCGAAAATATAAAATTATAATTGAAATAGAAAACATATTTAAAAATAGTTTTAATAAATATTAATTGAAAAACATATTTAAAAATAGTTTTTATAAATAAAAAAATCGAATATATATACAAAAAACGTTTTGTATATTTAAAAATAGTTTTTATAAATACAAAAATAATAAAATAGTGTTTATAAATCAAAAAAATGTTTTATAAATACAAAATTAGATTTAATATAAATATTTTTAGAAATATGAAATCATCTTTCTATAAATACAAAATAGTTTTTATAAATACAAAAAATAATAAAATAGTGTTTATAAATCAAAAAAATGTTTTATAAATACAAAATTAGTTTTATAAATATAAATATTTTTATAAATATGAAATCATCTTTTTATAAATACAAAATAGTTTTTATAAATACAAAAAATAATAAAATAGTGTTTATAAATCAAAAAAATGTTTTATAAATACAAAATAAGTTTTATAAATATAAATAATTAAAGATATGAAATCATCATTTTATAAATACAAAATAGTTTTTATAAATACAAAAACTAATAAAATAGTGTTTATAAATCAAAAAATGTTTTATAAATACAAAATTAGTTTTAATAAATATAAATATTTTTATAAATATGAAATCATCTTTTATAAATCCAAAAATCGAATTTATATACAAAAAACGTTTTGTATATTTAAAAATAGTTTTTATAAATACAAAAAATAATAAAATAGTGTTTATAAATCAAAAAATGTTTTATAAATACAAAATAAGTTTTATAAATATAAATAATTAAAGATATGAAATCATCTTTTTATAAATACAAAATAGTTTTTATAAATACAAAAACTAATAAAATAGTGTTTATAAATCAAAAAATGTTTTATAAATACAAAATTAGTTTTAATAAATATAAATATTTTATAAATATGAAATCATCTTTTATAAATCCAAAAATCGAATTTATATACAAAAAACGTTTTGTATATTTAAAAATAGTTTTTATAAATACAAAAAATAATAAAATAGTGTTTATAAATCAAAAAAATGTTTTATAAATACAAAATTAGTTTTAATAAATATAAATATTTTTATAAATATGAAATCATCTTTTATAAATCCAAAAATCAAATTTATATACAAAAAACGTTTTGTAAAATCCAAAATCGATTTTATAAATACAAAAATAATAAAAAGTTTATAAAAAAGTTCTAAATCAATTCAACACAACAAATTATCCAACCAAATCACAATCCTAACCAATCACCCTGACAAAAATCTAACAAAAAACTTCTAAAATCATCAAATCTACTTAAAAACCTAACAAATAGAACCTAAGAGAGTGGGATAGGGTCCTTACATGATTTGTGTAGGAATAGAGAGGATTCGCCGGAGAGATCGTCGCGAGAGAAGGGGGAAATCGCCGGAAAAAGAGAGAGATCGCCGGAGGAAGAAGAGAGAAATGGGGAAGAAGAAGTGTTTCGTGTCTATAAAACCTAGGGTCCGACGGAAACTATCCGTCGGAATTTCCTCGGAATTTTCAATTTTAATTTTCGCAAACTATTTGGCGGCTTGTTTGCCCGGTTAAATGAAAATATTCTGAGGAAATTCCGACGGCCACTTAAATATCCATCGGAATTTCCTCGGAATATTCCGAGGAAATTCCGAGGAAAACATGTTTGGGGTTTCAAAACATCAAATTTTTTTGCCCTATATCATTTCTTATACAAATGCAATGCATACCATTGAGGAATCTTTGTATAGATGATCATAAACCATGAAATAACAAAATTTCAAAACGAATTGTAAGTATTCCCTTTACCGTTCATTAAAGTGTATAAGTGTTTCTCTTATGTTGTGGGGATTTTGTTCATACAATCGGAAAAGTGTTTATTATAGGGTAAGAAACAAATTTTTGACTTCATAATCAGTCGAAGACACTTAATAAGGGTTATATAAGTGTTATTCAAACCGCAAAACGTTGTTTTTGGTTTAAAAACCCTACTTCCTCAAAAAAGCCTCAGAATATTCCGAGGAAAAACAAGTGTTCCTCGGAATTTCCTCGGAATATTCCGAGGAAATTCCGAGGAACACATGTTTGGGGTTTCAAAACATCAAATTTTTTGCCCTATATCATTTCTTATACAAATGCAATGCATACCACTGAGGAATCTTTGTATAGATGATCATAAACCATGAAATAACAAAATTTCAAAACGAATTGTAAGTATTCCCTTTACCGTTCATTAAAGTGTATAAGTGTTTCTCTTATGTTGTGAGGATTTCGTTCATACAATCGGAAAAGTGTTTATTATAGGGTAAGAAACAAATTTTTGACTTCATAATCAGTCTAAGACACTTAATAAGGGTTATATAAGTGTTATTCAAACTGCAAAACGTTGTTTTCGGTTTAAAAACCCTACTTCCTCGGAAAAGCCTCAGAATATTCCGAAGAAATTCCGAGGAAAAACAAGTGTTCCTCGGAATTTCCTCGGAATATTCCGAGGAACACATGTTTGGGGTTTCAAAACATCAATTTTTTTTGCCCTATATCATTTCTTATACAAATGCAATGCATACCATTGAGGAATCTTTGTATAGATGATCATAAACCATGAAATAACAAAATTTCAAAACGAATTGTAAGTATTCCCTTTACCGTTCATTAAAGTGTATAAGTGTTTCTCTTATGTTGTGGGGATTTCGTTCATACAATCGGAAAAGTGTTTATTATAGGGTAAGAAACAAATTTTTGACTTCATAATCAGTCTAAGACACTTAATAAAGGTTATATAAGTGTTATTCAAACCGCAAAACGTTGTTTTCGGTTTATAAACCCTACTTCCTCGGAAAAGTCTCGGACTATTCCGAGGAAATACCTAAACCCTATTATCCCTCGGAATTTCCTCGGAATTTTTAAAATCTCCCAAAGGCTCTGTAGCGGCTATAATATATCCTCGGATATTCGTCGGTGTTTTCCGAGGAATATTATTTCTTCGGTATTTCATCGGTATATTCCGAGGAAATGCCGAGGAAACCGAAATTTTGATTTTCCTCGGAATTTCGTCGGAATATTCCGAGGATCTCATTTTCCGTCAGAATGTCCATCAGAATTACGTTGTTTTCTTGTAGCGACTCAACCTGTGTAATCATCATGAAACTGATTATGTGCATGCATGAGCATGTATATAGAACTATATATATGTTTTCAAACAAAGAATCGGCCCTAAATTTTATGGTTATTAATACTCCAATGCAAATTTTTATAATTTGTTACAATTTATATATACTTGTTTTATTAATTATTTAGAATTTATAGGACAATAGTTATATGTCATTGGACTATGATCACGACGGCTGTGTGTATACTTTAGTAAAATAAACAAAAGCTCATGTGCCAAAAAAGAAAATTATAGTTTCAAAAAAAATTATCATTGCATGCATGCGAGATGAAATATCTCATTCGAAGAAAATTGTTAAACCCATCAGAAAAGTGATGCTACAAGTTAAACTATGTTACAACCAAACTATACTCTTAAGGTCTTCCTCCGTTCTCTTTCTCACGTTGACTTTAGTTTGTGCACTTCGTACAGTTCCTACCGCAACCAAAAAAAAAATCAGAAAAATCAAAACTAATCACAATGAAATTAATACACAAACTATATCACTGTTTTACTATTAACAAAAAAATCTTACCAAAATAGAATGGAGTTGGCTTACAAGTGGAATGAGCAAAGAAATTAAACTTCTTATATCATCTTGAACCATCTGGTGACTCTCGCCTTTACCCGCAAGCACATTAATGAATGTGTTATTGTTTGGTACCAGCTTAAGAGCCACCTTAAGACATAAGCACAAACATGAAACATATTCCAAGAAATTGTTTAGTTAATAAATAAAATTTGTGCTTTTGTTTTATAATTCATTTTTTTCTCGATTTATAATCATAACATTAACATAAAATAATACCTTGAAAGCAGCACAAGAGATCCATCCATGCCATGGTTTTATAGTCAAATTATAACTTTCTTCAACCGCTTGTTCCATGTTTTGTGACATGTCTTTGACCAGCCGTTGCAATAGTGCCAATGTAAAATCCATCGCTCTATAATATTTTGGGAGTACAACAAATTTGTTGGTTTATATATTTATATGGTCCTAACCAAACCTGTTTGGATTATATTTTAAATGCAGCAAAAAAGATGAGTACCTGGTTAGCCAAAGAGTAGCTCTGCTACAGCTTTTAGGCTTCTTAGAGGATCCTTCATTGGCTTCTTTTCTCATTATCTCAACCAAATTTGAGTACATAATAGGATCAGATTCCCACATCTCTTCTAATCTCTACACCAATTCAATAAACATAATAGGTTTAAATAACATGATAAAATCTATAATAATAATAATAATAAAGACGAGGATGGAGAAAAAAACGAGGTCCATTCATTCGAGAGAAAGAGAGAGTCTGACGAAAATGACCCTGAAAGCAACGTAAAGGTGTAGACGGGTCCATATGCCGTCGAGTCGAAACACATTTTTATTCATGCTAATTAGTTATTTTTTTTGGTGTAAATGCTAATTAGTTATAATCATGCTAATTAGTTAATTATACGTTGATTTTTTTTTGAACTATCTATTGCATAAAATACTGTGTGTTTCAGTAAAACAAAGGACAATAATAATGAAAATGACAAAAATTAGAACTGATTACGCAAGTGATTACGAGCATTGAAAATGATCCGTATTATATACTATATGTTGAATTGATATTATTAGGCGTATTAAACGAAAAGACAAAATTAATTACTTGAATATTTTGATTAATGTCTTGTCGGAGAACAGCCATTGTCGGGCCAATCTTATCTGCAGCAATCAATCAACAAAGATTAAGAACAGCCATTGGAGAAGCTAAGAAACCTAAACAATACAGTGAGCAAGATTCCGAAGAACATAACTCTTTAAAGTATTAAATTAACATAATAACCCGCCCAAAATATGGAAAAGAAACAAAAACTGCATAACATTTTGTAATATAGATTCTTGAATATATACCAAGAACTTGGATGATTAATTTGCAAAATGAGAGGAGAGGCTTTAATGGTAGATTGATGATGTTGCTGGTGGCTTCTGTTTCGGTGGTAACTATTGTGGTCTTGGCTATAGAAAGAACAGAGAGTTCTTCAATGGCTGATCCAATCTCTGTTATTTTCTTTTCCTTCGCTGCCTCTTCCATCTCGCATCTCTTGCGTTTCATCCTTTGATAATTTTTCTCTTATTCTCGAGTATGTGTGCGTGTGTGTTGTGTGTGTATATGCCTCTGCTAAACGAACACCAGGAATCAGGCTATTTATAATTCCGACTACTGAGTCTTTCCTTTATTTATTTTTGATTCCGGACTATTTCTTAAATGAATTTGAGATATCTAAGCTTAAAAATAAAAGGTGATTAAATATAGTCTAAAACGATAGTGTGATAGTTAAGAGCTTTACCGTTATTATTTTTAAATAGATATTTCATCAAATTATAAAGTAGATTTCTCTTTGAATATTTATAAAAAATTCTGTAAATACTTTCAAACACATGTTTCCATATAAATAATTAGATTTTTATAACTTACAATAACAATTAGAAAATTTAAATATTCTATAAATATTAATAAACATTGATGATATACTAGAATGGATATCTCACAATCTAAAATAAGAATATATAAATTTACAGAAATAATAATAATTTATGAATACATTATTAAATACAGGTATTCATATAGACACATACCTATACATATACAGACACTACACGTGTCAGCATGTTGTTTTGTGTGCAATGTACATGGAAAAGTGGGGGCAGTTAAGGATTTTAATTTGTGGGTCAAACGTCCTAATTAGACATAACTTTATCATTTTTATATTTAGGTTTATTAGGTTATCTTTTTTTTTTTAAATTAGATTTATTCAACCTGAAAAACGAAGGTATTTAATCCGGTTACAAGCTAAATTTGAACAAAAGCTCCCAAGTGTATTACAAAACTATCTTTGCCTACCAACTAAACCTAGCCCATCCGATAGCTCACTTTTTAAATTTTTAGGATTCGATGACCATGGGACAGTGAGGTTCTCCTCGTTGCTTCGGATGACAGGAAGTCCCATACCATCTTTGGAGTAGCTAACTCCCGGAAAATTTTTTGGAACTCATAACTTTCACCACAAATTACGCACATACGCATATAGAAGAAGATATAAGAGTCGTACCCAGAGAAAACTGCTCCAAACCCGCTGCACAACCTCATATAATGCCTAACAACTCAGAGCAAGGAGCTGATAAAGCCTCTAGACCAAGCGGAGAATAACAAAAATCGGGCACAATAAATAAACAAATCGAAGCTGAAAACACTCTAAGACTTGCCCAAGCGTTAGAATAACAACATCACCGTGAACACAACTGTGTGCACGACGCTGGAAAATTCTACGACCACCAATCAAGCCACCGAGGGAGGAGAGGCCCTGCTGACAAAACATAGACACTACAAACACCTCGTCGATCGTCTCTTCCGAGAACCGGGCAGAGACAATAACTGATCATGTGCCAAGGAACAAGCTCCGAACACCGTTCATACAAGAATGAAGCAGTCGGTAGCAAGTCGACACAACTCTCAGACTGACAGCATCAATAGGACGGGAAGAAGAAAGGAAATTTAGAGGAAGACCACAACATCGCCTTGAAGACGCCATAGACGACGCCTCCAACACCGCTCCGGAGCAGCACCTGAAAAAAAAAACACATCGAGCTCTATCACATGCCGACAACAAGAGGTTACTAACGCCTTTGAGAAAACAGAACTCCAAAGCTCTCAAGGCGGAAATGGTCAGAGGTGACCTTAACTAGACACCTAGGAGAAGGCAAAACTCCGCCACCACACAGCCCTTACCGGCAAGAAGAATCGTTGGCGAGCCCACCGAACTGCCTCCATGCGCCACTGTACCACGAAGGGGCTAAAGGGATCCCTTACAAACCCTAAAAGCCGACCTCTCAAACCGAGACCACACCAACCCCGCGCCACCGCTCCAACAACCAACAATCCACATCCGAGCTGGAGCTTCTCACGTGCAAAGGAAAAAAAGAGATTGAGGTAGAAGAAAAAGGCTTCCGGCGTCGGAACGGCTTCTCACACGCCTCCGACGAGCCGAAGCTACATAATCCTGATTTTTAAATCGGGAGAAAAAATAGAGGATAGAGACATTTGCTCAACTTGTTATAATGTTTTAATCGAGCAAGTAGTCAGCATGTTAATTAATTTTCCTTCCACTTATTATAATGTTTTAACCTAATTGAGTTTTTTTTTAATTGGCTTAAAGGGTAGTGATATAACAAAGAAACTTTTACTTAATTGATTTTTTTTTTAATTGGCCTAAAGGGTGGCGATATAATAAAGAAAGCTTTACCCACCACATATCAAAGACAAAATCCAGGTAGGAAGTAAACCATAAAGAGATCAAGAATTTATTGACAAAAAAGAGAGAACATGGTAGTCGTCGTCTGGTTATAAAACAAGATAATAGCATAACTTTTTTTTTTTTTTTTTTTTTGAAAAGTTATAATAGCATAACTTGAACGGTTTCTTTGCTAAATGAATTAATTGACGTTGTCTAGAATCTATCGAGCATGCTGGTTGGTGAGGCACTCCAACTATTAGTGGGACGAATATTTTTTGCGTTTGCCTTAAATTTAATTTATACAATATATAATTAATAATTAAATACATTTTATAATTTAAGTATATGGTCCGCATGATTTCAACTCCTTCTGATCACATCCCGATTCATGAATGACCAACTAATAATCCTTTTGTACAATAAATTTAACATGGCTAAGCCAAGCACGCCGTTTATGAATTCTAATCTATAGTCAACAGACGATTTAACCATTTAGTGTTAGATACAATTATTATTTGTGGTATATATATAAGAGTACTATTTTAAGTCTTTTTCAGGTAATGTTTATATATTATACAGCGTACCAATTACAAAGTCCTTCGTATATGGTCTACTTTTGTTCCTATCCAGTATCCAGACAGTAGGGTGTAATCACGATGTAGATTCTCAAAATAGAATAATGTTATAATGATCTTGTTATTTTGTCGTACATAGCGATGATAATTAATACGTTATAAATTAATAGACATGTTGTTAAGGGTATCTATCTAGTCCCAAATGAGTTTTGTAATGCCCAGCATACATATGTAACGCTTTTTCATGGTTTTAACATTTAAAAATTTGTGTTTCATGAAGTTTTTAAGTTGACAAAGTTATTTGATGTGGAAAAAACTTTACAGATGATCCATATAATCGGGGTAAATCTTCTAAAATGGAGCGAGACACGTGAAAATCTTTAAACTCGGTGTACATGTATAGTTCTGTATTAGTTTAAAAAAAAGGGTCTGTATGTTTTGATAGGTTATATACCAGGATGTATAAAGTTTAGTATTTGAGAAGATTTGAAGTGGATTGTTCTTTTTTTTTTTGAAAAAAACGAAGTGGATTGTTTTGTACTGAATTTTACATGATTTTAGGTAAATTAATTAAGAATTTACCATGATGATGTTTTTATTTTATCAATAAGATAAATTTAATATGATTCTAGTTAAGAAATTCTAAAATCTCATATAAATTCGTATAATTTAGATTCTCTTACTAAGAAATTCAACAAAGAACACCACCTGAGATAGGAAAACCACATGAATTAGAACTACATAATATTTTATTCATTTTTAAATCAGATAATCCACTCGTTGAAATCCAAGTGGACCTTAGATTTTTTTATAAAGTTTTTGTGGGGAAAACTCTTTTAGTTTCACTATTTTATTCACTTTTATATTATTTATTTTCTTTTTCATTATTTATTATTGTATTTATTTGGAGAAACTCAAACAAAAACGACAGTTGTGTATGCTGTAAGTCTTAACATTGTAACCGTTGTGTATGCTGTAAGTCTAACATTGTAAAAATAATTTAAGTTCTTCTATAATCTATAATTTTAAATGATTTTAAAACAATGGCCTTATAATATATTGTAAAATATTTTAAAAATCATATTAGAATAACAACTGGTTTGTCATTTTAACAAAAATTCTTTTAAACTTTTTCTTGAAACTGAAAAAATCCTTTTGAACTTTTCATTGACAGGAATCATTATTTGTTTGTGCTCTATAGCTACTTAGAGCATCCGCATTACTAGTCTTTCAAAATATTTTCTTACAAAAAATAATCATAAAATAGTAAAAAGTATGAGAAAAAAAGATACAAAGTTGAGAAACTCTCACTCGAAAACACTAAAAATGATAAGCGACTTACGGGAAAGCCTAAGTTACAAAAAAAATGATAAGCGACTCATACGCCACTCGTACTTTAATGCTTGATAGATTTATATTTTCACCATTAAATTTTACGCACATAATAAATTGTTTTAGATATTTATATTGAGAGCTCATTTACATAAATTCATTAATGTTGATGCACTTAGAGTGAAGGCTATGTCTAGTAGGTACCAGTAAATCAACTTCCATTTGATGGAGTTGGCTATTATCAGACTCAATTTGTTAGCCCGTTCTTTGCTTTGTTTAGATTTTTCTTTCATCGAGCTTTCAAGATATATACTGTTGCATTTCGAATTGGATAGGTTAATCAATTTGTAAAACCTAAACTTCCAAAAATGTACAAATAGACTATCCAACCCTAAAAAAAAAAAAGACTTTCCAGCCTTTATCTCAGAATTTTTATAAAAAACTAAAAAGAGAGAGCATGACAATGTTGATGGCTGGACTTGGTTGAAAACATAAGGAAGTAGAGCACATTGATAAAAGGAATATATGTTACTGTACAGGTGCCTGGAGTACTGTTTTAGGAGCCGTATGCTACCTTTCAGAGATCATTATCAGAGGTGAAAGTATTTATTCATCCTTTGCGTAGAGGTGAAAATGATCGCTTTGGGTCTTTAGGTGTGAACTAGACCATTTAATTGTGGGAATTAATGATGAATCTAAGCTAAGTTGTATTTGCGAGAAAAGGACATCATATACTATCCTCCTAATAAACTGTCATTTAATTTACAGTGTTTCTCCATCGTGTTGATCAGATATATTTTTTTTTTTTCATCTCTTAGAAGAAGGGAGAAAGAGAGCTATAGAAATAAGATAAGTTAGAAAGAAGCTCGAATAGATCAAGAAAATATTTTACTTTTTCGAATATTGCCAGATATATACCACAAGCTTCCCATGCCGCTTCTAGTTTTATATAGTGTGAATACTCAAGATTCTTTACATTTAATTCTTTTTTTAAATCTTTGGACGGTTTACCAACATTTAACAATAGTATTGTCAGTTATATGTGAAGCATCAGGCTGTAATGTGACACGTATCCGACTCCTATTGAGTCATTACATTTTATTAAAAAAACGATATAAACTCATATATGTCGGTTCGACAGAGATATAACTAACTTACCAAAACCCTGCAAGGCTGTAACGCATTTCCGGCCTGATCCATCCAAATTATATATGAGGTTGGGCGAGTTTATAATTATCAAATATATTAGTTGGATTTGGATGCAACGAAGATGATTTTTCATTTCTCTAATATTTTTTCTCTTATTTTACTGTACAAATAATTAACATAAAATATTTGCGGGTGCACATGATCGTACACCGAGTCTCTTCTCTTGCATCCGTCCAAGGTCGTCTTGTATCTTTTCTTGTATAAGCAGCCATAATGCATATACATACGCATGTTTCGTTTACCTTTCACTCATATGGATTAGAGATTTTTTTTATATTACTTTTATTGATAGCTATTATAGAATATGTATATATACATGATCATTTTATCTAGCGACTTTGGAGATTTTTCATACAAAAGAATCGGATAGTTTTTGAAGAAAAGAGGTAAATGAAGTTTTAGGGTTTGATATGGGTTTACTAATTGGGTCAATTTACTATCCGATACTTACGTTGGGACTGCTTCTTTTTCCTATCTGGGGTTAGAATTTGATACGGGTTTACTAAGGATTGTACATGTAATATGTCATCATTTGCTTCATTTAAATATGCAATCAAAGTTTAAAAAAAGAAAAAAAGAGGTAAATGAAGTTTTAGGGTTTATATTTGTAATAGAGTTTTGGGGTTCATACTGATTTCTAGTGCTCAATTTGAAAATGCATTTATTAGAAAATTTTCTCATTAAGAAGTCAAGCCGGCGAAATTAAATTTAAATTTAAATTTACACAAATTATTGATTAAATACTAGTTGAAATTTGAAAACAACTAGTTAATTAAAAATGTTTACAAATGTTCTAGGGTTCCGCTTGATGTACTTGATATGTCGGTAAGGCATGCAAGGACGACCAAAAGAATCTTTTTCTTCATTATATATATATATATATATATATATATATATATATAGTTTTTTTTTGTAAACTTCTTCAATATTTTTTGTTCTTTTGTACTTTCTTCATTAATCGAACATACACTACAAGAAAGCACGCCTGTTGCAAGGGAAATTTGCAAGGGAAAAATTTCCTCGCAAATGCGCAACGGATCCGCAAGGGCATTGCGACGAAAATAATTTTCCTCGCAAAACGCTCGCAAATTTGCATCAAAATAATTTCGTCGCAAATTTGCAACCAATTTGCGAGACTTTTCCGCAAACTCACGCAAACCCGTCGCAAATTTGCGATTGAAGATATCGTCGCAAATCCGTTACAAATTTGCAAGGAATTTGCGTGAGAATTGCAATACCGTATATGTTCGTTGCAATTCCGTCGCAAAAAAAACGGATAGGTTGGTGACCACGTTTTTTGTTTTGTGTAACTAATCTCGCAAAAAAACGTATAGGTTGGTGATACACGTTTTTTCTAAGTGTAACTAATATTTGCAAGGGACAAATCTCTCTCGCTAATCCCTTGCAAAGGGGAAAGGCATCGCAATTCCGTTGCAATTGCCGTCGCAATTCCCTTGCAAGTGTCTTGCAAATATTTTTCAGATGTCTATATATAGCATCTGTGAGAAGTGAGCGACCATTGGAAAAAAAAACGAAAGAAAAAAGAAAGAAAAAAGAAAAAAAAAGTTGAGATAAATATATTTGCCGTGAGTTGTGAGTAAGAAAAAAATAAAAAGTTGAGAGAAAATGGCGTCTGGACATGAAATATACGCGTTACGGGCATGGATGTACAATCATAAGGATCCGGAGACTGGTGAAGTAACGAAAGAGTATCGTGCTGGACTACGAGGATTTTTACAACAGGCAACTAATCAACCATTCGCAAGGGAGCATGGTAAAATCTTTTGTCCCTGTAGAAAATGCAAGAACGAGCCATATTTAGAAATAGATACTGTGAAGAGGCATTTATATAATAGAGGATTTAGACCAAATTACTACATATGGTTTTTGCATGGGGAAGGTGCATCAAGTAGTAGTACGGGTCAGGGATTTGAACTGCCAAATTATAATGCAGATTATTATGATCCTCGTGAGCCAAATATGTTTGGAAATAATGCGGGTGATGGGTATGAGCAAAATATGTTTGGAAATAATGCGGGGGATGGGTATGAGCAAAATATGTATGGAAACAATGCGGGGGATGGGTATGAGCAACAGGGAAATAGGTATCATGATATGGTTACAGATGCATTGCATGAAGCTGCTATTCCTGATAGTAGTAGGGAAGAACCCAACATAGACGCACAACGATTTTATAATATGTTAGACGCTGCCAATGAACCCATCTACGAAGGATGTAGAGAAGGGCTTTCTAGATTATCACTAGCATCTAGGATGATGACTATTAAAAGTGATCATAATCTAAATGAGAAGTGCATGGATTCGTGCAGGGGCTCAACTCATTAATGAGTATTTACCAGAAGGTAATCTTGCTGCTGATAATTTCTATGAAATTCAGAAGCTAGTTGCCGGTCTTGGTCTACCATCTGAAATGATTGATGTATGCATTGACAACTGCATGATTTACTGGAAAGATGATGAAAAACTGACGGAATGTCGATTTTGTCAAAAACCAAGATATCAAGAAACCACAGGAAGGAATCCTGTGCCGTACAAACGTATGTGGTACTTACCGATCACAGATAGATTGAAGCGTTTGTACCACTCAGAAAGGACAGCCGCGTCGATGAGATGGCATGCCCAACATTCGGTGAAAGATGGCGAGATTACACATCCCTCAGATGCAAAGGCATGGAAACACTTTCAAACCGTATATTCCGACTTTGCGAATGAGTTTAGGAACGTTTATCTTGGCTTATGCACGGATGGATTTAGTCCATTTGGTATGTCTGGAAGGCAATACTCTTTATGGCCTGTCATCTTGACGCCATACAACCTCCCTCCGGAGATGTGCATGCAAAGAGAATTTTTGTTCTTGAGTATTCTAGTGCCTGGTCCAAAACATCCAAAGCGAGCACTTGATGTTTTTTTGCAACCTTTGATCCATGAGCTGAAGATGTTGTGGCATCATGGCGTGCAGACATGGGATTACTCGCAGCAACAAAACTTTAATATGCGTGCAGTGCTTATGTGGACCATTAGTGACTTCCCCGCATATGGAATGTTATCGGGTTGGACCACACATGGAAGATTATCATGTCCATATTGTATGGATAGGACAGATGCTTTTCAGCTGAAAAATGGGAGGAAGTCATGTTGGTTTGATTGTCACCGTAGATTTCTTCCGCCGCATCATACATATCGTAAGAACAAGAAATTGTTTAGGAAAAACAAGGTAGTGCATGTTCCTCCCCCAGTAATGCAACCAGGAGCAACTTTGTTAGAGCAGATTGATTATTACGGTGCTAAGGAGACATGTAAAGTTGGAGGAAATTGGCACACTCCACCTAACATGCCAGACGGGTATACGGCATCTCATAATTGGCATAAGAAGAGCATATTTTGGGAACTTCCATATTGGAAGGATCATCTCTTAAGGCACAACCTTGATGTGATGCACATAGAGAAGAATGTTTTTGAGAATATCATGAACACTCTTTTGGATGTGAAGGGAAAGAGTAAAGATAATTTGAAATCGAGGTTGGATTTGCCAGAGTTATGTGCAAGACCAGAGCTGCATGTGACAAGAGAAGGAAAATTACCAGTTCCGAATTTTAGATTGTCTGGGGTGGCGAAGCAAAAGTTGTTTGACTGGGTAAATTCTGATGTAAAGTTTCCAGATGGATATGTGTCAAAATTCTCAAGATGCATCGAGCAAGGAAAAAAATTTTCTGGTATGAAGAGTCACGACTGTCATGTTTTCATGCAGCGGCTCCTACCGTTCGCAATGACGGAGTTATTACCGAAACATGTTCATGAAGCAATAGCCGGTAATAAAAGTGACTTTTAAAATTATATATAAATTTATTGTCTTTGTTAATTGAAATAATATTTTCGTTTGATGATGAATTTGTAGGAGTTGGAGCATTTTTTAGGGATTTATGCACTCGGACATTGACTGAGGATGGGATCGAGTTGTTAGCCAAGAATATTCCGGTTTTGCTTTGCAATCTGGAAAAAGTCTTCACCCCATCTCTTTTTGACGTAATGGAACATCTCATGATTCATCTACCTCTTGAAGCAGCTCTTGGGGGCCCTGTGCAATTCCGATGGATGTATGTATTTGAGAGATTCATGGGATATCTAAAAAAGTTTGCCAAAAATCTGGCCAAAGTCGAGGGTTCGATAGTTGCAGGAAGTTTGACGGTGGAAACTTCACACTTTACATCCTACTACTTTAGCCCAACCGTTAGAACGAAGAAGACCGCTCCTAGACGATACGACGACGGAGGAGTTGCGCCTTCATATCATGTTACAGACGTTCCTGACATATTTTGTCAGATTGGAAGACTTGCTGGCAAAGTGAGAGAAGTTTGGTGGGAAGATCATGCACATGCTCATGCGGCTCACATTTATATTATGCGAAACATTGACTACTTGCAGGAATTTGAAAGGTATAGTACTCATACAAATTGAACATATATAAATTGTATTGATTACTTTGGTTTTATATTTACATATATGCCTAACAATTAACAATTCTTATATGCAGCATATTCAACTTACAAATTCGAGAACACTATCCTAATTTAGAAGAAAAGGATTATGAGCAGTTGAACGAACGAGATTATCCTGGGTGGTTAGAATACTATGTACGTACAATCTTTAGACTTTTAAAATTAAAATGACTTATTTTAATATTTATATATTTTGAGCAGGTGAAAAATGGATGTCATGACAAATCAATTCCGCGATGGTTGTATGAATTTGTTGACAAACCGGTTGCTAAGATCACTACTGCTCCAATGTACTTCACTCGTGGATACACTTTTCATACGTACACACACGGTTCGAAGAGATCAACCGCGAATTTTGGAATCCAACTCCAAGGTGAAACTGACTTCTACGGTGTATTGCAACAGATCATAGAAGTCACTTACCCGGGAAGCATCAACTTAAAATGCGTATTATTTAAGTGTGATTGGTATGATCCAACGAGTGGCCGAGGGGTCCGAAAAAATAACCTTGGGGTCATTGATGTCAATGCAAATAGACGTTATGCAAAATTCGAACCATATTGCCTTGCATCACAAGCAGATCAAGTGTGTTTTCTTCCATATCCAAGGATTAGAGAAAGGCGTGAAAGGTGGTTATCAGTGATTAAAGTGAATCCGCGAGGGCGTATAATCGTCGGAGAAATTGCCGATGTCGCTATGCAGGCCGAAAGAGTTGCTGAAATGTCCGTCCCAACCGAATCGACTGAGAATATTTTACACATCGATCCAGATAACCAAGAAGCAGAAGTCATTGTTGATGATTCCACCGAAGGGTCTGTTTCAGAAGAAGACGAGTTTGATGCTGAAACTGACGAAGATGACATCACAAATGATGAGGCTGAAAATAAAGACAATGAAAATGTATCTGAAAATGAATCTGATTAGACAAAATTTCATATTTATGCTGTATTGTCTTGTATTTGAATTTTTTTTTAAAAAAAATATAACAAAATGCGATGGAATTGCGACGAAATTGCGACGGAATTGCAAGATTCCCTCGCAACTCCCTCTCAAATTTGCGACGGATTTGCATGGTCATCCTCGCAATTCCGTCGCAACTCTTCGAACCACTAGCCAAAACCCGAAACGAATCCCTAAAACACAGTCGTTGCAATTCGCTCGCAAATTTGCAAGGGATTTGCAAGGGATTTGCGTCGATTATTAGGTTAATGTATAAGGACAGTTAACCCTTCTTCTCCATTACTCTCTGCCGTCAAAGAAAAAAAAAGAATCTAAAGCTCTCCAATTCCTCCTCTCTGCGTCTCCTCCCCGGGCTCTCTCTCCCCGCAGCCTGACGTCTCCTGTCAAGTCTCGCCGGACTCTCCCGCCGTATCTCTCTCTCTGTGCCTCTTCTTTCGCAGCCCACGTCTCAGTCTTGCTGGAGTCTCCCCCTCTCCTCTCCGCCGTATCTCTCTCTCTGTGCCTCTCCTCTCCGATCTCTCAGTCTCGCCGGATCTCATTCTCTCCACTCTCTCCTCGCCGATCCACTTCGATCTAGGTCTCCTTGCCGGATCTCTTTCTCTCAACCCGTCTCTCGCCGGATATCTCTCCTCACGGTCGCCCTCATCCGCCGTCATACTCGCCGGACTTCCACCGTCATTATCTCGAACCTGCTCTGTCCCTTTTGAAAGGTTACAAATTTCGGTCTATGTTTAAGTTTAATTATCAGTTTAGGTTTTGATTATCAGTTTAGGTTATCGATTTGTGATGATTCTGTGTTTGGTTAGGGGTTTAACTATTTAGGTTTGGTTAATTTCTTTGCAGATGTCAGGAAATGATTATAGCCGCTATCTATCTACTGGTGGTAAGAAGAGTTCTGGTAGTAAGAAGAGTTCTGGTAGTACGAAGAGTTCATCCCGTCATACCAATCCGGGTAGTTCTTCTAGTTCCCAGATGGCCGAGAGTTTGGCTGTTCCTAATAGCCAGACGCAAGCTTTCCCTCCAGCTCCCGCCCCAGCTCCTCCAGCTCCCGCCCCAGCTCCTGCAGCTCCCGCCCCAGCTCCTGCAGCTCCCGCCCCAGCTCCTGCAGCTGCTCCCGCCCCAGACCCGGCGGCAGATTTAGCGTCAATCTATATGGGTATATACCCATATATCTACACTATTATTTATGAAGTGATTTAGCTTATTTATCATGATTTCCATAATTTTAGGTAATTTTGCTTATTTGTCATGTTTTAATTAGGTTTAAGTTGAGTCATTAATTTATTAATTAATAGTTTTTAGTTGAGTCCATAATTTATTAATTTAAATAATATAACTATAAAATATGTAATTAGATATATAATTATTTTGATTTTGCTTATTTGTCATTTTAGTCAATTTTTCTTATTTGTCATGTTTTTATTAGGTTTTAGCTTAGTCATTGATTTATTAATAATTTTTAGCTGAATCACCAATTTATTAATTAAAAAAAATATTTGTAATGAATATTATATATAATTAAAAACGAATATTGATTTAATAATATTTAAATCTGTATGTTATATTAAAATTCTTATTTTCTTATTTGTCATATTTTATTAGGTTTTAAACTTTTATATAGGTCATTGATTTATTATTAGTTTTTAACTGAGCATTTATTAATTTTCACAAAACCCGTAATGAATAATGAATTTTAAATATAATAAAACACTCATTTTATTTTAATAATATAAAATTTATATGTTATATTAAATAATTAATTATAAACTAATATAATAAAATTGTGAAAATATATTTTAAAATTAAGAGAATTCTTATATATATTGTGTTGCTATGTGAAAGCAATATTTTTTATTATAAAGTTAAAAAAATAAGATATAAAACAGTTTATAATTAAATATTAGTCAAACAAAAATATTTATATAAAGATATTTTCTAAACTATTTCTAATATATGAGTGTTTTAAAACTTCTGACACAATAATAAGTACATATATAGTTTGATGAATCTTTTTTTGACATATATAAATAATTTGATGTTTGATTTAACTATTTAAAATCATAAATAATAACTTAACTTGTAACTAAGTTCAAAACAAATTTTCATGCTTTTACTTTAAACCAGTTTAAGTTTAATCCGTGAAACACTATAGATTCAGTTGGTGACCACTAGAAGAATGAAAAAAATGAAAAAAAAATAAATTCTGAGGAATAGAGAATTCACCATAATGTTTTTCCTTCAACATGTTCACTAATTAGAGTTTTAGAATGTCGATTTTTGAATTAATAAGACATAAAATAATAAGTATTCGTAAGATGATTATGTCCGCATGAGCGGGCAAAACACCTAGTATCATATATTCTTTAATGGCAGCGTTCATTATCCATATATAGATAATATACTAATACAGAATACATAAATATGCATGCCATCATCCGTTAACAATACAACATAATTAAACAGCCTATTAGACTGGTATTCCAAAACAGATGTCTAGATGATCCATTATACATCTATATTGCACTTGCGGCTATGCTTGCCTTTGCAAAATCGGAGTTGAAACTGGACATCGAATTGTTCCATCGAATTGTTCTTTATTCTTTTGTCATCATCCATCGAATTGTTCTATATACTTCTGTATGGTAGGATTTAAACACTTGTAAACCAAAATTTAAGCTAAAACAAAGCGCTAAACTTTTGTTAAAAAAACGAAGCGCTAATTAAGGTGATAATTGTTTACATGATTTTTTGAATTTTGGTTTTTGGCATTTGGATTTTGCTTTTTAGATTTTGGTTTTAAATTTTTGGTTTTTGATTTTGCTATAGATTTTAGTTTCTCAAAAAACTTGAATGGTGATACTAGATTCTAGTTTCTGGTTTTTGTTTGGGATTTTTTTTTTGAATTTTTGTATATTTTGTTTTTTTTGTAAAATTTGATTAGTTATTTATTTAATTTAAAAGTTATTTATTATTTTTAAGAACTTCACTTATAAGTTAATTTATTTTAAATAAAATTAAAATTACTAAAATAAATATCATTTTTAATAAATAATACCAATACATCTCTTAACACATAAAATAATTTTAAAGTAGTTAATTTTATTTTCTTGTCTAGTTTTTTTTTTTAAAAAATAAATGTTTTTATAAAATATGTTCATATTATATATATGTTAAACAAATTATTTTTACTTAGCCTTATTGTCTATATTTTAAAGAATCAATTCTTTATGGAAATTGATTGGATGCTTATTTTAATAGTTAAATTTTAGTTAATGAAATTAATTTTATCGAAAACTTAAATTTTTGTGAATTATTTTATAGTTCATTATAGTAAAGCAAAAAAAAAATTATTATTAGGTGAATTATCATTCAGATATTGTACTAGTTTTAGTAAGTTTAATCTTAGTTTTGATTAGCATTGATACGACATTGATTCTTACGTATATAATACTATTTAAGAAAAATTCTATATTATTTATAGAAAAAATGTTGGAAGAGGTCATGATATATATCAGTAGATGTATCACACACTTTGTGGTGTTTCTTGTGCTAATCCTGAATTAATACATGAAGTAGTATAAAAAAACCATACATTAAGCTGAGCTGTGCGGTGAGTGTTAAAATACATACTTGGACAACACGAGGTCGACTTATACAAGATAAGACGTAGCTGCTGAGTCGGATAATCATCTTGAATAGTATATATTTAAGATGAATTATAACTTTCTCATTCTTAAGAAAAGAAAAAAGAAAGTTTACTTAAAAATCCTATGATTAGGGTTTACCAATCATTATAAATACCATGAGACCGTCAAAGAAAAAGGTATGCGCCCAAGATATTTTTGATAGATGCACACAAGTGTGTGGCATCGCCCCACCAAACATATGAAGAGATCTGTTGATGGTTTTAGTTATAGGAATTATACTTTTCGGATAAGACATTGACTAGTAATCTCTTTAATCATTATAAATCTAGATAAGAGTGGTAGGTACAAGTGTGTATTGAATATCATATAGCTACTGTAAGTTGTAATTGTTTTTGGTGAATGACATGGTTCCGGAGATATAGCAACTGTAGGTTAGTAATTTTTTTTGGTGAATGACATGGTTAAGAAATTTGTATTTCTTTTTCACTTTATACTCGTATTTATTCTATATGCACTCAAACGCATAGTACTAGCCACAATACAACACTTTCATAAACTAATTAATCGTAGGAGTTAATTGTTCCAAACCACGTTGCCCGGTCTAAACTAATGTTACTTGAAATGTATCCATCGCGCTGGTTGAGTTTTTGTACATTTTTAGCTTACTAAATTACACGTAAGATTACTAATTCGGGGGAGGAGGGAGAATATGATCTGTGTTCTGTGGTAATTTTAGTGTCCCATTGCTAATAATTCATCAGTACTTTATTCATTTTAAGGTAGCTATCATATTGTTTACAGTTCATCCACCGCCATCTTAAATTTTTTTTTTATTTTTCTACCTCCTGGAAGGGAGCAGCCAGACAATTATAAAATTAAGATAAGTTAGAAATCAGTACGGATAGATGAAGGAATTTTTAAGCTTTCGAATATTACCAGATATTATCACAAGCTTCCAGTTATATCATTTCTAATAAATACAGTGTGAATGCTCAAAGATTATTTACCTTAGTTTTTTATGGCTTACTTTTGGCCATTCTACAAAACTTAACGCAATAATGCCTTGCATCGAGGCTGTATTGTGACACATATCCATCTCTTATTGCCTCGTCACATTTTTATTCATAACATCGTTTGCAATGGTTAGAAACTCATTCATAGGAGTTTTCTAAGACTACATACAAGTTACAATATAAGATTTATCAACTGCTGATAAATTTACAATGGTTTTTTGTAAAAGTGAAATACATGATGTGGCAAATTTAATGTTGAAACTTATCAACAACATTGAAAAAAAACACATGGAATTTTCTATATGACGTGACAAATGTTGATTGGACGATAATATTAAGTTTGTCTCTCAAATTTTAATTACAACGCAAATAGATGAATAAAACAAGTGCAAGAAACTGATTGGATGCTCACATTTTCTAACTTATTTTTCATCTCAATTATTTAACATTAATTATTGCATATAATTATAATTATATATATAATTTTTATATCAAAATTCATCATTTTCCTTACTTTATAAATATAGATTTGTTTCATTTCATTTG
This sequence comes from Brassica napus, assembly GCF_020379485.1. Taxonomy (NCBI): domain Eukaryota; kingdom Viridiplantae; phylum Streptophyta; class Magnoliopsida; order Brassicales; family Brassicaceae; genus Brassica; species Brassica napus. The sequence continues at coordinate 23,259,458 of NC_063434.1, read as the reverse complement.
GACACAGAAAAAGCTCATCATTTTCTTATTTATCACTTAAAATTCTTTAAAAAAATATTAATATATAAAATAAAAATTATTTTATAAATTTATTTAATTCTTAATTATTTTATTTAGTTTTAAATGATAATTTTTATTAATAATATGTAATATAAATAATTTTAGTGGGATAGGGTGATGCAATTTTTTTAAAGTTGTTTACATTGAAGGTCACTTTTAAGATTTTAATATCACTCTGAGTCTTTTTTGTTTTTTTTTTTTTTTTTGGAACATAATATCACTCTGAGTCACTTTAGGTTACTAATGTACTTTTTCCTAACTAAAGCATTATCTTTCTAACTTTTTCCACTAGTCTTGGTTTATGTGTCTAACTTTAGTTTCTTTTTTATTTTATTTTTTAAAATAAAAAAACTCATACTGTTGTCACTTTATCGATTTCTAGCCAAACAAAAGAAGTAATGATACTTATAATCCCTAAAGCTCAATCTTCTCCATTTCCACTTTCCTTCTCCTGCAAGAACCACCATGAGAAAAAGACCAGAAACCGACACGACCCTGAACGATATAGACAAACGAAGGCGAACAGACAGTGTCAAAAAGACCCAATGTTACTCCGCTACGGCTCAATCTCCGTCTCAGCCATGACTGAAGGCAGACGACGTGAATCATGAGGGATTGGGACAAGACTGCGACAACTCTTCGACAAAGTGCGGCGGAAGTTCTCTGGGTTCTGTCAGGTTCAAAGATGACACGACCCTATGTGTGATTTTGGTGTTCCCACGCTAAATTAGCCAATGTTTTAATCTTCCATTAAAATCACAATTTTGTTTAATTGTATTTACAAGAATTTTTGGATTCATAGATATCCAAAATTCCTTTATTAGTATTCAATTTCGTTTAAAGGTGTGTATAAAATGTGTAAGTATAAATTTTGCAAGAGTGTAGTTTGGGTATCTATGTGTACACATAATTTTGACTATCCACATGTACACGATTGACGTGTATACTGTTCTATAAACATCCACATGTACATCGTTTAACAAAAAATTACATGTACACCTAATTAGCCAGTCTCGTTTCTCCATCCTATACACATATCACACGATTATAGAGCCTCGTGCATACATGATAAGAACTTTGTTCAGATTCATCAGCTTTTTTAGCTTAGTGCTTGTCTACTAAATCCATAAGAACACTTCCTTTCCATTTTATACACATTGTACATGGTTATAGTAAAACATTTTTTTTTATCATGAGCATATCAGAACATTTCCAACAAAGGTGTCTAGACGCAAACATGAAATTTTAGTTATAATCAAATGTTGTGTGTATATTCCTACACAAATAGAGGTCAACAAAGGAACATACAAAATATTCACGTGTGAGGTACAAGAAATATAATTATCGGTGTAGAGACTTACAAATCCGTTGATCCATTTTCTATTTATTTTCACATATGTACAGTCAAAAGAATATCTACATGTACACAAAATGTTCTAAGACCCTCATGTACAACATTTTTACAATATCCACGTGTACACATTCCTTATATGCATTACATACATGGTCATTTACAAAAGAAAATATTTATACACATGTACTATCTGCGTCACCATCTTCTTGAGTGATGACTTTCACGTTAAGTAAGAGACCATTGGTTCCTGATCTCAGCTAACTAACCTTGGTGAACATATGATTCATCAAAGTAGGTATGGAATGTTTGATGTAGTTGTCCATTGCAGAGAGGTAGAGTCAGCTTTAGTTATTGGTTAACCATCAACATTAAACTTGACGTATATTAATTAGCTGGTAAACCCTGCAATAATTAGTAAGCCATAACAGAAAATTTTAAATACATGAGAGCTCACAAAACTTCAACGTAAAGTGTAAATTAATTCTAATAAAACAGAAAAAAAAAAAACTTGCTTTGCACCAGAAGCTTGAAGAGTTAACCAAGTGGAGAAGCAAAGATCACAATGGCAAGCTCAAGCTGCAAATAAAAGAAAGAGAGAAATGAAAGAAGAAAAGTGGGGAAGTGAGAAGAGAAAGAACGCGTTTTTTATAGATTCAAGAATCCTACAAGGCATTGATTACACCAAGCTGTCGGAGTAGACATTTATCTAACCATAAAAAACTTTAAGATGAATCATATAAAAAAGAAATAAGAGAGTATTATTTTGAGAAGCAGAACAAAATGAATTTGAATAAAAAGGTAGTCTTAAAGCTCTATTGATTTTTGTTTCTACATTCAAATGTAGAAAATGATGACAGATGAAACGATTGATCTTAATAAAAGAGAAGATAGATAAAAAACAAGGGAAAATTACTAAAAGAAAACAAAAAAACAAGGTTGTTGTTCCTTTGGTATAAAACCAACGTGAAGTTGTCTCAATAGTATAATTTTTCTCATAATTCCAAAACTAACCCTATATTTAATCTAATTAAACACAATTTAAAACTTAATTTGAATAAAAAAAAAAGTTAATAAAAAAACGAAAAAAAAACAAGGCAATTGAAAACAAAAAAAGAAAAAAGGTATAGATATGCATCATAGAGAACAAGAGTTTGTGAGAAAAATCAAAAGAAAAAACTATGGAAAAACCATAGATTGATGAAGAATAGAAGGGAGAATCATTTTTTTTTTAATTTTTTCAAGTAAAATCGACCATAACACGTTGTAGGAAGTTAGAATATTTTTAGGAGATTTTTAGAATATTTTCTTAACTGAAATTTCATTAATTTTCGCAAAAAATTAGGTATTCTTATCCGTTGAAGGCGACTTCTAAAAGTTTAGAAGAATGATAAAAATTCTGAATACACTTTCTACTTTGAGTAGACGTAAGAGTACATTGTAGAATACATATTCTTCGAAATTTAGAATACTTTATAAAAGTAGAAGATGCATTCGGAAGGAAAGTGGATACCTTTACGATTAGTAGAATGCACATTCTTCTTTTTTAGAAATTTAGTAAATAGTAAAATGGACGTTCTAAAAGAAGTAGATGAACGTGTTTATTTTAGAAACCATTTTCTATTATACCATTTTTTGTAGAAGACGCATTCTACTTTTAGTAGAACGTATTTTAAAAATCTTATTTACCAAGTTTTTGAACAAAAGAAAATTATCAGCTTGTGTATATTGATGTTTTATTAATTGTTTATATTTTTAATAGTTTTTTTGATTCACAAAATTATTATTTCATAAGTTTTCAGAAATACAACGGGTAAAAAAGAAAAATAATAGACAAAATTGGTTTTATACCAATGGGACAATAACTTTGTTTTTTTTGTTCTCTTTTGGCAATTTTCCCAAAAAACAATAACTTGGAAATTATATAGAACATGAAGCAGTTGAAATAGTGCCATGAAATGAGGGATCGTGGTCCCAGTGGAGTTCTTTTTTTTTTGCAGTCCCGTGGAGTTCTTTTGGAACAGTTATTTAGCTTAATTTTAATTAAATTAATTTTATAAATTCTGAAATTTTTCATTTTTATCTTTTTTTTTAAAGCATAAAACACATGTCAAAATTTGATTGCCCAAGTGACTTGTGCTTTAGTATATAAGAGACTACTTCTTGTTTTCTTAGGTTGTATAATTGTTTGTTGTCTATTTTATGTTAATTTTAATTATTTTTACTTTTAGATATAGATGATGTGTCATATTATTATTGATTGAATGACTTGTGATTTAGTATATAGAAGATGCAAAGATGAGATATTTATGTTTTCTGATGTTGTGATGCTATTCACAGGCCAGTGGAGCCATGAAAGATCTCGAAGGAACAGACTATCCAGTAAGACACCCGGAGTTTCGTTATAAAACTGAGTTTCAAAGTCATGAACCTGAGGTAAGTCTTTTACTTTCTTTGCCCAGTCCCTGCAACAATAGGTTTATACCTTTGATTTGGCTTTTCATGCTCTGAACCTTGTCTACCTGTTTGATTACCTCAAGAGTTTGAAGATAGAGGAGAAACAAAACCTAATTAGATTGTCTCAAACAGCCAATGGTGCTCTTTTTCTCTTTTCAACAAATGATAAAAACATCAAGTTTTGGAAGGTGAGAAAATTCCTTTATTTCGTGACTCGCCTCTGAATGATTTGATAGGATCTGTCTACACTACATGTGTGTGTGTCTTGGCCTTTCACGAACAGTCTTTAGAATGTTGGTTGTAATTGTTATCATATTTAAATGGTTATACATCATGAATGTAACGAATAGATGGATATACGTTAGATAAATTTGAGAGGTTTATGTATCTAGGTCTTGTTCTATGATTGTCTCTTTAGATATTGTTTTTCATTTACCTTTTATGCTGAATATCTAAACACAATGCTTTTATATTCTTATATATCTAAAGACAATGACTACTCATTTCCGACTGGAGACATCCCATCGATGCAGCTACCTGCGGTAGAGTTGACGCTTGACTACTTTCTGTTCTCTCTTTACCGTTTGTGGTTTGCCTAGATGATCTTAGTTTCAGTAAGAACTTCAAGTTGAATGCATGATCTCTAAGCACTTACAACTTACAGGTAACTACTAGCTTGAGACTAGCCCTGTGACTAGATGTCGGAGAGTGTACACCCATGCTCATGATTATCATATCTATTCAATCTCAAACAATAGGTAGTTGTTCCATTCATTTGGTCACATTGTTTCTTTCATTCCCCTTATTTGCATTAATCATGTTTTTCTCTTGGTGATTTTACTACCAAATTTCAAGTGACGGGGAGACATTTATTTCTGCTGATGATTTGCGGATTAATCTTTGGAACCTGGAGAGAAGCAATCAAAGTTTTAACATTGTTGACGTCAAGCCTGCTAATATGGAAGATGTAACTGTTACGCTGCAAATTTTTTCCCTTCGAAATGGGATTATCAAACTTGGTTACTAGAGCTGCAATGTTTTACACTATTCATTGTTGCAGAGGTTATCACATCAGCCGTGTTTCATCCTACTCATTGCAATACCTTATCGTATAGCAGTTTGAAGGTTCAATTCGCCTGATTGATCTGCGACAATCAGCTTTATGTGACTCACATTCCAAATTGTAAGTCTTGAGACCTACATAGTTGTATGGCAAACAGAAAAGAAACCAAATTCTCTTTTGTAGTGTTTTTATGACTTGTTGCAACATCACAGGTCTAACATTGCTTGTTTTTTTGTAGGTTTGAGGACACATCGACACCAGCTTCTATATAATTTTTCACGGAGATAATTGCTTCAGTCTTAGACGTCAAATTTGCGAAAGGAGGAAGAGATATACTTAGCTGTGATTATATGATGCTTAAGGTCCATACGTTTACGAATTTGATTGGTGCATTTGACGACATATGTTATCTTGGAATTGGTTATGTGCCATGCGCTTACTGAAATCATGGTTATGTTTTTACATGTCAGTTATGGGACATCAACATGGACTCGGGTCCACTATCAACGTTCCAGGTTCATGAACATTTAAGACCAAAGGTTTTTGAAAGAGTTGCATCAGCATAAACTGATGATTACTTTTCTGTGGCCATCTCCAGCTTTGTGATTAATATGAAAATGATTCTATATATCTTCGATAAGTTCGAGTGTTGTTTAAGTGAGGAGTGGCTACAGGTCCTTACAGGTATGTTTGAAATCCACATCAATTTCTTTGAATTTATATTGTAATTAAGATTGTTCTCGAATAATACTCCAGCAATCTCTTCTGAGTGTTTGGTGTTTCCCCGGGAAGTACTGAAACTATAACCTTGGAAGTAAGAAGAAACCCTATGAGGTAACAAACTGGTGCTGTCAAAATGAATCTTCTCTCTCATTTTTTCAAAGAGTTGATCAAATAGAATATGTTGTTGAACTTATAGGAGATAAGTCACAACTCCCGCGAGGCCATCAAGACTATCATTAAGCAGTATAACATGTGTGGTTAAAAGAGGCCAGTGAATTGTATCCTTTTTTCTTTAGCAGAAGATTAATTGAGCATATATGAATACTTTAAAAATTTGGGAAAACAGGAGCAGAGAGTCCTGAAGGTGATGCGAATGGTAATTCTTTTGACCATACAACCAAGTTGCTGCATCTTGCATGGCATCCAACAGAAAACTCCATAGCTTGCTTGCGGCCAACAGTTTGTACATGTACTATGCTTGAAGAAAAAAGGAAACATCCTCAAATCGAGAAAGAAGCTTTGGCTACTTGTGAAACTGAATGATCAGAGATGACAACATCATCAGCATCTTCTTATCACACAACTAAACTCCTTTATATGCTCTCTCTTTCTCTCTTTTGTTTGTATCATCTTTGACTCTTTTTAAATTGAAGAAATGGCTGGACGTAGCAATATTACTGGTAATGATTCTCTTTTCTTCATTATACAAGAGTTAAAAGCTAGTTCGCCCATTTTTCTCTTTAGAAGATTTTACTTGTGTTTTGTCTGGATTAAGTTAAAAATGTTGGACAAGAACCAGAAGAAGGGAAATCCGATTAGAAGAAAAATTGAGGGAGTTGTTTCTTTCAGAAATATTCTTGGAACTATTTCTACTGGATAATTTACAAACTATGAAAAACATTAGAGAAGATTTTACAACCGACAATTTTACTTGTCTTATGAGAATTCACACCTGATTATATTATCTGAGCTATCATATGAGATCCATGTTTGACGTTATTTCTTGGGTCATCGCCATGCTGCATATCTCTTGTAAGCATTTTTTTCCATTAATTCGCATAATTCCACATTTTCTAAAGTTTGAAATCCAGATCTTCTGGTGTAATAAGCATTAATGAATTCTTAGTCAAACCGTTGGACGAAAGATGTTTCCACAACTTGAAACTATTTTAGAATTAAGATTTAAATATAACATATATATAAATAGTTTATTTTTATTTTGTCCATATGCATGTTTTATTAAGTTTTAGGGTAATTGAGGTGTATAACCTTCAAACAATTAAAAATTCATTGACTAACCAATTACCCTACTTTTTCACTGTTTCTTGTGCTTTTTATATAATATTGCCATATTACCCTTGCTTGCAACCGGTAAAACCTGCAAGTAAAAAAAAAATTAAATTAATAATGTTAGGTTCCAAAAAATTTCCGTGTCCATTACAAAATCACATACTCTCACATAGTTTATTCTCCTTCTCGAAGTGTGTTGCAAAGGGGACATCATCTCCGCTTCTGAAATCGCTTGCGAGATGACGTTGTTATAGTTGAAGTGGCGAGAAAGAGCAACCCAAGCCTCTTTTCCTTCTCTGATTTGTGGGATTGTTGATGAAATTAGATTGTCTATGTTGATGGTGAAGGATTGTGGTGGATAATAGAGTTTCAAAGACTCGTGTGGCGTCTGCAACAAAGTTGATTGGAGAAGATGAAGTGTATGTATTCTGTTACTATACTATTTTATTATATTCCATTTCATTTGATGATTACTAAAAAGTGCTCTACTTTGTTTAGAATTATAGTTCTTAATTTTTAAAAATTCTCGTTACATGTTTTTGAACCCGCAAAAATCACACTATGATCTATATTGTATAGTTTAATATTACATAATACAATTTAATATTACATAATATTATGTACTTTTTATATTTTGATATTTGAGTTTAGATTTTATACTTAGTTAGGGTTTAGTGATTATAGTTTAGTGTTTCGTTTTTAGAAGGCGAAGGGGTATAGTTGGAGTTAACATTAACTTCTTTCATGCAATCATAAACCTTTCATAACTTCACCAGTAAATACTATGTCATTTATTTTGTTCCATTCTATTTGGGTTTAGAATTTATATTTGGGTTAGGTTTATATTTGAATAAGGGTTTAGTGATTAAAGTTGGTTTATACTTGAATTTAGGGTTCATATTTGGGTTTAAAGTTTTATTTTATTTGGGTTTAGGGTTTATATTTGGGTTTAAAGTTTGGTGCTTATGATTTTGGGTTTTGTATTTAGTAGGTGAGAAGTATGGTTGGGGTCAACATTCATTTATTCCATGCAATCATATATGTTTCAATGTTTCATAATTTCACCAATATATACTATATGCTACGTATTTTGTTCCATTCTGTTTGGGATTAGAGTCTACACTTAGGTTTATGATTTATATTTTGGTTTATAATTTAGTGATTAGGTTTCAATCATTAAGGTTTAGAGATTCGTATTTATGAATTGTATTCATATGTTATATTTGGGTTTATAGTTTACTGGTTAGGGTTTAGATTTACTAATTAGGGGTTTGACTGTAGTATGGGAGGGTTTATTACGTAGGGATTAGAAGTTAGGTTGAAGTCCTATACTATTTCAATAGTTATAGGTTATATTTGGGTTTAAAATTTATTGATTAGGGTTTAAATTTATTAATTAGGGGTTTGGATGTAGTATTTAGTGGTTGTGGGAGGGTTTACTATGTAAAGATTAGAAGTTTAGGATTTAGTGATTAGGGTTTAGAGTTTAATATTTAGAGGTTGGGGGTGAAGTTGAGATGAGTTTATTATTTAGGGGTTGATGATAGTTTGGTGTTCTATACTATGTCAGTTGTATGGAACAGCAGATTCATGAACTTTCAAGCCATGTGTTTGCACCTTTCGGTTTGTTTGTGCTTTTCGATTCGTTTCAGACACGATCAGTAGAGTCTCAGACATCCAAACCTTGCCTCGTTCCATTCATCATTTAAATTTGCACTATCAGTTCCATCATCTATAATACGTATGCGGTAACTAAAAATGTTACGTGGATAGCTTCACGTGTCTTTATATGGTGAATAATGTTCATTAGCTTTTATCCATATTTTTGGGAAGAAAACATCACTTCTCCACTTTGCTAACTGGATACCTACTGATGAAACGGGTATAACCGGCTCACAAGTGGTACAAATGTTAGTTTGTTAAATATGTTAAAATCAGTACCATATACTTAATTTTCATTTAGATTTTGGCTACTGAGCAAATTAACCCGTAGTTTTATTTATTATTTTTTGGCAAAACTATCTTCTTGTTTTTAGTTACTGACACCAGAAAACAGATACGTTGAAATCTATTCTTTTCACCATATTATTGCTTCTTTTAAATAAAAAAGATGTTTGCTACATTCCTATAAAACAGATCATCAAAAGATTACAGTGTAAAAGTTCTTATAGTATTCACACAATGAATTATATAAGATTTGATGAAGAAGATGTTTTCACTAATGAAATAATTCAGTGATCTCAATACATAAGAAAATTCACTAAATTTATAATGTTCTTAAAAACTTTGTATTATCCTTCTCAAATGTGATACGAAGATTGAATCATGTGGAAGATGTTTCTACCAGCTTAACTACTAAACTATTCTAAAGAATTATATTGTTTTAGTTTATTTATTATAAAAACACATAATTAAAGGGTCTTCAAATCGAGTAACAACGAGAATATTTACCGTTAAATAATATACAAAACCAATATTCTTACTTAGATTTCTCAAGCAAAACCTTTTTTATGTACGTAACTAGATAAAATTCGAAATAGAGTAACTCGATTTGGCTACTAATCAACATGTGTCTTCACACTACAAAAAAAGAGTTGTTTAGCATCATTTATTTTGTATTTTTGCATTACTTATAAATGATGTAAAGGAATTTTGAATCACTTATATAAATGACTCTGAAAGTGGTGATGCAAATAATTTGTATCATTTTACTAATAACTGATGTAAAAAATACAAATATTTTCATCAATTGTTGTAATTGATGTTATTAAGTATCAATTGTGAAAAGTGATGCCAACAGCTGCATCAGTTTTTTAAAAATGATGTCAATATTGACATCAATTTAAATAATTGATTTAAATTTTTATATCATTTATTAATAATTGATTTAAAATTTTATATCATTTATTAATAATTAATATTAAATTAATTATCATATTTCAAAAGTTTTATAATATTTTTATTATTTATAATTATTGATTTAAAATATTATGTTTTATGCGCCGTGGATAATTTTATTTTCTCAACTACTAGATAAATTTACATCAATATATCAATTAAATAAATTATTTTTCATTAGAGTTTTACGTTTCCAATGAAAATATAGTTTAACAAAACAAAACAATACAGAGAGAAGTCTAACAAAAAAAGCAGAAGATGAAAATAAGAAAACAAGATCGTAAAATTAATTAAACATAATTTTCTGTGAAAGCTTCTTCAATCTGGATTCTTGTTCTTTCTTTTTTCTTTCTCCATATTTTTATCATCAATCTCTGTTCCCTTAGACTTGAAACTACTGAATGCTTCTGCAAAAACAATTTACCATCATCATGATTCATATATATAAGAAAAAGAGAGTTTTGTATACAAAATCAATCAAAAGAAAGGTTTCCAGAAGACTCTTACTGATGACTAACCTTAACCGATGATGTACTGACGTAAACAATAGCAGCCTTTCACGAAAGTTTCCAAAGTATCATATATTCAGAACTGCAGATTCAACCTCTGTTAAACTTTGCTCTAACGTAAATTCTAATTCCTAGAAGAAACCGTAACCATATCAAACTGTGTTGAAAACATTTGTTAAAGAATTGTGTGTGTGGAAGATAGAAACTTTGTAAAAAGAAGAAGGAAGAAGTAAAAGACAGTTGTTTTTATTCAGTTAAAAGGGATCGTGATCTAGTTAGTGGTTGAGATAAAATAGGAGAAGATATGGCTATTTTTTGGTAACAAACGTGTATATAAAATCTTGATGGTGATCTAGTGGTGTACAATTTTATTTACAAAACAAACGAGATAATCTATAAAATTAACTACTAATATTTATCAATTAAGTCGTTAGTTGTAAATTTCTGTTTTTAGCTAACTTATTTCGTTTAATTAATTCTATATTATAATGAGCATAAAAGTATTTTTAAATATAGATTTAAAATTCTTCATTTAGTCTATATTTATCATTTTAATATTCAACATATCAATTTTTCTAACTTATTTATTATATGAATTCAAATTCTATATCAACGCAATACAAATTTTCTTTATAAGATTAAATATACAGATAAACAGATTTTATCTGTATAAAATTCATATGATAATATTGTATTTTAATTTGTAAAAAATAAAATTTGCAACATCAAATATATTCAAGCGACATAACTGAAATACCTACACATATTAATATTTTAGTTAAAATTATGTTAGTATCATTTTATTATTGATGTCAAATTTGCAACATTTATTGAAATGATGTTACTATTGTATCATTTTTATAAGTGATGTTAATCCAAATTAGTGAATGTATCGATTATTTAATTGATGTAAACCTATATTTTCTATCAGTTTTATAAAAGTGATGTAAATTAATATAGATTTGTATCAATTGCATTAAAGTGATGTCAAATAAATTAATAGTATCATCGTTTGTTATAATTGATGTTAAAACACATATTTTGAATCATTTGCTGATAAATAATTCAAATTACTATCATTTATTTTTCTGATTCAATTTAAGTGATGTATTACAGTCTTTTTTTTGTAGTGTCACATCATTCTCCATTATATGACTTTGGTTGTAAATATTCGAAAGGGCCACGTTCGATCTAAGCCGTCCATGCGTCAAGCCGCAGCCACAAATCGTAGCCGTAGGAATGACGCGATGATAGGGGAATCAAGAAGGAAGTGGAGTGTTTGTCCCACGTGTTGGGGAAACAGAACACACGAAACAGCCAAATGGTCAGCTCTTACGGCAGCTTAACGCTAAGACAATATCCTTCGACACACGGACGGCTTTGATTCATTATTCTAAACATTGTATAATCAACGGCTGCGATTTGACTTTTGAGTGTAATGATCTCTTTCATCGAGTGCACATACTTGCTTCACAAGAACGCGAACTACCTATTTGTCTCCTGATTCTTGAGCCAGAGTGGGTTTTAGAAATGATGGACTCCTTGTTTATTTTTTTTCAGTATTAGCTAGTTATAAGAATATTAGATGCTAATCACGTCTGGTTTTTTGCTAACTGAACTAGTTAACTACTTCTGATTTTTGATCAAAAAACTACTTCTGATTTTATTTATATTTTATAGCAAAAAGAATTTAAGATGTAATGTACTATATGTAAGGACTGTGCATGGATGAGAAAACTCATTGGACAATGGGCGGGAGAGAACAACTGTTTTTGTTGTCTTTTGTTTGACGTCTTCTTTATTATATATGTTCTAAATCAAGAAATAAAATGCGAATTCTCTAACAAGAAAAATGTTTGAGAATAAAAGTTATTGAAATCGGCGTGAAGATATTGAAATTAAACGGAGTTATATATACAAAAAAAATGTTACAAACTCTTTGTTGACAGTTCAACAATATGGGAACATTTTTTTTTTTTTTTTTGATAACTCTGGTATCTGGGCAGCCACATTCCCAACTATCCCCCCGAAAGGGGTCCAGCGCCCCAACAGAAGGGATGTTAAATCCGTTGTGGCCAAAACTCGAACCCGGGTGGCGGGCAGTACAGCTGTACCTCCTTTACCACCAAGCTACGAACGCTTGGTTCAATATGGGAACATTTTCACTGAATATCTCATCGAAATCTTTCATGGCAAAAGCTAAAGATCAATGTTTGCATCAAGGAGCGCTTGCTATGAATCCACTATATACAGACTAAGAACTGATCTCTGCAGATCGTAAAGATCAAAATATAGAAAAAATAGTAGAGAGACTTTTAGCCATGAAAAGGAAAAGGCAGTAGTGTTTGTTTTTGGGGGCTTAAAGGTAAGAACAAATATAAGAAAACAAAGGGATACGTAGAATCGATATTGTCTAAACATATGAAGCCAAACAACATCTTGGCACCAAGACAGGAGTATCCAAATATGTTGGCAAAAGTTATTACCCCCTCGATTTATACAAAAACCTTTTTTTCTAACATTGTTTCTTTCCAATTTATAATGTAAAAGTTCTAATCTTTGATCTTTTAGATACGATCGGATGTTTACATGTTTCCATTAAAATAAAAGAGATAATTGTGTAAATGATACACAACATAAGAAAACTTGATAATGAAGTTTGTCTAACAATTGAGGGGTGATGATCTATTTCTCCTGAGAAGTATCATATATCACTAGATACACACAGATTTTTGACCCGTTCTATTTTCCCACAATATAGAAGTTCAAATCCTATATCTCCTAATTACAAAGATCAAATTTTTTTTTCCATACCATCGAATTTAATGGTTTACTTGGATGAACCAGCATGGAACCAAAATAAACTCATTTTTAACATAACCAAACCCACTTGAAAACCCGATCTTCACCCGACCCTAGTCTCTAAAAACCTCAATTCCTAAAACATGTATGAATAATGACTAGAGAACGGCGAATAATAATGTATTCCCTTAACGTTCCTAAAAAATATCACCATTTATAAGGAATTTTTTTTTTTCTCATTCCCTACCATTTCTTTTTTTTATAAAAAAATAAAAAACAAAAATATATTCCTTGTTAAATTTGAGAAGGAACAACTAATCCTTTTCATTTCTGCAATTTTATTCCTTTATGTTTCTTTTCTATTCGTTCCTTTTGATTCCAGAATGGTCACCAGTCGAACCCGTAAAGTAACGAACCCTAAAAAATAGAATTGGGGAAATTGATTTGTGGGAGAGATAGGGTTGGAATAAATAATTTTGAAGATTATAAAAAAATTTCAAAATTCAAAATTTAAAATAGAATTTATAATAGAGAAATTTTCTAAGATAGACTTAAAAATGTTTTTGTCACAAATATAGGCCTTAAAATAAATATGACCAAAATAGAGTTAAATGTTTTATCAAAAGAAGTAAATATTCACTTATACCCCTAGGGTTAATTAATCTAGACATTAGAGTTTAGAGTTAAGAGGTAGGGTTTAGGGTTTAAGGTTGAGGGTTTAGAGTTTAGAGATGAAGAGTGGGTTTTGAGAATAGAATTTCAAATTTTAAAAAATAAAAAAAAATTAAAAATTTGAAAATAAAAAATGTTATTTTGATCATTTTAATTTTTAAGTTCTATTTTTTTGACAAAAATTTATAAATGTCTATCTGACATAATTGTCCTTAACTTATATATCCTATAATTTAAATTATGTAATGTTTAATGGGACAAATGAGTTTTCGTTTTATATATATTTTGCCAAATTCTCTTAAGCAAATTCAAATTATTTTTGATCCCTCCGACAAAATGAGATCAAACAAAAAAAACTCTACGATGGTATTAGTTAGAAGTGAACAAGTCAACGTGAATTTTCAACGCCACACTCTTGTCATCTAATCATAAACGAATACACATTTAATAATTAATCACAAAACAATAATCAAAGGAAGAAGATTACAGAAGCCACTAATCTTTGTATTTGGGTTGCCCTATAAGACAGGTCACACACCACAGCTCCCAAAGCTTGTCTTCTAGTCGTTTAGACTTTATCCCAACACTCTTCTCCTTCCCTCTTCCTCTGATCTGCTCTGCTCTGCTCTGCTCCAGTTCTCTGTCTAGAGAGAGAAAGTGTTAGTTTTGTCTTTTATATGTGTCAAGAATCACTTCCTCTCTCTATAAAAGCTCGAGACCCATCACTCCCTCTTCGCTAACTCTTTAACCAGTCTTAAACTGCAATCTACCATCTCCAAGATTCGATCTTTTTTGGTTGTGTAAAGACTCTGTTTTTCTTTTTTCGGAATCTGATTAAAAAGAAAAAGAAAAAAGAAAGTTTTATTTCGTGAAAGGAGAAGAAGAAATGCAGGATCCAGCAGCTTATTACCAGTCGATGATGGCGAAACAACAACAACAACAACCGCAGTTTCCGGTTCAAGAACAGCTAAACTGTCCTCGCTGTGACTCACCAAACACGAAATTCTGTTACTACAACAACTACAACCTGTCACAGCCACGTCACTTTTGCAAAAGCTGCCGTCGTTACTGGACCAAAGGCGGGGCTCTCCGTAACGTCCCCGTCGGCGGTGGTACTCGCAAGAACGCAAAACGATCGACCTCATCCCCTACTTCTCCTTCCAACAACAAGAAGACCAAGAACACCAATCCCGATCATTATTCACAAACCGGGAACAAACCCGATACGGATCCGACCCGGATGTTGTACGGGTTTCCGATCGGAGACCAAGACGTGAAAGGTATGGAGATGGGTGGTGGTGGTGGGAGTTTCAGCTCGCTTTTGGCGTCGAATATGCAGCTGGGTCTAGGCGGGATCATTCTCGACGGGTCGGGTTGGGATCCGGGTATGGGTTTGAGGAGGAGCGAAGCGGGTAATGGAGGAGGAGGTGGTGGTGGTGGTGGTAACCCGTGGACTGATCTGGCTTTGAACAGAGTGGAGAAAAACTGAAGAAGAAAGTAGAGGGTATGTTGGTAAATCATTATGATGCTGTAAAACTGATTTTATGTGCCACGTAGACAATGAACAGGTTCGATGAAATGACATGTTATGTCATTTTGGTTAATAACTCTTTTTTTTACTAGTGGTTTTTTTTTTTTGCAACTGAACTTTATTTACTAGTTCTTACTTCCTTTTGTTCTTTAGGTTTCTTAAAATACTAATCTTGTGTGTATTATAAGGAGATGTTCAGTTTCATTTTCTTATTTAAGTTCAATAGTAAGATGAAGAAAGGTTACTAAAAGAATTAACCACAAAACTTGAAATGAATTTTCAAGTTAGTGTAATTCTTTTAATAAAGATCTTTGGTATCCTTTTCTAGAGTGAGAAGGCCATCACATTGCTATTATTATTTTATTCTGAACCGTGAGGTATTTCGCCGACGATTTTACTTATCATTAGCTATTCCCAATATATTATTTGAGAAGTATTATAATTTTTTTTATAACAACGTGTCATCACTAGAATGATTTTTAGAATTATTAGAGAAATAAGTTGGTACATCTAATTATATAATAAGTTTTTTTTAAATTAACTATAAATTCATTATTAATGTTCCTTATAATTTCCTTAAATAAAAACTACAGAATTACCTAATTCGGCTAAAGTATATATGACAATTAATGATTTTGAATAATAAAGATTTGATAAAAATTAGTGTATTTTCTATCATATTTGTTTAATTTTAAACTATTAAAATAAATTAAACAATCACAATAACCATATAATAAAATTTTAGAATTTTTTGTATATGTTATATTTTGAATTTTTAAAACTGACTATAAATTACTAAAACTGTTAAAAATCTCACATTCAAATTTTATGATCTATGGTTTAATTATATATAATAGTTAATAACTTTTACTTATTCAATATATATTTATTATTTCATAATATATAATAACATATAATATATAAAATTATTTTTATATATAATGTTCATTCCGTTCAAGGCACAGATCTTAACCTAGTTGTTAATTAAGTTTGAAAACGATATTAATTGAAACCCTTTTCAAAACTGTCAGTAGAATAGGTTCTTACTTCTTATGCTATTCGATATTATTAGATTAAATAATTGTGCATGAACCGACACAAATAAACAACATTCTTACGGAATGTGACATTCGTATTTGTAGTTATATGTACTATAATCACTTTAGGTACCTAGGTTCTCTAGAGCCATGATATTAAATATTAACCGACTCCCTAATCCTTGTACTAGTAGTCGCCAGTTCTCTTGGGTTCAAAATGGCGTATTATTTCACAATATATATAGCGATGAAATGTTTTAGTTCAATATTTCGATATAAAGAAGACAAAAAGTATAAGTCTTTAAGAAAGAAACAAAATTCTATTATTTTTATAAGAAGTGGAAAATATAGTTTCTCCCAAATTTTTTTTTACTTAAGTACTCATGCTATTTTGTATTTATTGGTCTTTAAGACTTATCATCGTTAATTTTGTTACCTACTACAACATTTTTTCTAATCATCAAAGTCGTTTAACACGTCAACTACATTCATAAGGAGTGGTGAGTGTTATGGTCTTTGACGAATGTGTCGTAGATAATGGCTATTATGCTATGGTTTTAATTTCCAACGGATTGATATATATAACATGCGTCACATTTTAAATATAATGGGGTGAAGTTTATTTTGATGATCCTACAAAGTTTGATAGAGATGGGGATGGTTTGAGATGGTATTATCAGAGAGAAACATACAATACTCTTATAGATCATAGATAAAAATGATGATCCACAAAATAAGATGTGTTCCTTACCGATGGAACACGATGGATTTGAATTTGAGTAATTTCGAATCGCTAAGAAGATGGGTTTTTGACAAACAATTAACGATGGTTTAAATTGTATACATGAGTGACTAAAATGTTGGTAGTTTAGTAATAATGCGAGAATTTTTTTTCTGTGTTTAAAGTTTTAACAATCTTTGATTATTTTCTAAATTAGAAAATTTAAAAACTGATTCCAAGCTTTGAGATTATGACATAAACCTAGAGATTTTCAGTGATAACAAAAAAGTGTATGCATGAGTATTATTGTTCGTACATCCGAGTAAATATAGTGATAACCTTCTATATTACATTTTTCATAAATCATGTTTTCTTATCATATTGGTTGATTTACACGTAACATCTTCTCTATTTTTTTAATGCATACGTATCATTGTGATCATATGCCTAATTTCTGAAAATGTTACTGACATGGTTCAATAAATTTGTTTTTGGAAATAGGAAGATTGATAGATAGATATATGAGAGATCCAATAGATAGTGCTAAGATACCAAATTTTTAATAGAGAAATTTGGCTGTATAACCTTCAAACAAATTATAATTCATTCTATGTCTAAATACCCTAATACACCAATACACCATGCATCTTTTATATAATAATACTACTATGCTCTCTTACACAACCGGTAAAACCTGTAAACTAAAAAAAACTAAATTAATAATACTTACCTTACACACATACAACGTGGCCTTTGGAGAATCACATACCTTGTAGAACGTGGGTTGTTTCTTCTCCATTTTTGATCCACTGTGTAACCACCAAAACCATTTCTGGAGTAGCTTTGCCTATGAGATGCCCATCTGCAATGACTCGCTTCGCTACTGACAAAAAGCTTTGCGCATCTGAAATCTATGGAGTCGCCGACAACGTAAACGGCACCGCCGCAAGGTTCGTCAACTCTTCCTTCAATCACCTTAATCTTTTCGGTTTACGAGGCGGTTACATGTACTATTCTCACGGATGTTGCCAGTTACACATATCTTTCTCGCTGTGAATATCCTTGAATTGATCGGAGAAGATGAACAATTTTTGTAACATTGTGTTCTATTCTATTTTATGCGTATAGAATAGAAATGTAAAACAATATGTATTATGAATGTTTTATTCATGTTATGTAATGTAAAATAGTCTGTTACTATATGTATTTATCATGTATCGTTCCAGTTGATGATTAATAAAGAAGGTGTTATTTTCTTCACCAGTACTATACTATGTATTTTTTTTCCATTCTATTTGGGTTTAGAGTTTATATTTGGGTTTAGGATTTATTGATTAAGATTTAGGTTTTAGTATTTGGAAGGTGGGGGTTGAGGTTTGATGGTGACCCTATCATGTATCGTTCCATTTGACGATTAATAAAGAGTGTTCTATTTTGTTCACCAATATGTACTATACTATGTATTTTGTTTCATTCTATTTGGGTTTAGGGTTTATACTTGGGTTTAGGGTTTATACTTAGGTTTAGGGTTTATACTTGGGTTTAGGGTTTAGTGATTTAAATTTAGGGTTTAGTATTTGGAAGGTAGGGGTTGAGGTTTGGGTTTAGTGATAGCCATAGTATTTAGGAGTTGGGATAGTGTTTAGTATTTAAAGATTATGGATGTGGTTTTAGTATTTCTATAATACTTAGTGATTAGGGTGATTAGTGACTAGAATTTAGGGTTTAGTATTTAGAAGGTGAGGGGGGTATGGTTGGGGTCAGCGTTAACTTCTTTCATGCAATCATAGACATTTTATAGTTTCACCAATATGTACTATGTTATTTATTTTGTTCCATTCTATTTGGGTTTTGTGTTTATATTTGATTTTGGTTTATAGGTTCTTGCCTAGGGTTTAGATTTACTAAGTAAATGTTTGGGTATAGTAAACCATATTATATACATTCTATTTGGGTTTATACTTCCTTGATCAGGGTTTAGCTAATCTATTTATTTAGGTTTAGCGTTTAGGGTATATTTGGATAGGGTTTAGTGACTGGAATTTAGGGTTTAGTATTTAGAAGGTGAGGGGTATGGTTGGGTCAACACTAACTTCTTTCATGCAATCATAGACATTTTATAGTTTCACCAATATGTACTATGTTATTTATTTTGTTCCATTCTATTTGGGTTTTGTGTTTATATTTGGGTTTAGGGTTTATATTTGAGTTAGGGTTTAGTGATTAGAGTTTATGATTTTAGTATTTGAATTTATGTTTTTTTTTGGTTTAGGGGTTTATGCACCTTTATTAATTTTTTGTAAATTATA